>NW_006796443.1:3099189-3100183 GCF_000442215.2 Lipotes vexillifer | reverse complement strand
TCCCTACACCTTCAATAACCCGGAGTATTTTTTTAATCTTTGTCATCCTGGTATGCAAAATATCATTGAAAATTTGAATTGCTTTGACTTAGGAGTTTGGAAACTTTACGTAAATTTAGAAGCAATTTGTGTACTTTTTTTGTCATTTGTTTTGCTTTTTCTAATAGGAGGTTTGTCTTTTTGTATTGGTTCTCAAGAGTTCTTTATATACTAGGACGATTAACCCTCTGCTATATAAGTCAATTTAGTCAAAATAAATTAGGTGCCAGGCAGTGTACCAACTAGGCATTTTTCTCAGTTTGTTGATTGTCTTTTCACTTGGCTTTATAGTACTTTTCTCCAATTAAAAAGCTACTTCTTTATTTAGCTAGTTAAATGTATCAGTCTTTGTAGTTTCTGGTTTTTAAAATCATGCTTGGAAAAACCTTTCCCTTGGGCTCGAGAAGTTGTCTTGTAAACTTTCTTCTAATTTTTCTGTGATTTTTCTTTTTTAGTCATCTAAATATTTAATCTATGTGGAATTAATCTGGGGGGAAGACACTTGCTGAGTATCCAGAATTATCATTTCTGCATGTTTAACCCATTATACGAGCACCATCATTTGAGAGTCCATAGCTTTTCCACTTTCATCATACACAAAGTTCCCGTGGGTTTGGATCTAATTCTGTTTCCTCTACTCTGTTCAGAAGATCACCATGCTGCTAACTCAGAGATACAAAAGTGTATCACTGAATAGCAGTATCAGCTTTCACTTGCAGAGTTGGATAGAGAGTATATGGAGAGCACTGAGAGGGCGTCCTAAGGCTGCCAAAAGGTGGTCCCTGGATGAACCATAAACACGTACTAGGAGGAGCCTAGTGAGGGTCAGGTTGGGAAACGAGGAATGCATTCTAGGCAGAGACTTCAGTGTGACTGGTCCCAGGGGCGGGGAGTAAGAGGGAGGGAGGGTGTGTGTGTGTGTGTGTGTGTGTGTGTGTGTGTGTGTGTGTGTGTA
>NW_006796443.1:3092714-3099179 GCF_000442215.2 Lipotes vexillifer | reverse complement strand
TGTGTGTGTGTGTGTGTGTGTGTGTGTGTGTGTGTGTGTGTGTGTGTGTGGTGTGTGGTGTGTGTGTAGAGAGAGAGAGAGAGAGACCTAGGAGGCATATGTCATGGTAAATGAGGTTGTAGCCATGGTCTGGTGCCTAATGTTTGGGTTTCTCGCTGCCATGTAAGGAATTCAGATTTATTTTCAGATGGTGTATATCATTAAAGTGTTTTAAGCAGAGGCCAGATACTACCAGATTTGTGTGTTAGATAGATTTTGTTTGCTTTTCATGGGTAGGATCCGTTGTAGAGAAATTAGCCTGTAGGCAGGGAGATCACTAGATGTTTCTGTAGTGACGACGACCTGAACTAAGGAAGGGGTGGTGGAGGGAGAGAAGGGGGGCTGATGGCGGGCTGTGTGGTGATGACTCAAGTAGGATGATTGATGATGCAGGTGGGAGAATGATGGGTGGTCCAGGGTTCCCAGCATGGCTGAATAGCCTCCATTTTCTAGAACTGGAGGAGACAGGACCATCCTGTGAAGAGGAAGATGGCAGAGTTAACTTGGCAGCTTTAGGACACCGACGGAGATGAGACGAGAATCTGACCAAAGGAAATTGTTGGGCTTTCCAACCCAGCTGCCGTTTGAAGCATCAGATGGAGTGTTCAAATTGTGTATTTCGCATTCACATACTCTTTTTGAGCAAATGCCTGTGACATTTGTGTACCTCATGCTGGTGAACTCCTGCCCTTCTCCCACAGCTGCCCCTGAAACAGCTGAAAGAGTCTAGATTTTTTTTTTTTAAAGAAACTACATATGTAACCTAGCCAGTGGGAAACAAGTTGCAGTTTATCAGATTCATACATTATCTGCATCAGCAGCTCAATTTCTAGATGTGCCTTGCAGATGATATTTGAAGGTAGCCAACTTTGAATAGTGATGACCCTATAAAAGCAACAGTAAGAAAGACTTGCTGGAGCTCACAGACTATCTCATCACAGAAGCCAGAGCAGAAGTACTGCTTACAGAAGTTTTCTTTGCTTGGACACATGGGCTGGTCTCTGTCAAATGAAAGGAAGAATTAATTTTGCTAATTGGGAGGCTATTTCCAATAGTTAGATTCACCTCTGATATGAGTTACAGCGTGAAGAGCAGTGAAGGAAGAATAAAATGCATGTGATTTGTGCCACTGAACTGCCACCTGCGTGTCGTTAAGTAAGGAAATAAGGGAACATTGTCACCATCCGCAATTTGTATTTACTGAACCCCACGGTGTTCGAGGTCAGGCTTATGAACAGTCACTTTGTCGGGTTGTGTACACTAATAATTTATGCTGGGCAAGTAGATGAGGTTACTAATTTTGCTTTCTTTAGCATCTGTGTACCACCTGCGCAGATCATCTTTTTAAAATCTGCTTGTCTTTTTTTGTTGTTGTTTTTTTTTAACTCATTTATAAGCGAGGCTGGCTGTTTTTCTGCCGAAAAGAGTGTTCCGATACAAAACCCTCAGAAACCGCTTCCATACCCCAAAGACTTCACATTCTAAAGAAAGTGAAGAGGGAAGGTTGGTAGACAGAGCTCTGTAAGGTCTCAGATGCTTCTTTTCCCAGCTGAGGTCTTCTGGGCTCAGAAGGGCTGTGGACAGGGCACAGGCGTTCTGGCCTGGATTTTCTCATGTAAGCTACAGGCTCTGTTCTGTTTTGTAATAATGAAACAGTGCTTCAAATGTCATCAGAACAGAGTCCAACTTATTCTCCTTGGTCTTCTCATTGGGAGCCAGGACCAGACATGCAAACGTGTCAGGTAGGAGGTGGAGGGGCCTTGAACAAAGCAGAGAGTATGGAAAATTGCTAAAAAATGGAAGTGAGAAAGAAATGCATTGTGGTAATGAACCCTGGGAGTGCTGAGTGGGTGTGTATAGACAGACAGGCATATATTCATATTTATATTAATATGTTCATGCATGTAAGACCACATAAAATTTTTAATGCAGAAAAACACATTTTACCTGCGTAGGTTGATTTATGGACACAAAAGTGAATGGAGGGCTTCTCCGGTGGCGCAGTGGTTGGGAGTCCGCCTGCCGGTGCAGGGGCCACGGGTTCGTGCCCCGGTCCGGGAGGATCCCACATGCCGCGGAGCGGCTGGGCCCGTGAGCCATGGCCGCTGAGCCTGCGCATCTGGAGCCTGTGCTCTGCAACGGGAGAGGCCACAACAGTGAGAGGCCCACGTACCGCAAAAAAAAAAGTGAATGGAAAAAATATTTTGTACGATGTAGCCGTAAAGCAGTCCATCTGAATGGTAATGAAAACCTACTGATAGATTTTTTTGGTGGAGCTGATTTTACCATTTTCTCGTAAATGCAGTTTGGCTCCTTTTTCGTCTAAATATCAGAGGTACCAAATACATGTCAGCTTGTTAGAGGTGGGCTTGATGCTTAAGGACTAAATTTGTGCTCATTCTTCATATGTTCGTTAAATATCTCACACACTCTCCCAGTTTTATTTTCTTCCTGTCATTCCTCTTTGCTGGATCTCTTCACTTTGGTGTTCTTTGGGGCCCTGGACTTGGTCTCACTCCTCTCAGTTGCCTGAAGCTCTTTTATTCACCCTCAAGCCTTCTGGCCTGTGTAGGTATTTTTGACTCTGGCGGTCGATCCTGATGGCTTTCCCTGCAAATCCACTCTACCCTTGTTGATCCTAGACACACAGCTCCTCTGTGTTCCCCAGCCTTCCTTGCAGTTAGGTGGCCATGTGGGTGACATCTCTCGAGCGGGTTGTGGGCAGACATGCTGCCTTTTTCAGACCTGACCCACAAAAGCTTACTGCAAGAGCTCCTCTCTGAACTGTCCTCCTTGCGACTCAGTAACATGGGTGCTGCCATTGACAGGCTCCTGGAATGATTTTCCTCCCATCCCCATTGGAGTTTCTGGCATCACTGTCTGAGAAACTTCTTAAGACTAAAGCCACAGAATTTGGGTGGTCTGTTTATAACATTTAGTCTACCCTGCCCAAGACACCTCCCAAATCTCTGTATCTCTACCCAGAGCTTGGGCGATGTCTCTCAGGCATCTTGAACCCAACTTGTCTAAACGTTGCCCACGCCTCCGTCTCTCTGACCCTGCTCCTTCTCCAGCGTCCTTTTCTCTGTGAATAGTAAGCCGGCCACCCAGGGGCCCACGCCCCATACTTGGGATCATTTTTGATGCTCTTACCACTGCATCCCTCAATCAGTCCAGTGGTCTGCAGACGTCAGCCCTGGACCAAATTTGGCCTATTGGCCTGCTTATTGTAAAGAAAATTTTACTGTAACACAGGCACACCTATGCCCTTGGATATTGTCTATGTCTACTTTCTCACCCAAGCAGCAGGGTTGAGTAGCTGTGACAGAAATTGTATGGTTAGCAAAGCCTAAGTTTTTCCTCTCTGGCCCTTTAAGGAACCTTGTGCCATCCCCTGACCTAGGATTGTCACAGTCTGTTAATTCTGCCTTCTTAATATTCTCTTGAACCCATCCACTTCTTTCCATCTCCATCATTGCCATCCTCATCCAGACGACTGAAACGGCATCCTAAGTGGTTTCTGCGTATCTAGTCTCAACCGTTTTATAATCCATTCTCCATATGGCATCCAAAGTAATTGTGCTAAAAGGAAAATGTTGAAGGTCTATTTATTGCTACACTTAGCCTACTCTAATGATACAACTCCCAAATCTATATGACTTTCTCTACAGCCCCCGTCTCTCTCCTGAAACTCAGATCCAAGTGTCACCACCTTGGTTAAAATCCTTCAGTGACCTCTATTGCCCTGAGAATAAAATAGCTGAGGCCCGAGCTTGTCTCCTGACTTAAACCCCAGCCATTCTTTACTTCTTTAAGTGCTTCACGTACATCGTGTTCTCCCTTGTCTCTGGGTCTTCCCCTCCCCTTTTCCACATTCCTCTTTCACCCGGATACGTCTTACTTATTTCTCAGATCAGAACTTAAAAGGACTTTGTCTAGGAGGCCCTTCCTGATTTCCAGATTAGGTTTGATCTCCTTCCTCTGTGCTCTCATAATACCTTGCGTTTCCTCTGTCATAGTTACTACACTTTACTCAGCTTATTATTTCTCTCTTTCTATCCCTGACTGTAAATTCTGCAAGAGGAGGGGCCATGTCTGTACTGAGTCTTGCTGCAATTCCAGCCTCCACCATACCTGGAACGTGGCTGGCAGCCTGTGGGCAGTGCAGTGCGGTGCCACCAAGTCATATTTCCTGCCCTTTCCTCCCTCCAGGAACTTACAGGAAGGAGAAGCGTGCCTTTTTTAGAGTAAGGATTCTAACTGAGTTAATTAAGTCCAAAGGAAATAAGTGATGAAGGGAGCAAATTATGAGCTAGAATGCAAAACACATGCACATATAACCACACATGAAGCACTCATTCATTAAGTGCCCAAACATCCTAGACATCTAACACTACAAATGGGTGTGATCTATCTCTCTCCACCCCCCCTCTAAGTGTGACAGTGTCAGCCATCTTCAGTCATAAACAGTAGAGGAAAGAGAACATTTCTTGTTGCCCTAGTTAGCCAGAGCCCTGGAGCAAGTTGTCATTCACTCATCGTTACATTCACTCTTCTACTGGTTTGTTTAACGATAAGCACGATGCCAGATGCATGGGACTCAAATATTCAGGGAATTGAAGGAGCTGTTACCTAAGTGGGAAGGCAGACACCTAAAATATATGGCAGGACAATATGGTAAAGCACTGTAATTTAGCAGTTGGTCCAAAGTAGTTACGAGAGCACAGAGGAGGAAGGAAATTCTCTTCTCCCCGCTTCTGGCAAGAGGAAGGTGGAGATGTGCGTACACATTTTTATGGGAGGAATGAAGGAAGCGGCTAAAGTTCACCTCTCTTGTGGTTTGGTTTTGCTTGAGGAGCTTCTCATTGCTGCCTTGCCCACTTTTCCGTGGCGCTCGGACAGAGATAGCCTGCTGTTTCCACAGGAATTCGCTTGGCAGATCGAATAATGCGCGTATTGCTGCAGGACCGGCAGGAGAAGCATTTCTTTGACATATTCAGTCGAGTCACAGGAGAGAAGACAGACACCGTTCCCATGGTGTCACCACCCCTCCCCGGCCTCCCCAAGGAGGAGACACAGTAGGAAAACTCAGTTCCTGGGCGTTGACCACTTGAAATAGCCACACGGGGACAGATCACACTTGATTAAGAGCAACACCATGTGAGTGAGGTTTGAGTCTGCATGGGAAACTGTGTTTAGCAGACAACTCACTTGGCTCAGAACAAGCCCCAGTCTTAGTGGGCAAACATTCACATGGTCCGACTTTAGAATCTCCTTTTGCCTCATTAAGCCAGATAAAAGAAATGAACTGATAATGTGAGGGAGAGATTCTGTGTTTTCCTCAGTTTCTTCCTTTTTACTTTTCACAACCTTTTTTTTTTTTTTTCAGGAATTCTTGTTTTTCTCGCTCACCCCTTTCCTTCATCCTCCAAAATCTCTTAGAAATAGGCTAATTCTGATTTAAAAAATCTCCTTGGCCACTGATGGTATAAGTAACTGATAGCATGTATTCAAATCCCATCAAACCGGGGAGACCTGGATGATTTACTTCATTAAGCTCACTAAGCCTCAGTTTCTTCATCTTAAAAACCTCAGAAGATTGTTCTGAGGATTCAGTGAGGTCGCATAAGTACAACCCTGGCACATCCTAACAGCTCCTTCGGGTTCTCTTTTGTTATGAGGTCCCAAACTCTAAGCCTTGCCTATCATTTGGTCTTTGTTTAGAATGTCAAGACACTTTCCTTTGCCATTTTAACCATGACGTGGCAGGAGCCTGCTGAAGGGTTATCTATACTGAGATCTCATCCATCACTTTGATTCCTTGGTTGGTTTATGTTGGCCAAGACTTCATTTATTTTAGGAGATTTCTCATTGTTTAAAACCGTGTGGTGGTTTATCCATTCTGTATATACCAGTTTGCAACTGCTAATCCCAAACTCCCAATCCAACCCTCTCCCAACCCCCTTCCCCTTGACAGCCACTAGTCTATTCTCTATGTTCCTAATTCTGTTTCTGTTTCACAGATAGGTTCCTTTGCGTCATATTTTAGATTCCACATATAATTGATATCATATAGTATTTGTCTTTCTCTTTCTGACTTACTTAGTATGATAACCTCTAGTTGCATCCGTGTTGCTGCAAATGGCATTATTTCGTTCAAGGTCCTACTGGATAGCCCAGGGAACTATATTCAATATACTGTGATAAACCATAATGGAAAAGAATATGAAAAAGAATGTATGTATGTATAACTGAGTCACTTTGCTGTACAGCAGTTATTAATACAACATTATAATTCAACTATACTTAAATAAAACGTAAATTAAAAAAAGAAAAGTGTGCTGATTTTTGCCCTGGGTCTTCTAAAAGGCTGTGGCAAGTTCCTGAAGAGGGCGAATCTGCTAAGCGATGGGACTGGGTTCAGCA
>NW_006796443.1:3086694-3092647 GCF_000442215.2 Lipotes vexillifer | reverse complement strand
GCAGGCCAAGGTGCTCTCATTTCCCAGGATGCTCAGGGGCAGCACTAGCTGGGCTCAACATGGAGCTCACCGTCGTCTAAACGTCCAGAAGGATGGAAACAGCAGAAGAACACAGATGTCTATCATTTATTAGCCTTTTTTCCCCACCACCAGCACCTTAAAGGAAAAAAAAAAATGTCACCATTTAATACTTGTCTTTCAGAATTTCCTTCTGAATCGAGGCCTTACATAGTTCAAGTCTGAATTGCCAAGTACACTGACTCAGTTCTTCATTATGTAAGCCATTAACACGTGACCCCTCAGAGGCTGGAGTACCCGCTTTAGGCTGCCAGCAAGGTGCCCCGGTGACTCTCAGCTGAGCCCGTACACTTGTGCTCACCTGCTCTCCCCAGAGAACTACCAGCTCAGCTCTTCACCATTAGCTGCGAGTCCTGCAGAGAAGCTTCGTTAGATCAAAAAGCTGCTCCTCCCTGCTGCCTTCTGAGCAGCCACCTACCCAGGGGAATGGGAGGAAACTATGCCAGAGGCAGATTGCAATTCCCGGGAAGTGAAACTTTTTGCAGAAAATGCCGATCGACTAGTTCTGGGTGTATGCAAACAGGAAGAGACCTGGTGTGGGCAAGTGTCATCCAGGTGAACTTGAAAGCTGAGTGGGGATCTTTGGCACCAAGTCATATTTAAAGCCAGCACCATAGAGAATGACCTTGGGGATCTTGGGAAAGTGAGGAAGAGCAGCATGATTTGCACAATGAGGCCAGAAAGAAAGCAAATGCTGAGGGAACAATTATTTCTAAAAAGTATTAGCTCTAAAGAAACACTCTAAACACGGTTTCTCTGAAAGCCATTGCAAAGCTCAGATATTTATATTGATACTAGTTAGCTATGACCGTGGAACTTTTTGGTTTGTCTGACACAATGTACGTACTCCCATACTGTAATTATCTAGGGAAAATATTGTTCCAAAAAGTTCATGAAAAGACGTAACTTGTCACTGATCATGATTGGCAGAAGCTACTGCGCATAGCGGAGCATTGGCTTAATTAAGCTCTTAACCCTCTCCTGTTACCATAGAGGTCAGGTCATTCAGCGTGGTGAATGCAAACATGGGAATTCAATTGTTTCTGAAGATTCTCTGTAGGCCGATGGTCCTCAGAGGCGTTCCAGGACCTCCAAAACAAAGATATTATTATCCTCTAGTGATCACCATTACTGGTGTGGCCTCTCGGAGGGTCATTAGAACCTACTAGACTTTAAATAAATGTGTTTGGAGACATCCTGGGACCTCAGACTTTTGCTTATTTTATTCCTTAATTTTACTTCAATTGGCGTAGTAATTGCTTGACAATGTTGTGTTAGTTTCTGCTGTACAGCGAAGTGAATCAGCTCTATGTATACAAATACCCCCTCCCTCTTGGACCTCCCTCCCACCCCATCCCCCATCCTACCCATCTAGGTCATCACAGAGCACCGAGCTGAGCTCCCTGTGCTATACCGCAGGTTCCCACTAGCCATCTGTTTTACACATGGTAGTGTATTTACGTCAAACCTGATCTCCCAGTTCATCCCACCCTCGCCTTCCTCCCCTGTGGCCACACATCCATTCTCTACGTCTTCCTTAATTTTAGATACGCTATTCTTCCTTCCTTTGACAGTGTAGCTCTGATGTCCTATCAAGTATAGCTGGGTAAAGTCCTCCCTGAACACTTGGGTTCCTCAGTAACTGACATACTTGTGTCTACAACGTAGTCAAGAATCTGACATTCATTATATTTCATTCTTTGCACTCAGTAAAATTTCATTGTTCAAGGAGCTTAAAGGGGCAATAAGACAGTTACATACATGGCTAAAATACAAAATAGAAAAGGACGTGGGAACTCAAGTGAGAGAGATGTTATTTCTGGTTAGAACATCATAACAACCTCATGGAATAGGTTATATTTAAGGTAGAACTTGAGAAAGATCAGGTGCTGACACGTGAGTTGCTTCTTGCATAGACGCCTGCATCTTCATCTTCGGATGTTTCACATTCAACCACATAGTATAACAAAAGCATGTCCTTGCCCAGGAGCCTTGGAATATTTTTCAAGAGGGCATGTTTCCTTTTACCTCTTTCTTTACTTCTTGGACCCTGTTACTTTGATGCAATATTTAAGACAGGGTGAAGGAGTGAGTGAGGGCCTGAGGGGTAGAGAGGTTGCTTTTACAAAATCATCTCTGGATGTAGATCTGCGGCCACCTCATCCTAGAGTGAAGAGAAACCCATCTCGGAAACCCAACTGAAGTTGGTTTTGTATAAGCCTTACTTTTTGCCTGGTTCTTTTGTCTTTGACGTGTCAGCTGTGCATCTAATTAAGAAAGGTTATACCTGACTCACAAATAGGCATCAAATTAGTGTGGTGAGCTCTAGGAGGCATGGCACACCAGGTGCTTGGTTCCTACCATCAGCTGAAACCCAGACCTGCTTCTGCACCTGAGGAGACACTTGCTGTCCTTTCTGAAGCTGTTTCTCTTTCCCATCCCAGCTTCTCCTGTCATCACTTACCAAAGGGCCACTGAGGAGCTTGTATTGGAGGGGTGGAGGCAGGATCTAAAACTTCCTCTTGCCTTACAGGACTGTCCCCACCCTGGCTTTGCTAGACAGTTGCAGGAAGCTTATAGTATTACCCAGCCAGCTATTGAGGAGAACTTCTCTGCAACTATCTGCCATTGACCTTGGCCTAATTTCTCATGTTTTCGCTGATATTCTAAAGACGGAGGATGAGGTTTAGATTTGATGTGCCGCATTCTTCCTCTGAAGTGGTTTGTTTTCCTAGCCTAGTGATTCTATTCTATTACATTAAAAACCCGACATTTGTTTTATAAACGTGACAACTAGTCATTATATGAGGATTATTTCACAGGCGCTACAAGCAGAACATGTAAAATGGCAAAAGTGCCAGTGTGTTTTTTCCCGATTTCATTTTTTTTTTTTTTTTTTACAGAATTTTGAAAACGGCTTAAATCTAATTGGTTCCCCCAGGATCTCAGCTCCTGTTACATTTGTGGTGCTTCTTTTTTTTGAGAGGCATCTGGAGAGACTGAACTGCCACTGCTAGTTGGCAGGCAGGGTAGGAGGATGCAGCAACTTTCTTTTTTTCTTTCTTAGAAACTTCCAAATTTTGGGCTCAACTCTTCCCAAGCTTCAGTGTTTGATTTCCGCACTTGTTTTTGCAATGTTGAGTTCTGCTTTTCCTCTTATTGGATTCCTATGAATGAGAATGGCAGCCACTACGACCACCGCCGTTGGTGGCCAGCCCGTATCGACTGTGAAAGAAAAATAAAGAGAATAAGAAAAACAAAGCACATATTAGTAGTAGTAGAGTATAATCCATGTAGACAACACTTACCAAGCACAGTTCTAATAGATAGGCTTTATGTGGGTCTAGTCTACTGAAAGTAAACACTTCTTTAGGCAACAGAGCTGAGTTATCATTAGTGGCCCAGATTCAGATGTTCCTATAGTCTAAACAATGTGAGAAGATGGCCAAAGTCTCTCCCTTAATCACAGTGAGGTCACAGCTTTGAAACCCCACATAGTGAAGCAAATAAGAAGCCACCCTCATAGCAGGGAAAGGGAAAGGGGGAGAGTGTAAGCAAACCAGGGGCTTCTTGCTTCAAAACGTTTTAGCTAGATTCTTACACTTAAGGATCTGAGCTATAACCACAATGGAGAAACATACTTAGAGTGTTTATTTTTAAATATATACTATTAAATGGTACTAAAAGACTCTGGTTTCGGAGCGTGAGTCTTCCACTGTGGAATTGAAAGCTAGGAAGAAGGGAAGTCAAGGCTTTAGAAGACTATTGACCTGGTTTGGGCAAAGCATACCGAGGGCACTCGGAGAAGCCAGATACAAAAGCTTGTTGAGTACAGCGGTTAGACTGCCTTTTGTTATTGGATAAGAAATAGCATGGGAAGTAATAGCAAAGAAATTGTTCCTACTTTGGAAGAGAAATGATTTGAAGTCTCTGTATTCAGAGAGCCTTATCTTGTAACTTTTTTTTTTTTTTTTTTTTTTTTTTTTTTTTTTTTTTTTTTTGCGGTACGCGGGCCTCTCACTGTTGTGGCCTCTCCCGTTGCGGAGCACAGGCTCTGGACGCACAGGCTCAGCGGCCATGGTTCATGGGCCCAGCCGCTCCGCGGCATGTGGGATCCTCCCGGACCGGGGCGTGAAGCCGCGTCCCCTGCATCGGCAGGCGGACTCTCAACCACTGCGCCACCAGGGAAGCCCTGTTTTGTAACATTTGACATGTACTTCTCTTAAACACAGGCAGGAAGAGTAACAACAAGAATGGGCTGAAACTGTTTTGATTAAGTGCCTCTTTGGGGTGTGTGGGGGTGTGTGTGTGTGTGTGTGTGTGTGTGTGTGTGTGTGTGTGTGTGTATGGCCCAAGTGACAATATCTGTTTAATTGAAATCTGATTGTTCTGTTATTGGTGAGGGAGGACCTGCCCAAGCATAGAAAAACCTAATTTCAGGCTTAGCAGGCAATGAAGTTAATAATAAAACATGTTTATTGAATTAAAAACAGTAAGCTTCTTGTTAATTTATTTAGTAATGTTTCTCAAGATTTTCTTCCCAAGATAAAAACTTATATATCTGCCAGACGGGATAAGGGCCAGCCAGACTCCATGTGGGTAAATGTCCTCGTTTTATTGTCCTCAGGGAGACAGCACAGACCAGGGGCACTGGGAGTGCAATGTTAATGTTGCCTGTGCCATTGCTGAGCTGTCCAACCCCGGGTAAATGACTTGGTCTCATTGGCCCTCAGTGTTTCTCACATATGAAATAAGGGAACTGGATTAGGTGACTTCTAAGGCTCTTTCTGCATCTAATATTCGATAAAACAAAGGTGTAAACAGTGGAAAGAAAAGCACGGAGTGGTGAGGAAAAGATAAGTGTGGTAGTTCAGTGCTTGAGGAAGGATTTTCTGGGCAGAGAAGGAAACAAGCCAGGGCGAGGCTGCAACAAAGGTTCTCTCCGGCTTTGTTCAGCTGCTGTCTACCTGATGGTCTTAGGTAACTCAGGAATGCTCCTTTTACCTGCCCCTTCTTATTTTCTCTTTTTCTGTCTGTCCCATATTTCCTTACATCTTTCTCTACACCCCTACCCACCACCATCTTTACATCTCTCTGAGGAATAGGTGTGGTTAGGATTTGTCAGGAAGACACAAGAAAAATGAAACTCGTTGGAAAAATAGTTTTCCACTTTGTTTTTTCCTTTTATTTCCTAGGATCTGTTATAGCTTCAATTTTGCTAAATATAAACAGTGAAAATTTTCAACTCATGGGTTGTGTGTTCATAATGGTGATAATCACGATGCAGGTACTAACGTTGAGTGCTTACTGTGTGCCAGGAAGAGCAGTAACTTAGTTACTCCCCCTAACAGCACTAATGAGGTAGGTCCTGTTACTAGCACCACTGTGCAGATGAGGACGCTGGATCAGAAAGGTTAAGTAACTTGCCCATGGTTTCCAGCTAATTATGGCAAAGCTAGCCTCCGATCCCAGGCAGTGCCAGTGTCACCTCTTTCATTCGCTTGGCCAAGCTGCATCTCCTCTGAGGCAGAGATGATATGTTTTATTCATTTCGCCCATTCCCTTGAGATTTGGTGCAACGCTGGAGGAAAGTATACTTTGAATTCGTGTAGGATGGACTTACAGGCGTACCATCCTACCTGGTAGAGAAAGCTGTCCAAGGCGTCCTCTGTCTCCAGGGGAGAAGCTGTGCCCATAAGTGCCCTCCCAGCTGTGCAGAGATTAGTGCTGACAAATCTTTGACTTGGCATTTGAAAGTATCTGCTTCCTGTCTGTGTGAACTTTTTTTTTTTTTTTTTTTTTTTTTTTTTTTTTTTTGCGGTACACGGGCCTCCCACTGTTGTGGCCTCTCCCGTTGCGGAGCACAGGCTCCGGA
>NW_006796443.1:3082119-3086589 GCF_000442215.2 Lipotes vexillifer | reverse complement strand
CTCCGCGGCATGTGGGATCTTCCCGGACCGGGGCACGACCCTGTGTCCCCTGCATCGGCAGGCGGACTCTCAACCACTGCGCCACCAGGGAAACCCTGTGTGAACTTTTTTAATTTAGAAGTTTCAGTTTTAAGAAAGTTAGACTAGTTTAAAGGAGTTGACTTATATTTCTGTGCAAACAGTGAAACTGTAGTATCATTTAAACAAATGTAGCTGATAAGTTAATATATGAACCAAGAAATAGCTGGGAACAGAGCGTCAATGAAAGCACTAGATTTAGTTGTGAGAAAAAAAAAATTCCTTTAAGGTTTTATTTGCCTGAATGCAGTTGACTTTGGAGATATACTAGTTTTGCACTTACAAACTTTTGATACAGGGGAAAAAAAATGGATCAATATGTTTACATGCCAAGGTCAATCTTTCTACTATTATGTATGATGTTAAGGATGAGAGAAATAAGAGAGCTCATTCTTTTTATATTTGTTGCCATGGTACAAGGATAATATCTTCTTGTGAGGATGTCTGCATTAGAGGGTGAAGGATGTATTGTTTATTCATAATGTCCTCTAAGATCTCATTTACCTGGTAGTCGGATTTCCAGCAGCTCTATCATCTGGAACATACATAGGTGCCTAGAAGTATAGGATCATGGAAGATTAATGTTGGAAGGGATCTTAGAGATCCTTTAACCCAACTGCCTTATTTTGCAGATGAAAAAGTACAGCCTCAAACAACTAAGGGACCTGGTCATGGATTAGAATAAAGTCTTCAAATAGAAAATGATAATTACAAAGGTTGCATACTATTTACCCTATTAATTTACTTTATAAGTATTTCTTGAGTACCTCATAATGTGGAAGACATTAGGGGTAGAGCAGTCCTCCTTGGTCTAGGAAAGATACAGGCCCTCATTCAAGCTCTTACCAAACATATGTGTCATGAGGACACAGATGAGAAATATCTGAGAATGAGTCCTGATAAACATTTTTTTTTAACATCTTTATTGGAGTATAATTGCTTTACAATGGTGTGTTAGTTTCTGCTTAATAACACAGTGAATCAGCTATATGTATACATATATTGACGACGACGGGGACTTTGTCTTGTTAACTCCCCAGTGTCTCATGCCCTCCAGGGGATGAAGCCGCTGACCACAGCTGTGACCACAGTGTCGAAATCTGGGAACATTTAGTGTTAGCAAATCTACTGACTTAAAAAGCCTACAAGGAATTATAACATTTATTTATTTATTTATTTATTTATTCATTGGCTGCGTCGGGTGTTAGTTGCGGCATGCCGGATCTTTCGTTATGGCGCGCAGGCTTCTCTCTGGTTGTGGTGTGTGGGTTTTCTCTCTCCAGTTGTGGCGCGTGGGCTCTAGAGTGTGCCGGCCCAGTAGTTGCGGCGCACGGGCTTAGTTTCCCTGCTGCACGTGGGATCTTAGTTCCCTGACCAGGGATCGAACCCGTGTCCCCTGCATTGGAAGGCAGATTCTATACCACTGGACCACCAGGGAAATCCCTGTAACTTCTTATTCCAGTGCTAAAACTTAAATTCATGTTGACAGCCCCGAGTCAAGAAAAAGTTAAAGTTCTTTCGACCTGTTCTTTTAGTGAAGTGGTTAAGTATACATTACATTTTAGCTTTCAAATATAAAGAGTATTGATGAGCTTCACTTCTCTGGGACATTTACTCATTTCGTCCTCAAAACATTAAGTCATCGAAATCTGTTGAACACCTTTTATGCATAACAGCTTATCTCTAGACCATGAATAAATAAGTTTGATGTTAGTGGAGGGGAGATTGGTCGTCACTGTAAATAAATTTGATGCTTGGCCATTAACTTCACAGCCGGGTTTTGTGTACTGAAGTACCGTTATGAAGATTGGGATGAAAGAGGTCACGATAGATGCGGGAGAGAGACGGGAAAATAAATAAGCTACAGCACAACTTCTGCAACCCAGGCAATGTGCCAAGTCTGTGACTTCATTCGATCCTCACACCAGTTCTGTGTGGCGCTCAGTCGTCCCCATTTGCCAATGAGGAAGCTCAGAATCAAGGAGTGAGTTAATTTGCCCACGATGACATAGTTGGCAAACAGCGGGATTTGGATCTGTGTCTCTGTGGCTTGGTCCATTGTCCTTGAAGCAAGTGGCATTTCCCTCTTCCACTGACATGGAGTGTAGCGTGATGGACACATGCATTTGTTCATTTATGTATCCATCCATCCATTCAGCAAACATTTGGAGACCAGCTTTATGCTCGACTCTTTAAGGAGGTGCAGATACGAATTAATAGTAATTTGAACTATGGGATAATATAATAAATAATAAAAGTTCATGACAAAACTATATGACTGTGGTGGTTTTTGATTTTAGACTATAGACTCAGGCTAATTCTTTTAAGATTATGCCTCTTATATTTGGAGGAATTATTTTTTTGAATTTTAAAAAACATTGATTAGCCGTGAGAACAGAATTAAATCATTTGTAGTTAGCAAATTAATTTTTTAATTGCATATTGGTGCTAAGTTGGTGATGTAGGCCTCGTGACTGAACAAAGGCAAACTTTCTTTTTCTCCACATTTAGGTTGTTAGCTTCCTCATCCGGCTTCCTGTGTGACACTGGATGCACATTTATTGTAGCACCTCCCAGATTCCAAGTAAGTGGGGTATCACTTGATGGTGGCTTATTGCCTCGGCAGCTCTGAATTAGTGAAGCCTAGATTGGTGAAATTTATAGCACATAGAGTTAGAGAACAAGAAATACACTAACAGCGTGTTCTAGAAAGCACAGGATCTCAAGCCACAAGATCTGGGTTTGAATGAAGGCTCTTTGACTTGGGTGGCATTGCGCAAAATTTTTAAATCTCTCTGAGCCTGGATTTACTGATCTAATAGTGTTTATGTCACATAGTGTTATGGGAATGAAAAGACACAGTATATGTGAAAAATGCTTGGCAAAGACAGCTGTAGTGTTTAATTGTGTAAAGATAGGATCATCACTCTGATAATTGTCTGGCCAGGGTCTCAGGTGTCTTGTGAGGATAAAAGAACATTTGACATTGGACCCAAGCTGTGAAGGAAAGACAAGAAATAGAGCTGTACAGAGGGATCGTTATGACTATAAAGGGACAAAGAGTGTGAGCATTTGCCTTATTTTTGCCTACTCTGTTCCTAGCCATTTCTAGTGACAGGTACCACTGGCAACCTGCAGCCTCTGCTTCCAGCCTCTAGCGTTGCCTCTAAGATGCCTCATAGTGCTGTCGAAAGCCCACTGCTTTGAATGCCCCCGCGGTTTCTAATCCACTGCTTGCTTTTGGCCATTCCTACTTGTGTGCCCATCTGCTCTCCAGGCCTCCCACCATCGGCCCATCTTGCTCGCTGACTAGGCTCTTCCTAGGAGCAGACTCTCTGAATCAAGTCCCCTGTGAATTATCCGCAGTTTGCCTTCCTTCTTGCCATCTGTCTTTCCTGAACGCTCTTTGCAAATCTCAATAACCACACTACCAAAAATGCAAGAAAACTTTACTGATGGGAGAAGACAGAGTTAGGGAAAATGATGTGTACAAGCAGGACAAAGGATTCTGTAGGACAGAGCGGAGAGGGAGATAGAGCCTGGTGGAGGATATTGATGTGAATGGGAGCCTGTGGGTAGTTTCAGGCAGTGAGCTGCCTGAGCATCTATCTAACAATAGGGCAGGTGTCCACTCTCCTCTGTGTGTGCAGAGAGCCTGTCAGTCGTATGTGCCTCTGTGAAAGCATTCGGCAAGAAAATCAATGTTGTAGGGGGAGTGATGCCCATCTTTACATGTGGTTTTAACCCTGACAGGTGATTTTCGAAATCTCCAGCTAGGAGGACAGGGTGCAGCTGACCAAGCATCTCAAACTCCTTTCTCCCGAACCTCCTCCTTTGGGCACCCTCAGTCCAGTTACTGTGGGTACCACTTGCTGTGGTTTTGTCCATTAGCCGGCCTGTGCCTGCCATTGTAGAGGTCCTTTGGAAACACATTATTAGAGAAGAGCAGCAGAGACGAAGTCTGCAAACCAACAAGAAAACAAACAACCTACATTCAGTAAGAGCAGGGAGTGCATGACTCACAGCGAGAAACACAGAGGCAGACACCCCCTCTTTGTTTCCCTTTCAGACTGCAAAACGTCAAGGTGAGAGATCTCGCAGCTTCTCAGGGAGAGCCTGGTGGATGATGAGGGAGAGCCTGGTAGATGGAAAAGGAGAGCCTATTTTGAAGCCATGTAGAGGTGGCATGCAGACAAGATAGCATGCCCAGTCCTCCCGGGGCTGCCCCCTGTCTTCTTCAAATATGACCGGAATGGCTTTAGTGGTGATTTCATCTAGTTGAATTTTACTCCTTTAAATAATATTGCAGGGCTTCCCTGGTGGCGCAGTGGTTGAGAGTCCGCCTGCCGATGCAGGGGACACGGGTTCGTGCCCCGCCGGTCCGGGAAGATC
>NW_006796443.1:3077791-3081981 GCF_000442215.2 Lipotes vexillifer | reverse complement strand
CAAAAAAAAAAAAAAAAAAAAAATTGCAAAAACCTGACCTGTCAACTCTGGTTTTCCCTTTTCCTAAAGTGTGTTCAGCGCTTTGGGTGTTCTTCGGGAAACCTAAGGCACAGGGGAGGAGGTCCTGAGGAGGTGTATGAAGAGGTGGTATTAGGCCAGCTGCTTCCATTTCTGAGGAAGCTCGTTATGTGTAACCCCGAGGAGGTTTCTGAAGGGCTTGTGCCTGAGAGGCCTTGTTCATAATTAAAATGTCTGTTTCAAAATCAGTGTCCCATTGCACTTGAGTATTTGATTTGCTGTCTGTGAGGTTTGCTTTCATGTTATTGAATTTTTAGATTTGTCAACCACATTTGATGGATCATTTCAGTAGCATCCAGACAGGATGAGCTAGCTATAGGAAAGGAGGCCGCATCAACCCCACCCTTCCCTCATCCAGGGTGCGTGTTCCCGCATGAAGAGTGGTGCTTGCGGGTGCCCTGAACGTTCGGGATGATTTACAGAGGCTGTGATATGTGGTGTGAACTCCTGCAGGGAATCCTGGTTCCTTGTTTCAGCTCTGCTGATGCCTTGCTGTGTGACCTCCGGAAAGACTTTTCCCCCTATTTGCCCTCAGCTTCCTTGCAGGTTAATGGAAACAACAACAATAACACAACTCTTTCTCTTTATTCCTAGAAAGACTGTTGAAATGATCTCAGATTTGCTTTGAATTGCAAAACCCATCTATTAAACATGACACATATTTGCATATATCCATGTATGTGAGTGTATGTATCACACACATGCACACATCTGCTACTCACATTAAGGCAGAGGTCAGGCAAGTTGACCTTGAGTTCCCTTGGTGAACTCGGACCCCCGCTGCTTCCTTAGGGCTCCACATGGCACCTTGTGTGGTCTTCATAGATCGTTTGTTTCCCAAGGGTTTTCCCTCTCTCAGGGAATGGTCTCTCTTCTTATTCAGAAATCAGCTTTGATTTCTCTTTCTCCCTCACCTCTCATTTCCAATCTATCCATCACCAATCCTGGCAGCTCTTCTTTCAAAGCATATTTCAAATCCACCCACTTCTACTGCTGTCACCATCATCAGCCTCTGTTGATTCCTCTCTGTAATCCATCTTCCACACGGGAGCCAGAGTGACTTTTCAGAAATGTAAAACACATTATGCCGAGCCCTGCTTCAGACTAGCCCGTGGCTCCTGGTGCTTCTAGAATGAAATTCGAACTTCTAACCATGGCCTCCTTAGCTCCCTTGGTGGCCTTCCCCTCCCTGCCTGGTTCACTAAGCTCTAGTGAAGCTTGACTCCTTTTTGTTCTTTAACACCCCACACTTTCTTACCTCAAGAATTTTAAAAAATAAGCTTTATTTTTTTAGAGCAGTTTTAGGTTCATAAAAATTGAGGAGAAAGTACAGAGGGTTTTCATATATCTCCTGCCCATGTGTACAGTCTCTCCCACTATGGATACCCCCCCACCAGAGCGATGCATTTGTGACAACTGATGAACCTACACTGACACATCACTGTCACCCAAGGTCCATAGTTAACCTTAGGGTTCACTCTTGATGCTGTTCATTCTATGGCTTTTGACAAACGGATGATGACATGCGTCTACCATAATGTAGTATACAGAAGTTTCACTGCCCCAGTAATCCTCTGTGCCCCTCCTATTCTTCTCTCACTCTTCTCATCCCTGGCAACCACTGATCTTTTAGCTGTCTCCATAGTTTTGCCTTTCCTAGAATGTCATACCCTTGGAATCATACAGTGTGTCACCTCTTCAGAATATAGCTTCTTTCACTTAGTGATATACATTTGAGATTCTTCCCTGTCTTTCCATGACCTTAAGGATTTTGCTTTAGCTTTTTGCTCTGCTCGCCCTTTCCTGGCCACCCTATTTACCTAGGCTCTCTTGTCACATCACCTTCTTGCAGGTTCTTTCTAGCACTTGTTACCCTCTGACATTTTCTGACATTTTACCTGTCTCTCCCGCGAGATTTCAAGCTCTGTGGGAGTGAAGGTCTTGTCTGCCTCGCTCCTGGTTGCGCCCCAGTGTCTAGAACAGTTCTTAGTGCATAGCAGATGCTCAGTAAATGTTGGGAGAGTTGAATGCATCAGTGACCTTCAACATATGAACCCTCTTTAGCTTTACTCTTGTCTCCTAGTTGGTCTTCAAGGTGACAGACTCTTTCATTCACACCGCTCCAGGTTTTGTTCGGAGGAAGAGGCAGACATTCATTCACGTGAAGTCCCTGAGTCTGAGAATTATTTCTTGTTCACTTTTGGCTTCTGAAGCTGTCTTGGTTGTCTGCTGAATTTAATGGGCCTCCAGGCAAGCGGAAGTTGGGAGCCTTGCGCAAGAGAGAACAGAGGCGGTAGAAAATGATTAAGGGAAAATAGCAGAAAAGTGTAATTTTATATTTATTGAGTCACACGCTGTCCTCCAAGCTGTGTTTAACATAAAAAACGAATTAAGAGACAAGTCAGATATGAAATGAGTGAGCACACACAGGCCCACAAATGCTGCAGAGAGGAAGGTATTTCTCCAGAGGCCTCTTCTCATTTACCAAACTGTAGCCTTATCAGAATATATGGGCTCGTTCAGGAGAGGCATCATGCGGCCAGTGTTTGTGGCCCAGTCATGCCCTGGCGGCACAGAGAGACCTGCAATTTCATTACTGCTTCTTGAGGAAACTTTCTTCAACCCAACAGACTTTCTAGGGAGACCAAACCAAGTGCAGCTGAGTTTAATGTTCTCATTAAAATGTTAAAGAGGCTTTATTCACGAATGGCTGAAGCTGTAATTGCTTTATCCTCATAAACTGTGGAAATATGTGGCTGTCTCTTACAGTGACGTTCACCCAGACCCCTCTCTCAGGAAGGTCTGCTTAATGGAGGGGTTGGCTGGATCTAGGGGCTGGGAGGGGGATTATCTGGATCATATCTTTCAGGGTTGTAGTGGAAGTGATGGGAGGGGGCCCCCCTTCCTTGATCTGTTTTCATGCTGTAGCTCTTGTTGTGTAAGCACTATTTGTCTACTTGACCTTGAGTTCTAACTTGGAAATCACATGAGAGACAAACACTCAAATACACACATGCACCCAAATGTTGTGGGAAGAAGTGGGTTTTTATCCTCCCATAAGCAGTAGCTTATTGAGGTGAGATTAGAAGAAATCCACAAATGTTGAGGTGCTGGTAAACTGAACCGGGAGTTGATCTGGAAAAGGAATTGTGTGGATCACAGGTGGAGCTGGCACTCAGAACTGGCTTTGGGTGGTGACCAGTGCAAAAACATAGCTGTAGAGCTTTAGGGAGTGGATACAGATGGCGAATACAACTGTTTTTCTTCCTCTAAATATTTATAATGTTGTAGAGGTAACACTGAAATCGTAGAGCTGTCTGTGGTCCATATATGGCTAGGAAACTGTATTGCCAGAAACCTCAAACTGAAACGTAAGGGGACGAAAGATTAAAACGTGCTATCTTTTCCTCAATTCCTTATTATTAGAAAGCATTGTCTGTTGAATGGTAACAAATTTAGGTCCCATGATACGCAGATGTGGTAATGTAAGTAACATCTAGGGATTGTTTAAAGATATTTTGTTCTTTTTCCATTGATGGGTCATTGAGGTACTTTACTCTGGGTCAGATTTAAATTAAAATACATGCGTCCTAGAATTGTCAAAGTTTTTTCCTCAAGAGGCAAATCCTTCTTTTCAGATGTGAGTGCCGGGCTTTCGTTAAAACTGTTTCAGGTCGGAGGGGGCAGTGGAGTTGAAAGTTAACATAGGAGGCTCTTTCTACGTGAAAATTGGATGGGTTTCTGAAGAGGCCTTTTCTGGAGGGGTGACCATCTCAGCCCAGTGGTTTTCACGGTGTTAATGTTGTTAACGTTAAAAAGAAACACTCATGATTTTTGAACACAAAGAAAGTACATGCTGATTTTAGAAATACTATTGATTATATACTTTTGGTGAAATACATTTTTAAGAGATTCAGAGCCAGATATAACAAATGACACTGCCGGCTAAGCCAGCTCTGCTCTAACTCTTGGTTGGTTGATATGGAGTGACTTGCATCCCTGTTTCGGAGAACTGCAAACCTGGTCTCTGAATTCTGATGTGAATCCAGAGAGGCAGGACCTCTTGGGGTTCTATTTAGACCTAGCTCCACCTGTCGTGTCTCCTCTTTCCC
>NW_006796443.1:3065658-3077685 GCF_000442215.2 Lipotes vexillifer | reverse complement strand
TCTTTCCCTTTTCCAAGATAGGATTGCAAATCCCTTTCCTGGTCTACAGAGCGAATCCATTCTGGAGCCTTCTCTGCTTGCCTACGAAATCTTGGTGAGCTATGATCAGGTCCTTACTTCCTAGTTTGACCCAGAACTGTTGAAAAAGTGTAAAGGTGTGATGAGAGCATCAGTGATTATAGGGTCTGGACAAAGGATCATGGGAACAAATGCAGGGACTGACTAATTTATCCCAGGCTACTGTATTTCTTTTGGAGAACTTTTGTCTGTCCTCTAGAGTTTTTCTGTCTGCTCATTTGCTATTAGAACATTAGTTGTCACATCTGACCACTCAGTATCCCTGCCCAGTCAGCCCCTCTGCCCTTTGTACTTCTTGGAGGTGAGTTATATCCACAGCCCTGTGTTTACCTTATGATTAGGTGCCACTGCCAAAAGCCTAGGGGAACTTTTCAAGGTGCATCCGTGTGCCGTAGTATTTCCCTCCAGCTGCTTAATTCTGTTGTGTCTTAGGCTAATACTGATTGGTCGGTTGATTCTTTGATTAATTAATTCACTCATCAGACATTTGGGGAGCATAGACTATATGCCAGGGGCACATACTACATCTAGGTGCTGGCATAAAAGGGTGAGCAAAGCAGATCTGTCTACAGAGTTTTGCTGATTGTTCACAGGGGTGAAAATAAGAGTGAAATACCTAAAGAAAGCCAAATTGCTTTTCTGTGATTCAAAGAGTATGTGTGAGATTGCCATATCACAGCCAACTCTGTAGAGTACTCCATAAGTGCATTTCATGCAGGAAGTGGTGGTGCCAGGCATTTTCTGTATTATAATAATCTTCATATATTTATTAAGCTGTAACTTGTAAGGCTTCCTGATGGGGTGGTCAATGAGCCTTTTTGTGTGCTGCATTGTATCTTTGTCAGGAAGCACTCTGGTAACTCCTGCCTGTAATGAGGCCCATTTCAGTCATTCCAGGAGGGTTTGGGGGATCGGCACAAAGAGGGGTAAGACGAACACTGAGGAAAGGGTTGGATTCATGGTGGGTTGAAGGGAGCGTCCTTAGGAAAAACTGGAGATAGAATGAAATCCTTTTGCCTAGTATATTTTACGTCTCGGTACCCTTTGAGCACAGCAGCTGAATAGCCCAGCATTGTTCTACATTTTGAAAACTGCTAAGAAAATGCTAGCTTACTACATTTATAAAGTTTTTAAAAAAATAAATTTATTTACTTTTGGCTGCGTTGGGTCTTCGTTGCTGTGCGCGAGCTTTCTCTAGTTGCGGCGAGCGGGGGCTGCTCTTTGTTGCGGTGCGCGGGCTTCTTATTGCGGTGGCCTCTCTTGTTGTGGAACACGGGCTCTAGGTGTGCAGGCTTCTGTAGCTGTGGTGAGCAGGCTCAGTAGTTGTGGCTCGCGGGCTCTAGAACGCAGGCTCAGTAGTTGTGGCGCACGGGCTTAGTTGCTCCGCGGCATGTGGGTCCTTCCTGGACCAGGGCTCAAACCCATGTCCCCTGCATTGGCAGGCAGATTCTTAACCACTGCGCCACGAGGGAAGTCCCTAAAGTTTGGTTTTTTTCCCTTCTCAACTGTTGACCTGGCAGCAGGTTGGGAGAATCTGTGAACTCCGAGTGTGACGATGGGACAGCAGACGAGCCCAGAAATTTTCCTGTAATTTCCAAGCTCTGTGCCTGGGAGGTCTGGCTACACACTGATAACAGAGGTTCGACTCTGGGAAAGGAGAGAGCCTGGAAGAGGGGAAAGAAGTATGGGCACATTAGTGAGGAACAGGGAAGAGAGATCAAGGGGGGGAAAGGTAGAAAGATGCTCTGTTATCCTCGCCTCTCTCCCTCATCTTCTCATAGCAGGAGGGGGTGAGAAAGCAGGCAGATTGAAAAGGAGAAGGGAGTTGAATTAGAGATGGGAGGGCACTTGGAGGTGGTAAGGGAGAAGGGGAATGAGTCAGAGGAAGTGAGGGGGAAGGAGGCAGGATGAGGACTACTTAAATGTAGGGAGGGAGAGGAGACAGGCACAGAGAGGGGCGTGCACACTGTGGTCTCACCGAGAGCCTTCAGTTGCTCCCAGCGATGCAGCAGCCAAATAGCCAGTGTCCCTCCCCGAAGACAGTTTCCTGACTTTTGTATTAACTTTAATGTCATTCTCTTTATGGTCCCTGTATTGCTGGTTGCAGCTGCATGATCAGAGAGCAGAGACTTAGTTCTGTTGTCCCTGCCCCCTTGCAGTGTTCGGCCGACTTCTGAGTCAGTGCTGCTTGCATTCGATGTCTGCCATTCCTCCTTGTCTATACAGGTAGGGGAGCTGAAAGGGAAAAAAATGTTCCTAAGGGCTGCCGCCTTTAGAGCTTATGCATACAAATATTCAAAGCAGTTGGGAAAAACAACTCTATACAGTCACAGTCCAATATTTTTTCTAATATTTTTCTAAGGTTGTTGACTCCTTCATTGCTGGGCTGGGTACTTGCCCTAACCCAGCACCACACTCACTGCGCCTACAAGTGGGCTGCTTCTTGAAACACCTTTCCTCTTCTTTTTTCGAAGCTCAGCTCAGGAAGCCCTCGCAGTGTGCCAGGTCTGGGTCAGGTGCTTTCTAAGTGTGCACCAGTGCCCTCCTCTGCACCCTGGATTCTGGTGCCAACCTTTCCCTATTAGAGCTCCCATTCCTATTGTAATTTCTGTTCTTCCCCTACACTTTGGGCTCTTTACACAACGTTGGATATTATGGAGCATCTAAATAGATGTTCGCTAACTGCTTATGGAATGAATGAATGGCTATGGTGCTGCTTTTGTAAGTGTAAAACAAAAGTCTTCTAGAATCAACTATGCTTTAGGAATGAGTGTACAATTAGCCCCCGTATTCTGGAAGAGAAAAGTTGACTTAGCCAGCAGTAAGGGATTTCTGGGGACTTTATTCAGCTGTAATAAAGGGACTGTGGTTCCTTTAACTTCTGGACACCAGAGGACAGTCTTGAAGTTTCAGGCAACCTGTTTCTTGTGATTCCAGTAATTGCAGGTCAGATAGATAAGGAGCTTCAAAACCATACTTGTCAGACATGAATGTGCATAGGAATCACTTGAGGATCCTGTGAAGATACAGAATTCTGTTTCAGGAGGTTTTCGCATTTCAGGCTCCCTGGTGACGCTGCTGTTGCTGGTCCGTAGACCTGACTCGAGTTACAAGATTTTAAAATACTTTCTAGTAAATAAAGTTGGGATTTATTCTATGGAAATATACAGATGCATTTTTATAGTTTGAGGAGCCACAGACTTCCCAAGAGAAAACGTAGAAATATCTAACCCTTATGTCAACTTGGAAATTTGCAGGAAGTCTTTCCTACACTTAAAAAGAGTAACCCTATACTGATCAGCCTCCGCAAAACTGCTTTCAAATGATACTCTAGGTTGTACTGCCCTTAACTAATATACAGCTTTATTTATGTAGGCTTTTGCAGATTTGGGAGGCCCTGGCCCTGACCCCTAGCCCTGGTGTAGCTACTCTAGCAACAAGGACGACCTTTAAAGCACAAATATTCTGTGGAAGATCGACAGTTCAAGGGCTGTGTTTATGATGAGACCTTTGCCTTTATGGATTGTGACCATGCAGAGACCTTCTCCAAGGACAGTCAATTAGAATGGTTGGAAGTAGGAAGGGGCAACATTCAGCTCGAACTTTGCAAGTGAAACCTTGCATCTGCTTATATAGATTCCAACAGCTCTCTGAGTTTGCTGTTCGAAGTTTTCCCTAACGCGGCTGCCTTTATTTTACAGGTCCTTTGCAGCCAGCATGATGCCATCTTTATAACCCGTGGAGGAGAGAGCGCTCACCATGTTCAGGTAAAGGGATGGTGGGTACCGCAAGCGACGAGCACGGCCACTGGCAGCTTGCTTGTCACTGTATGAGAAGTGATGCAGCTTAATCATTCAGTTGACATCACTCTCTTGTGTTTTACTCACTTATACTGGGGTGCAGAGGGCCAGTCATGGGTGGTCTCAGTGAACTAATGTGCATTTGGGGAGCATCTCAGAGTACCTACAACAGGGGTTCTGTAGACAACCAGGGAGGAAACAGGACTGGTCACCTGGAATCTCTTTCCATCTCCTACAGTGTTAACATAGAGTTATTGCTATTGTTCATCTTTATTACCTTATCAGAAGGCTTTAATCTTTTCAACATTGATGTAAATAGGTGAATACTGAAGACTCTTTTAATTAAAGTCTTATCTCTGTTCCCTTATCTGAAGTTGCCCTTCTAAAGATTCTTTGCATTTTCCTTTTAAATAAATGTATGTCCCACAACTTTGATTTGCCCCACTAGGTCACCAAGATTAATTTTCCATTAACCTTTATGGCTTCTTTCTTTCTAATCATCTTTTTAGAGTATTAAACTTTGGGTCAGCCTCTGTATAGGATATAAACCATCTCTTTTCTTTGATGGTCTTTATGGAAAGGACATAGATGGTGATGATCTCTGGTCCACTGACTGAACCTGGCCCTGTTAATTGAATCAGACCATCTGTGGATAGACCCGCCCGGGAGTTCCATTGACCATGGCAATTTTGTCATCGGCCTTGCTTCTTTTGTGACCCAGTCTGTATTAGTTTTCTCTGGCAGCTGTGACAAAAGAACACAAACTGGGTGGCTTAAACGACAGACACTTATCATCACGCGGTTCTGGAGGCTAGAAATCTGAAATCAAGGTGTCAGCAGGCTTGGTTCTTCCTGAGAGTTGGGAGGGAGAATATGGTCCATGCCTTTCTCCTAGCTTCTGGTAGCCTCAGGTGCTCCTTGGCCTATGAACGGCCGTCTTCTTCCTGTGTCTTCGCATTGTTTATCTGTGTTCAAATTTCTGCCCTTTTAAAGACACCTGTCATATGGGATGACTTCATCATAATTTGACCATCTGCATAGATTCTACATCTAAATGAGGCCACATTTAATTAAGACTTCCACATACTTTTTGGCACACGTAATTCAACCCATAACACTATCTAAGGAAAGGGGACTTCGTTCCTCTTGGTTTTCCCTAAAGAAACTAGCACAAAGCTTCTTGCTCAATATTGGTTGAATGAATGAATGGCAAAGACCATAGTGACTGTGGTCGAATTCATTTGGCAAAAGCAAAGTGCAGTGACCAGAGGTGGGCAGCTCTTCGGCTCCCTTATCCTCAGTGACCTCTTACTTTTAGGATAGTCCCGGTTCAACAACATCATAAACGGGACACGAGCTTTCCTTTAAAAGTAAGAGCAAGTAGACTTCTTCAAAAATGTAGCCCTCTCTGTGAGCCAGGCCCGCTTTCTCTACTGCATGGCAGGCTGAGCTGGCAATTTACACGCCACCTCTATCAGGACATGAAGATATCTTTCCAGCTAATTCAATACCATTGCAATCATACTTAGCCGGGCTATTCTTTCTTTCCAGCTGCGTCACTTTGGGCTTATTAAATTTAACGTCTGTTCCAGAGCTCTCATCTCTAAATGCGGTCCTGAAACAGGTCTGCTCCCGTTGCGTGTTCTCTCTTCTCTGTGCTTCCTCGGGTAGAAATTATTAGCAATGGTCTTTTGCGTGTTGCTTAAGATTTGAGTATTGGTAACATGTGAGGATCCTGGTCTCAAGATAGCACTTAAGTGATCCGTTCCTCAGCGATGTTCATTTAGAAAACCCTTATTTCCTGCAAGGGTAGAGCTTTCTGGACGTATCTACTGTGACTTCCAGGAAAGGATTACCTTTCTGTCCCAAAAGGAAGCCTCCTGCTGAGAGAAGTCCAAGGCCCGTGGGGACTTGGTCCTGGGAATGAAGCAAGCATCTTTAGAGTCCCTGTGAAATGATTTCAGGCCCCGGGTTAGTGCTGCAGGTGGGCGGGCCAACATCTAGATACAGACTGTGTGGCTCCCACCTGGGCTCCCCAAGGCTGGACATCAGGTGGGCTGGGATAATTGACTTCCAGGCTTCCCAACCCCACGGAAGCTTTCCTATTCCTGGGGGTGGGGCTGCAGGTCATCCCATGGCCGAGGGATAGTGTTGGCCTAGACAGCACTGGATTTATAAGATGATGACAGGCAGTAGAAAATGAAAATGAAAATAAAAATTCATTTTAGCCTTTTTCACGCTGACGTTAGTCCTAACAAAATTGGTGAATCACAAGGCAAATTTTTATGATGTGTGGGATGCCTGCAGGCACGGTTCCACCAAATGCCATCGTACATGGTTGTATCACTTCATCCTGGCACCTCCACTGCTTGCTTGTCTTTTCCATTTTATTGAATTGCTGACTACCCTCTATTACAAGTGCTTACTATCCTTCTATACTAACTTCCACGTGAATCCCCTCGTTTGGTGTGTGAGAATGTCTACAGGCCTAAATTAAAAGTAAAACAATTTGATTTGGTCACACAATGACCATATCAGAGTGATGGTGGAAGAGCTCTTTGATGATGGCGTGTCGAGTTCAGTGAGCAATTGCATCTCGGTCGTTAAACAGTCCTTAAACAGCTTGTTTCGTACCCTAAAGTGGCACTGCTACAATTACAACATTCTAATAAATCTTATTTTAATAACTAGGTTATTTTGTGTGTACCTAACACTTCTCTCAAGTGTCTTGAAAACTAAAAACTAACTTATTGTTGCCAAGTCTTTTTCCCCTCTTCCATTTTGCACTTTCTAATTTCTCTAATCTGAGATTTCGGAAAATTCAGATATACCTGTTTTGTGGAATTGATAATAATATGCATATTCACTGTGAAACTCTGACTTTTAAAAGAAGGGGAAATGATTTTTATGTTTTTTTAGTTAATCATTGACACGGTAGTTTTAAGGCCTCTGAAATTTTAGAGTGTTTTTATGATACACAGGAAACATTTTAATTAAAGAAATGATACTTTGAATCAAGATTCTGTCAGACTTTCTCTGAAAATATTTGCACACGGGTAAGTTAAGATACGAATCTTCGTGTTTGTTCCCTTTGGGTTCTTTTTCTGCCTGTCTCCTGACGGTTCTTTTTTTTTGTTGTTTCTTTTAAATCTGTAAGTTTATACTCAGAGCTTTTAAGCTGGTGATACAGAAGTCGTGAAGAGGAGCACAGAGGGCTTCTGGCAGAGAACTGAGAGGCTCGGCATATACTCCTCCATGTCTTGCTGCCCTGACATTTAGCCCTCACTAAGCTCTATCCAGTTTTCTATAATTCTTTCATATTTTCACTTTCTTTTCCCCTTTTCATCTATGACCATCATTTTCATGGCTTTTCCTTCCTTTTGTTTTTGTTTGTTTATATGACCATTCAGTTTGTTCATTTGCTCATTCACTCACTCGTCCGTTCAAGTATTGTTCTTCTCACATGTGCCAAAAATGGCTCTGGGGATAGCATCAAGGTGGTCACGATTTCGGTGGGAGACAGTCGTGCAGAAATTGTTGCTGTGATGGGGCTCTGTACTATGTGCTCCGCACACACAGGAAAAAGAGCAACGGAGGTGGCTTGGGGAAGTCAGGAAATGCTTCAAAGAGAAGGTGGCATTTGAGTGGACATTGAAAAGAGTAAGCACCTTGCCAGATGGACCCATGTGGTGGAGAGAGAACATTCTAAAGGAGAAAGGGTGGGCGGCCTAGCAGGGAGGTGTGGGGAGCAGGGTGTGTGTGTACCGCTCGCTGTTTGGGAGGCGTTGCTGGAGCATGAGGTGGGAGGGAGGGTGTAGGGCTGGCTGAGGCTCTGCGGGAAAGCAGGCATCGATGGAGAAGGTCCCCTTACATACTGTGAGCCTTCCTTCCACCTCAGGTCTGCAACCTGCAGTTGCCTCGGCTTCATCCTGCACCTTGCAAGGAGGCTGCCTGTGTTAACAGGCTTATCTCCTGCCAAACGCCTCACTGCTGCTAGAGGGAAGTCAGGGCTTCCTAACCCTGCTCTCGAAGAGCTCAGCGCCCTCTCTCTCTCTCTCTTTTTTTTTAACATCTTTATTGGAGTATAATTGCTTTACAATAGTGTGTTAGTTGCTGCTGTATAACAAATTGTATCAGCTATACATATACATATATCCCCATATCGCCTCCCTCTTGCGCCTCCCTCCCACCCTCCCTATCCCAGCCCTCTAGGTGGTCACAAAGCACTGAGCTGATCCCCCTGTGCTATGTGGCTGCTTCCCACTAGCTATCTATTTTACGTTTGGTAGTGTATATATGTCCATGCTACTCTTTTTTAGATTCCATATATATATGTGTTAGCATACGGTATTTGTTTTTCTCTTTCTGGCTTACTTCACTCTGTATGACAGTCTCTAGGTCCATCCACCTCACTACAAATAGTTCAATTTCATTCCTTTTGATGGCTGAGTCATATTCCGTTGTATATATGTGCCACATCTTCTTTATCCATTCATCTTTCGATGGACACTTAGGTTGCTTCCACGTCCTGGCTATTGTAAATAGAGATGCAATGAACATTGTGGTACTTGGCTCTTTTTTGAATTATGGTTTTTGAAGGGTATATGCCCAGTAAATGCTGGGTCATTTACTCTGTAAATCATCTGTCCTAGCTGCACTCGCCTGCTTTGCTTCTCACACACAGTTTGTTCCTTTGTCCTTCCAGCCTCCATCTTCAGAACCCCCCATCCTTCAGGACATCACTCAAATCCATCCCCTTTATGAAACTTTTCTCCACTCATGAGTAATTTACCCCTTCCTCACTGCAGGGGAACTTTCAGTGTACTCCTCACATCACGGTGTCACATGCCTCTCTTATCTCATGGGTTAGTTCTCTAACACTCTCAGAAGGGCTGGCAGGTGCTGAGGAAACGGCCTACATACCTATTACGTGTCCTGTTTGTGCCCAAAGTGCAGCCTCTTACATATTATAAATGCTGCATTGACGTTTGTTAAGAGTGGAGGGAAAACAGAGTTCCTTTCATTTGTAAGGCTGCTACAGAGGTGGAACCGAGGGGTTGATTACTTGTCGTATGGAAGAGGCAGTGGTTAACGTAGGGTCCAGATGACACTCTTGCAGGGCAGGATACTTGTCGGTGAAGGGAGAAGGATTACATTAAACAGAAAAGCTGGGATATGGACAGAAAAGTGGTCCACTCTGAAAACTAGTTAAACCGCCCTAAGGCTGAGACATGGGAAGAAGAAACTTAGAAAGCCATTAAGCCATGTGTGCCTGGTCTTGACAGCGAGTGACAAAGGACAAAACAGGTAAAAGCACCTATCTTGCATTAAGAAGCTCTGCATCTTTCTAAGAGATGGCCTCTGGAAGACTTGATTCAATTTAAAACTTCTCCATTGCAGATCTGGAGACAATCACAAATTCAGAAATACACATATATATTTATATAAATATTCATATAAATATATTGAAAGTCTGCTGCCACTGAGCTCAGAAGACCGTAATCCTATTACTTGTGATTTTGGCAAGGGTAAGTATGAATAACTGAAAGGAGAGATCGATTAAAGGAATAATATAAACAGGAATAATGGAGTTAAGGTAATTGAGGCAGTATTGGGCCCAGTGGACCTTGTTCTCTTAATGCCTCTCTTCTGCTCTTCGTATCGAGTTGGCCCTAATTTAGTCCATTCGACTCTGCACCGGGAGAGAAGAACATATTGGAAGAATCAGTATTGCTGTGTCTGTAAAAGAATCAATCTTGTTTTTACAGAAGAACATCAATCAGTCTGTGAAATCAATTAGCTGGAATTTTTTACATTCAGCCTATAAGGTAACGAGACAAAGCGATGAGCAAAGCCCGTCTGCCTCGCACGTAGTAGATGCTCAGGAAACGTTTCTTGAATTAAAAGCCAAAGGAGACCATGGATTTAGTTGAAACACTACTTTAGTGTAAGTCCTTTCGTCGGTACTAATTCAGTCCCATCCCTTTTCCTCGATGGACTGTGTCTGTCGTACTGTCAGTAGAGATGATTCAGTTTCATCGATCTCTGCAGTGAGTTCTCTCACACGTCCATTGCCGGGCAGCCCAGGCCAGTCTCGCATGACCTTGGATCTCTGTATTACTTAGGGTCTGACCAGTAGCCTGTGACTTGGTTTTCGGCCCTGTGGAGCACTGGCAGATTACATGATTTTGAGAAATATCTCTTTGGTGACATTACTGCCTCTTCAGAAAACTTCAGTGTCTCCCCTTTGTCTCCCGAGTTACAGGCTCATTAATGCTTTAGAGTCCCTTCCCCACCCCACAGAGCTTCTGCGTTTGGACTTCTCCCACAGCCTATCCACACTGAACTCCCACCTGCCCCTACCCAGGCCCGAGGCGGAAGGCAGATTGGTCTCTGCGCAGCATCATCCCATTTTCAAACAGGCACAATTGCTCCCCTTGGAATTCTTCTCATATGTAGATCCATCCAATTAGAGTCAGTCTGCCCAAGACAATCATGAGAGTCCTTAAAACTGTGTGTTATCAAGAATCATGCTGTGAAGACGTTTATTTCAGGGAGATGAATGGCGTTAGGAACTAGAGGGTTGCAGGCACACAGTAACAAGGTTGTTTTACCAGCAGGTATTTCAATGATAATGATGTTTTCAGTATCCACAGGAGTGTAACTTCAAAACATGAACATCACTGAAAAGTATATTTCACTGTATCCCTTTTCACAAGTTTGTAGTGAACTAAACTGGTATTTTAAAAAATGATTTCAACATCGTAATGACCCGCTATGGTGAAAAACTGAGAGTAGAAACTTAAAGCAGCTGTATTTTAAGTCGAAGAGCTTTTTTTCCTTTCTGCCTTAGTCTGCATTAAATAAATCTTATTTCTCCATCAACTGATCACTTTGTATCTAATACACATTATGCAGACTGTACAGTAGAAATGTTTGTAACGTTTATTCTTCGAAACTGAGTTTAAGTCCTTTTTCCTCCATTGAGTTTGCCTCTTACCATTCCACTCTTCTGTCATGGTTTTCCCCCCTCCAGATACCCTTTTTTAGGCTAATTATCCATTCAAGAACCTCTTTAGTATTTAACCTTTTTGAGAATTTTTAAAGGCTGCTCTGAAATACGGACATATTTTTATTTCCCGCAATGCCCAATGCATCGTTAGGACAATGTGACATCCTTGTTTACAGAAAACATACAATTATTAAATTCAGTTTCACCCCAAATTCCTCTTTTCCCTACTTCCTGTTCTACCTGAACATTGGGTCTTGTCTAAATGGTTAAAAAAATTTTTTTTTTAAATTGAGTAATCCCCATTTCAATGTCAACGTGAAAGGATGAAGAGTGACTAACAGGTTTCAGGTTAAAGATGGTACATGTTTTATTTAGTTCCTGGCACTTCCTGAAACACGATTAAAGTGACACTTAAGGGATTTTTTTAAGTTACATATCTATAAGACCAAAGGAATGGGGCAACAGCCATAGCATTTTGGAATCTGGGATACAGGTGGATGAGTGATAGCTTACTGAGCAGAGGAGAAAGGAAGATGTAGCCTAATTTATACTGACGACTTGTGCGAAGCTCAGGAATTTTCAGCAACAAGAGCCCCTTGGAAATGAGAGTGAAGATAGGACTAAAATTAGGAGTATTGGCTGAAAGTTCAGATCTGCTCCCCAGCTTTATACAAGCAGGTAACTAACTGCCCCTCTTTCACTCCATAATAGGAATGGAGAGGGTTGTTTTGGTACAGATGATAAAATAGACGTTTCTGGATTGGAAGGTATCAGCAAAAGTCAAGTGGTATTATACAGTCTTGAAATCAGGGAGATTGTACTGATTTACCGAATCCTGAGAACCATAGCTACCGTCTTCTCCCTGCCCTCTAGCCTGAGGGCAGCCAGGATGATACCCTATCTGCAGGAGACTTCCCTGGGATTATGACCTAAAAGTGAAACTCGAGGGCTTCCCTGGTGGCGCAGTGGTTGAGAGTCCGCCTGCCGACGCAGGGGACACGGGTTCGTGCCCCGGTCCGGGAGGATCCCACATGCCGCGGAGCGGCTGGGCCCGTGAGCCGTGGCCGCTGAGCCTGCGCGTCCGGAGCCTGTGCTCCGCAGCGGGAGAGGCCGCGACAGTGAGAGGCCCGCGTACCG
>NW_006796443.1:3056392-3065453 GCF_000442215.2 Lipotes vexillifer | reverse complement strand
ACAGTGAGAGGCCCGCGTACCGCAAAAAAAAAAAAAAAAAAAAAAAAAAAAGAAAACTCGAGGATACTGACATCAGGGGCTCCCAAAGAAGAGGCCTAACTAGAACAATCCTAAAATAAATCTCAAATCAACCCCTCCCCACACACAAAACCTTCCTGTTGACTTTCTCGGGCCTCACCAGTAATTACCAGCAGACAGCCAAGGATCATCAGACATTTAAGGAAAGTCTCTATTATGAGAGACGGAAACTAAAACATGCAAACAGAAAAAAAGCAACTTGGAGGAAAACAGAACCTTTGCAGGAAGAAAAAATCTTAAAAAAAGTCATTTGTATCTTCAGATAGATAAGGTGTGATATTACAACTGTGAAACAGAAGAGACTTTATAAGGGTTGGGAGATAAAGTTAAGGAAATTTCCCAGAATGTGAAGTAAAAGAGAAAGAATAGAAAATAATACAGAAAAAATAAGAAATTTATAGGATTGGTTCATGAGGTCCAACGTCCAAACACAGCAGCACCAGCTTGAGAGAATGTAGAAAACAGAGGACAGAAAACCATCAAAGGAATAATTGATAGGAGGTTCCCAATTAAAAGGTAGTACCAGTACATGGTCATGAAACTTGACAACACTATGATGTGCTCCAATAAATGACAGGGTAAACCAAAAAGACCCCAGATCCCAGAGACGGGACCAATGTAAGAGCCAGCTGTGCAGAGGGACAAGTGATCCACTGATCTCAACAGGAGTAGGTAGAGAGCTTCAGGAGAGACCGCTTGAAGATGATGAAATTGATAAAACACCTGATCTCTTCCTACTGAGGAGATTTACAAATCTGGGGGAGGCTTTGGGGATAATCTCAGGATAATTATATAAGGCAACTAACCAAAGTGAAATGTAGTACTGATTTGTTACATTGAAATGAAACATTTCAATGAAATGTAACAGGAAGGAGAAAAAGGAATGCAGAAAAGGAAATGTAATCATAGAATATTACATGACTCAGATACTAATAATGTCTCTGTAGCTATAATGATTTAAAATGGGTATTTAATATAACCAAAATTGTGCTAGAATTCTGAGGATAGGAACATGGGACAAATATAGGTGGATGAAGACTAACCAACCAACCAACCCTCATCTTCCTTATTGGAAGGCCAATGGATAACGCCTAAAATTGAAAAACCAGGAAATAGTGATACAAGCATGTTACTAAAATCAGTTCTCAATTTCACCTCAATGTGGTGCACATAGGAACAGATAACTTAAGAACATAGTAAGCTGGGGACATCCATCTGGGGACTATCGTATAGCTAAGAAACTTCCAAATGAAATCTTTTGAAATTTTCTAATGAGAAACCCGAATTTGCTTTCATGAACATAACTTCTTTTCATATTTTGCTATTTGCCTAAATAGCTAAATAGAATTCTTGATCAAGATGTCAGTGATTCTCCTCTTGGAATTCATATTAGTCACTGTCAGATACTACACAAGCATCGATTAAGAAATATTCAGGCTGTTTCACCACTATTCCAAATTTTACAACAGTTATAACTACGTTTAGGGGCTTCCCTGGTGGCGCAGTGGTTGAGAGTCCGCCTGCTGATGCGGGGGACACGGGTTCGTGCCCCGGTCCGGGAGGATCCCACATGCCGCGGAGCGGCTGGGCCCGTGAGCCGTGGCCGCTGAGCCTGCACGTCCGGAGCCTGTGCTCCGCAGCGGGAGAGGCCGCGACAGTGAGAGGCCCGCGTACCGCAAAAAAAGAAGTATAATATTTTAAGGTAAAATGTGATTAATTAAAGATTAAATTTTAGGGACTTCCCTGGTGGCCCAGTGGTAAAGAATCTACCTCTCAATGCAGGGGAAGCAGGTTCGATCCCTGGTCAGGGAACTAAGATCCCACATGCTGTGGGGCAACTAAGCCCGTGTGCCACAACTACTGAGCCCACGCACCTCAACTAGAGAGGCTGCATGCCGCAAACTACAGAGCCCATGCGTTCTGGAGCCCGCGTGCCACCACTACAGAGCCCACACACTCTGGAGCCCGTGAGCCACAACTAGAATGAGAAAACCTGCACACCACAACTAGAGAGAAGCCCACGCGCTGCAACAAAGAGACCGCACACCGCACAACAAAAGATCCTGCATGCTACAACTAAGACGGAAAAAAAAAAAAAAAAAAATTACGTTTAAAAAATCCAACAGCTTTAATCATCTTCTTTGCTCTATAAATGCAATGCTCCGATACTGCCCTTTGAATTTTTTTTCTATGAAGTAATTAAAAATGATGACGGGGCCCCTAATTGGTAAAATGCGTGTTCATTGTCAGAGCAGTCAACCCACAGGTAGCTTGGATGCCAGTGAACGGGCACATTAGCCCCCAGTGGAAAGCAGTTTCTGAAACCCATAAAGAGAGAATTTGGGGAGCTGATACCAAGAACTTTGCCCACCAGTTCCCCCTCCCCAACTTACCAGAGGCCCACCTTCAGCCAGCTGTACCTTGCACGTCTGGAATGCAAATGCCTCCCCCAGCTGCATGGGCTGCTTCTCCAGAAGGGCAGTGGTGCCCTCTGCAGCGGCCTGTTAACATGGATGTCCCTGGACATGCAGTGCTTCTCAGCAGAGCAGTGGGGACTTTGGACTCTGGGGAAGCTGATGGCCAGCTGCGACCTCTCCGGCTGCACGGGGCCCCACTTTCTTCTCTGAGGCTGAGGGGTGTCAGGACCTCATAGCAAACCTGGAACCAAGTCACAGCACAGCAGTGTGCTGAGACCTACCAGCTGGGATGCGCTGATTTCTAGATGCGGAAGCAGAGTCCCAAATAATGACTTAAAATGTTGTAAGCAGTTAACCTGCGGGCCTAGCACTACTTAACAGGTGAGACTGTGTTACGAACAAATTGGTATAAATACCAATGGATTCTCAAGGAATATCTCTCATGTGGTCATATGAGATCTTCCAGACCTTTTACTTCGTCCAGGGATTGTAAAGAGCTGCATTGAACCCCATTTCCATGAGGCGAGACAATAAAATATATGTAATCGTGGAATATGGCCCACTTCTTGAATTCAGAGGCTCTTCAGTTTGTGGATTAACCACATGCTGTATTTTACCATCTTGTCTCAAGTATGAAGGTAAAGAACAGTACATCTGAAGATAGTAAACTTCATATTTTACTAAAAGGAAGAAGAGAAGTTGAAATTAACGGGGAATAGCACTTGGGTTTTGAATCTCCGATTGTTTATTTTCTTGCTGTCCCTTTAACACAGTCCTAGGGAAGTTAGTAATAATGTTTTAGGGGAAGAGTTAGGAAATGGATAGTCACTCTTTCACTAAATTAGCTGGAAAAGAAGAAAGGCAGTTAAGAATACAGAGCGGTGACTCCTCACTCTTTTTCTACAGAGGGGAAGCAGAACGCCGTCCATTTGGTGCCCTCCATATTCAAGGCTGAAATTGGAAACAGTGGTGCTTTAATTCGCTGCTGAGTTAATGGGTCTGCTGATTTGTTCTCATTTTTCAGGCCTCCAAAATGTCCTTAAAACCCTCTCAAGGGTTTTATACTTTTAGCCTGAGGTCTCTGTGCTTCGTTTTTCCTTTTGTTCTTCAGACACTCTCATTGCCTCTCCTAGTTTCATCTGCTGAGAGGTTCAGAATAATGCATGGTATGTACTGAATAATTTGGATGGAGCTTGTGACATGTCTTGATGATGTTAAGCCACTCGGAATCCTAGAAAATAGTCCCAGCTTGCGTTAGCAGTAGCTTACTGCAGGTGAACTTCAGAGTCTTAATTTTAAAGAATTTACATTTTTACCAGTGATGATTGAAAACCATTGGCATTCTTTCTGCCTGCATTACTGATTACAATTGCAAATACATGCAAAAAGTGCTAGGATGACTTTTCACTGTTCCATAAAGGAGCAGAGTATTATTTTACCCGTTTAATGGCTATTAAATATTAAAAAAACAATTTTCCAAAAATACATCCATAACTGTATGTAACATGTGCATAAATCACAATGGGAAATATATTCTGATAGGCATGCCTCATAATACTTGTGTAGGTTAGTTTCCGTGTCTAAGAGAATTTGCCGAGAGGAAAGGTTAAATTCGGGGGAGGTTTCTCATTTGCGACTTTGTTCCGAGGACGGAACAAATAGGGGTGCTTTCAGATGAAATCAAGCAAGTTATTACTCAGGTAGTTACTTTTTGCTCCAGGGTTTCCTGGACGTGAGCTGTACGTGAGCCCCAACCTCAGGATCTGAATCAGGAATGGTGGAAAACCACAGTGAGTTAGTTATTTGGGATGTGGGATCCAGAAGCCCATCACCTCTTGAATTTTCCCTGTGAAAAACGATCAGGGGTTATTTTTTAATGTTAAGGGAATTCCTTCGGAGTAGAGATTCAAAGGAGAGCAGGAACGTAGTAGGGGGAGGGGTCTTAAGAGAGAAGGGTTAGCCCCACCTTCTGGAGAGCAGAGAGGGGGCAGGGCACAGGGGTGGGGCCTGTGAACTGGGGGCACAGCTAGAAAGGAGGAGACTGAGGGGAAAGCAGGGAGTCGGCTGGTGGACTTGAGATCCGGGGGCTGAAATTTAATTTCAGAAGAAACATTTGGAACACTTGGCAACATGTCACATGATTGATCAAAGTGACATTTGGGGGAGGTAATTTGTTTTTTTTTTAACATCTTTACTGGAGTACAATTGCTTTACAACGGTGTGTCAGTTTCTGCTGTATCACAAAGTGAATCAACTATACGTATACATATATCCCCATATCCCCTCCCTCTTGCGGCTCCCTGCCTCCCACCCTCCCTATCCCACCCCTCTAGGTGGTCGAAAAGCACCCTCCCTGTGCTATGCGGCTGCTTCCCACTGGCTACCTATTTTACATTTGGTAGGGTATATTGGGGGAGGTGATTCTTGCTGTGGGTTATACAGGCACACGGTGAGGCAGGCACACCGTGAGGCAGGCACACCGTGAGGCAGGCACACCGTGGGGCAGGCACACGGTAAGGCAGGCACACGGTGGGGCAGGCACACGGTGAGGCAGGCACACCGTGAGGCAGGCACACCGTGAGGCAGGCACACGGTGAGAAGAGCTGCAGTGAGGAAGGGAGAAGGAGAGATTGGCCTTGGTGACAGGACTGATAAGACGGAAGATGAGGAGAGCTTACTGAGAACTTTCAGTCAAGGCTGGGGGGCTGCCCCGGAGAACTCCTCCCATCCCTACTGGTCCGAAAAAAAAAAAGAGGGCGCATCCAAAAGATTATATACAGCAGATGTCCAAATGCCTTCTAGAATAGATCAGTTCTCTTCCCAGCTTACAGGTCATGGAACCATGGCAATGGAACAGTTTGCAAAAGATAGAAATTTGGTCGGTTCTCCTCTGGACGTGCTACGACCCTTTCCCTCATTCCTCCCACTCCCGGGAGACCCTACAGTCGGCAATAAATAAAGGGGTGTGAAGAGAGTTAGCTGTCGGGAAGGGAGCACAGGCCCGGGATGGGCTGTGCACACACAGTAATTGGATCCGGCTGTGGGGATAAGCGTTCCATGTCGCACAGAGGAAATGGGAAGAGCCGAGGCTGGAGAGCACACACGGTAAGCTGCCTTTGGAGGCCAAGCGAGGAGAGGAGACAGAGAAGGAGCAGTCAGAGTGGCATTAAACCCATGAAACTGATCTGAACTTGACAGGGATGTTTGCTTCATTAGAGCTGATCGTATGACTTGTGCATTTAGGCCATAAATGAGGGGACAGTTCCATCCCCCAAGACTTAGCATCCGCAGAGAATTCACGGTATAAATACAGCAAGGCGAGCCCCCAAAGCAGCCTTGCTGAGCAGATGTTCAGCCACCAGAAAGCTTTTCATGAGCCTCTTTTACAAATATAGTTCCCCATTATTCTTCTTAGAGTCAGCCTCTTAGAGGGAGAAGTCTTTAAATGAGTATCAGGAAGGAAATTTTCAAGAAAGTCCTGCACTCCATAGTGGTGGAGCTATTTTAACAAAATGAGTGAAAGTGGTCAAAAGGTACAGACTTCTAGTTATAAAATAAATGAGTCGTGGGGATGTAGTGTAGAACATGGTAACTCTAGTTAATAACAGTGTATTGTACATTTGAACATTGCTAAGAGAGTAGATCTTAAAAGTTGTCATCCCAAGAAAAAAATAATTTATAGCTATGTGTGATGATGGATGTTAATCAGACTTCTTATGGTGATCATTTTGCAATATATTTGTATATTGAATCATTATGTTGTACATCTGAAACTAACATAATGTTATATGTCTCCCAATAAAAAAATTTTAAAAAGAGAATACATTAATTTTTACATTGTAATCAAAATCAAGCAGCACTCACTGAACCACCAGGATGGATTATAATACTGAACACTTTGTTCTAAGTGGGAAATCCCTTTGAGTCTTGTATCAGTCAGGGTTTTGCAGAGAAACAGAATCAATAGATATGCACACATCTATGCCTGTGTGTATGTACATATAGTATATTTATTTTAAGTAATTGGTTCACATAACTGTGGGAGCTGGCAAGTCTGAAACTCATAGGGGTGGCCAGCAGGCAGGAGTCGATGTCGTAGCCTTGAGTCTGGAATCTGTAGGGCAAGTCAGCAGGCTGGAAACTTAGGCAGGATTTCTTTTTTTTTAATTAATTTATTTTATTTATTCTGTTCTTGGCTGCTGTGGGTCTTCGTTGCTGCGCGCAGGCTTTCTCCAGTTGCGGTGAGCGCGGGCTACTCTAGTTGCGGTGAGCGCGGGCTACTCTTCGTTGCGGTGCGCGGGCTACTCATTGAGGTGGCTTCTCATGTTGGGGAGCATAGGCTCTAGGCCCGCGGGCTTCAGTAGCTGTGGCACACGGGCTCAGTAGTTGTGGCTCGTGGGTTCTAGAGCGCAGGCTCAGTAGTTGTGGCACGTGGGCTTAGTTGCTCCACGGCACGTGGGATCTTCCCGGACCAGGGCTCAAACCCGTGCCCCCTGCATTGGCAGGCGGATTCTTAACCCTTGTGCCACCAGGGAAGCCCTAGGCAGGATTTCTATGTTACAGTTTTCAGGCAGAATTCTTTTTTCTCCTGGAAGCTCAGTTTTTGCTCCTAAGACCTTCAACTCAGATTATCCAGGGTACTCACCTTCACCTAAAGTTAAATGATGGATACTGTGAATGATATCTACAAAAATACCTTTACAGCAACAGCTAGACTAGTGTTGGACCAAATAACTGGGCACCAAAGCCTACCAAGTTGACATCACATACCTCTGATTTTTCCTTCGGTGGAAGAGCAAAGTTAGCTGTATTTTGTCCCGTTTCCTCAATGTTGAAATCTTTACAATGAAGAAAGATTGTCTCAGTGATTCAAAAGTGGCAGTTTTGGTGGTACATTTCTTCCTGTCAAATTATGAAAAAAAAGGAAAAAAAAAACTTTGAAAAGCTGGGCAGCATCAGCACCTTACTTCTGTCGCACAGGATGCAGACGGTCTTGTCTGCTCTGTCTGGTGAGTGGGTGGCATGGGTGATACAAATTATACTCTTCCGAAACTCTGTACTGAGACCACTCCCCTGACTGTGCGGCCATTGCATGGGACGTGGGGCGTTAATGTTTTCTGGGAAGAACTTTAATGTTAGGATTTACTGTCTTTTGCACGTATAAATTTGAAGCCTTAGTGTTATGCTCTTCTGGTTATTTGCACTTGATATGCGTGCAAATTCACAATGTATACTATGTACCGAGCACATAATTTATCAATCGGTACTTTCCGCGGTTGTTAGCAATTTTGGCCTTGTTAAAAATTAATGCTTTGAAGAGATATATGACTTCAGATTTATATGTAGTATCTTTAGTTTCCAGAGGAAGATATGGAGTACATTCTCTGCTGGAAAGGTAGAGCTCTGCTGTAACGCTCTCCGTGTTTAAAGAAGTTACATATAATGCTACAGCTTAGGATGCTTTTATTTCTCTTTCCTATGAATGGGTTTGGATTAGTTGTCACAGATGTTTATTTCCCCTAACAAGGCTGAAAAGTATGTGTTTCTGAAGCATGACTGCAACCCACAGCATCCTGATACAGTGGGGAGGGAGAGTCCTCTCAGGTGATACACATACCTCACGCAACAAGAGTACATATTGTACGTTTAATGGAAGAACATCAGGTCTGTACAGCATGACCCACAGCAGGAGGATCCCAGAGAGAGACTCTGAGGCCTCTCTGGCTGCCATTTAGGCCTGTTGTCTTGGCAACCAAAACACAGCCATCAGTCGTTTCCTGGGCCAGGAACTCCAGTCAGCCCTGACTGCACCACACCCTTCCCTCTTCCAACCTATCGCTGGTTCTGCCCCGGCGGCTTCCAGGCAGCTTCAGCTTTTCCTCCTCACACATCTCCAGGCACCCAACTGTGTCTCTTCTTTCCCCTCTGGGCGATTGAAACCTCATCACCGGCCTCCTGGCTTCTCAGCTGTGTACCTCTTCCATCAGTGCAAACAAGGTTTCCCAAACCTTCCTTCCCACTATTGAAGAAAGTCCTCTTTCAGTTTAAACCTCCAGGCGTTCAGCATCCTCTGCGGGGAACAGGCTTCCATCCTCAGCTTCAGCTGTCGGCTCTGTTGTACTAGTTAGTTACCCTTCTCTTTCTGCTCATCTTCATGGCTATTAGTCACCCTCCTCCTGCAACTTACCCACACTGTGGACGGCTTTACCCTCTCTGTCTCTGAGATGTCTCCGTCCCTCTCAAAATCCGCCCTCCTTAAGTGATAACGAGCAAAGGCTCTCCAGCTGACAAGTTGGTGATGGCGCCAGCACTAGCATAGTCAACGCCATAAATATTATGACCAGCTTCTGTGTCAGCATAGTGCTAGTAGTTGCATAAAATGGACTAAATTCATCCGGCCTGCAGACGTTGACTCGCGGACCAAGTCAGGGCCTCTGTGTGTTGTCGTGCAGCCTGGCGAGGACATAAGTCGGGGTGAGAAGACATTTTAGCTCTGCTCACACACACGGGTGTCCTTGGGCACAGCTGGATCTGCCAGGGTAAGAGGTGCCTTCCACCCCCCCCCC
>NW_006796443.1:3055092-3056330 GCF_000442215.2 Lipotes vexillifer | reverse complement strand
CCCCCCCCCCCCCCCAACTCACCCCCCGACAAAGGCACCTTCAGTAACCAAACTGTGCTGAGACACAGAGCCGAAGGGGCCCCATTTTCTAGCTCCTTTGTGGGCCAAGGTGGCATCACTTACTGATTTGCAGATGGGCACCCTCTGCACTTGGGGAGGCCTTAACTCACGGCATATATGTGAAAATCGAGAAGAACTGAAATTAAGTTTTCTCTGAAAAGGAGAAAACATCTAAAGACCAAATCTACTCTCTCTCCTTTAGAAACTGTGAATGGTGGGGAATCGTACTTTTGCTTTTGGATTATGTGACAGTGTTTGATAAATGTGATATAAGTACCAGGTGAAATGATTTTGTGGTAATAATGACATCCAAGCGAAATATTCTGCAGTCTTTCTCTTCCCTTTCCTCTTTCCCTCCTCTTCTTTTTTGGTAGTAAGCATAGCAGATTATAAATGTCTAAAATATTTTGGGTGGCTCCGTGATGCATTTTTACCAGGCTGGATTGTATCATAAGTAACTGCAGCCACCAGGTTCCATCCATGTGCTGTGGGCAGAGCGGCCTTCTGTCACAGAATGTTCGGGGGGCATGGAAGCCACATGCTTGATTTACATACCACTCAGGAGCCCTCAGGGTGAGGACTTGAGCCTGGCTTACTTCTGGAGCTCAGACATGGACTGATCTCTCCCATGGCTTAGGATTCCCCGAAAGAGGCTGGACTGAGAGAAAGCCACGTGGGAAGAAATCTGCCCGTGGGACCAGACTGAGCGACAGCCTGGGTGTCCAAGGGAACAGAGGCTCCAGGTACCTCTCCTGACTTAACTAGCTTCCCCTCAACTCCCCTTACCAACAGAAGACACCTGCAACAGACACACACACAAACAAAGTATGCTCTGGCATGAACGAGACTGTGGCATATGGCGTGGGTTGGCAAACTCCGGCCCTTGGGACAAATCCAGCCTGTGACTGTTTTTGTAAGGAGGAAAGGCTAAGAATTGTTTTTATGGTTTTAAAGCATTGTAAAAACAAAGCAAAGAAGAACGTGTTACAGGGATACATTACTTAAGCCTCTGAAGCCTAAAATATTGATTATCTGGCCCTTAAAGATAAAGTTTTCCAGTTCCCGCAAAGAACTGGTCTCAGTGCCTAACGACTTCTTGGTGGTGCCTTTTTGAAAGAGCAAGGCCCGAGAGTGGGAAATGGTCTCCCTGATGGCCGGGCCTGGAGGTGGCGTTTTAG
>NW_006796443.1:2989920-3054647 GCF_000442215.2 Lipotes vexillifer | reverse complement strand
GGGGGGGGGGGTCGATGGTGACTTGTGGGTGGCAGAGTAACAGTGGTCAGTGGAGCCCATGAATAGCACAGCGAAGAGGAGAGGAATGCTCTCAGGTGTGGGAACAGCCACGCCCACAAGCACCAGGGCATCTCATAGGGAGTCACTGAGGAGAGGAATCCTGGGTGGAGTACGGAGAACCGGGACCTGGGCTTTTGCCTTAAACGCAACATATCTGTAGCACTATGAGTGAGAAGGCTGGGGTGGGGACGGGGGGGGGGGGGGGTTTGGGTTCGGGGGGGGGGGGGCGGGGGGGGGGGGGACTTTGCGTTTACGCTTATATTTAGTTCACAAAGTACATCTCATTTTGGAATTGTGAGAACCCTCTGAAACAGGTGAAAGGGCGTTTCTTTCGACTTCAATCTATAGAGAAGAAAGGATTGATGCTTGGTCAGAGGTGTGTCCTGTTCAAGGTCGTACAGTTGTTATATGGTGGGGTTGGAAATCAGACTCATATTCTGGCTCTGAAATCTGAGCACCATCCTCAGGGTCAGTGAATTATCATTGTGAAGTGTTGACTCTGCACCCCAACTCCCCAACACAAAAGGCTTTCCACTCAATGTGAAGTCTGTATGTAAGTTTCTTATGTTAACATATAAAACAACAAAAATGGGTAGAATAGCTCTAGAACTGGAATCATTTTGCATATCTCACCTTTGTAACTTTCTCACATGGCAAAGTATATGTGGGAGAGAGTCTTAGCAGGTGTACAAGATGGCTTGCGCTGCTCTGGATTGTTTGTGTACGTCTGGGAACGCTGGCTTGAGACAGATTGCTTGGCCATTCTAGCTTGACCTTCATAAAGAACCTATGAAAGGAGCAATTGTGAGAAATAATTAATGACACTTCGACAGTCTTAATCAAAATTGGAGTGGCTTTCACTATTTTACCATAGATGTCAGAGCAAGACACTATTTATCAATAATAGATAAATCGAGTGGCTTGTTGTGTGTATGTGTGATTTGGATGGCACAGACCATCATTCCTACCTGATAAGACAGGAGAGAGAAGTTTACACATTTGCTCACCATCTAGAGACTTTGATATTTTTCTCCTAATTAAGTGTGCAGGGGAGCCAGCTGGGTCTGCATCGGCTCTGGCTCTCCATCTGGGTCTGAACCTGAGCAATGGATTTGGTCCTGGAGCCAGTGTCACTGATACAGGAAACAGCCAGCCACAGGGAAATCCATCACAATGAGAGCAATCCAGCCCTTCCAGGAATCTAACCGCATCCATACTCAGATAAGGAGAGCACTGAGTGATCTCACTGAGAGTGATATCAGGGACTCTGGGGGTAGTGCTGCCTTTACACTGCTCATAAAGTATGTTAAAAAATGAAGCCTTAAAAGTCATGCTTGTGAAGAGTGAGGACAGGAAAATGAGCGAAGCAATTCACAAGGTGTACTTTTCTTTGGAGCAAGAAGTTGTGCCAGTTTCTCAGAGTGGCTGTTTCATCTTTTACCTTCTCAATAAGAATGCCTCGGTCAGCCATGGGTTAGCAGCTCAGGATCTGACTTGGATCTTTGCCTCGCTGACTCCTTGTACCTTTTTGATTTCAGCTCAAATGTCATTTCTTAGAGAGCCTTCCTCCCACCCAGTCTGGGGTTTCCTTCCCCTGGCTCTGCCCCAGTGTTCTCTATCTCTTTATTTTGTTTTATTTTCTTCACAGCACCTATCGCTGTTTGAAATTGTTTTATTTCTTTATTGGTCTGTCTGCTGTCTCTCTCTCTTACCTCTGGGACGTAAGCTCCATGGAACAGAAGCCAACTGTTTCTCTCTGTTTTACTGTTGTTTTCTGGAGCACATAGAACAGTGCCTGGCATATGGCAGGTGCTTCAGAAGTTCATTGGGTGACTCAATGAAAGAATGAATTAGTGAGGAAGTATGTGGTTTTCTGTTGCTTAATTCCACAGCATAGTGCCCAGATACTGGCTTGTGGTCTTTCCCTGTATGTGGTTTTCTGTTGCTTAATTCCACAGCATAGTGCCCAGATACTGGCTTGTGGGCTTTCCCTAGTAGGAGAATCCAGAGAGAGGGACTCTGTTAGTTTTCTATTGTTGCAGTAAGATGTTACCACAAACTTAGCTACTTCAACAGTACAGATTTATTATCTTAAAGTTCTAGAGATTAGAAGTCCAGCACAGGTTTAACATCAAACTGTTAGCAGGGCTGTGTTCCTCTCTGGAGGCTCCAGAGGAAATCCATTTTCTTGCCTTTTTCAGCTTCCAGAGACCACGCACATTCCTTGGTTTGTAGCCCCTTTCAAGATGTTCAAAGCCAGCAGTGATGAGCTGAATCCTTCTGACTGCCATCTCTCTGATTCACTACAGCTGGGGAAGTTTCTCTGCTTTTAAGGACTCCTGATTAGATTGGGTTTACTTGGATAATCTAGGAAAATCTGCCATCTCAATGTCCTTGTTACTCCTATCGGTAAAGTCCTTTTTTGCCAGGTAAGGTAACATAGTCACAGGTTCCGGGAGAAGAATGTGGACATCTTGGGCGCGGGGTGGGGGAAGGGGTCATTATTCTGCCTACAGTGTGGATTTACTCACAGAGCAGGTAGATTGTATTCCCAGAATATATACTGTGAAGGGCAGAGTCTTCCCAACACATTTATTCATTCAGTAAGAAAGATTTCTGGAGCTCATCGCACTCTCTTTGACAGTTTTGTTTCTGATGGCAGAGTGGGCGAGGCTAGATTGCTGTTTTGTAGGGTTTTGTAGGGTTGGGTGTGGGGAACTTGGGAGAAGTTCACCTGAATTCAGGCCCAGGCCTGACGGTGAGAAATTGGGGTGCTAACCAAAATGGGATCAGTGTGTCCAGTGGGGACTCACAGCAGCTGTAGTGGTGGTGACAGATAACATTTATTGAGTATAGGCCTGTTTGGAGTACTTTATTTAATTCATGCAATCTGTACAGCAACCCTGTAATAGAGGTACTGTTATTATCCCTATTATACAGATAATGAAACAAAGGCACAGAGAGGTTAAATAAGTCGCCTAAGATCTTACAACTAATAAGTGATTGAGCCAGGGTTAAAAAATCCCATGTCATCTAGCTCTAGACCCTGCTACCTAACCAATGTACTCCCCTGGCTCTCATGGGGCCACTCAGAGTAGCTGAAGGAGCGAATGAGAGGGCCAGAGTGGGGTCTGGAGGGCACAGCCTCAGTTTCTGTGCAGCTGTGTTGGGGGGTGGTTGATTGGACCCCTGGGTTTCCGCTTCTGGAACCTGGGCCAGACGGCACTGTGCGCAGGCGCAGCCCTTCTCCCGGGGCGGGGGAGACGTGGGAGGTGCTATCTGTGCTGGGAGGATGCAGAACCACGCCGCCCGTGGGCGTTCCCTGTGAGAAGCAGGCGGAGGAGCCGCGTTCTGAGCTCCTGGGTGAGCCGTTTGCTGGGCTTCTGGGTTTCTTGGCATACAGGGTGGAACGGTTACAGAAGAAAGAGTTGGAAACCCCGAGCCGACGTGTCCGTTTCATCAGTTTCCAGTTGTGGGTTTGGGCGAAGCCCCTTGGATTCGCTGAGCCTCTGTGAAGAGAGCCTACAAATTGTCTGCATCTCCAGGTGGGAGAAGCATCGAATGATTATTGAGACGTGCTCTGTAAATATTGGTTATTACTGTCCATGAGCCTGACCAGCAAGGTGGGGAAAAGGAAGCAAGTTGGGGCACCTCAGTGCCTCTCAAAACCTGTCTGGCTTGTGTCACCCTTGGGGTAGCCTGAAGAGAGGGAGCAAGATACGAGATTTTCTTCCCATGAGACTGATTGATGGCAGGGATTTACAGGTCAGCCTGGGAAAGCATGTAATCAATCAGGGAGTAAGAAGGATACCTTGTTCGGGGCGTATAGGTCCGGGGTCACGATGGCGCTAATAACCCGGCAGTGGACAAGCCTCCTCCACTTGTTCCCGTCGCCCTTCATTTTAGTAGCTATCAGGTGGCCAGGTCTTGTAGGAAGGTGGTTTTCTGTAGTGGGTTTGCCATGATTGTGTGAGCGCAGGTGATGGCTGTGAGTTTCAGGCTTCAGAGGGAGGTGCAGAAACTTCCCTTGGAGTTGGGGAGCCTCTGCAAATACTTAATCAATCACACATAACTGTCAAGAGCAGTGAAGGTTCTGAGATTTTACCCTGCCTGTGAGCTAATAAGTGAGCCTGCCACAGTTCCATACATGTTGGAAAAAGACTCAAAATTCCTGCGTCAGACACAAAAGATTCTATTCCACATGGCACAGCCTGCTGCGCGAGCTTCCTGCTTGCGTGAGTTTCCCTTGTCCCCTAGTTTCCAGGGGGGCAACACTGAGTGACGCCAGGTGGGTACTTCACACCTGGTGGGTGTGTGTCACAGCTGAGGAAGGCAGAGTTTAGGAAGCCACCAGTCTTTTTTTTTTTAATTAATTAATTCATTTTTTACATCTTTATTAGAGTATAATTGCTTTACAATAGTGTGTTAGTTTCTGCTTTATAACAAAATGAATCAGTTATACATATGTTCCCATATCTCTTCCCTCTTGCGTCTCCCTCCCTCCCACCCTCCCTGTCCCACCCCTCCAGGCGGTCACAAAGGGAAGCCACCAGTCTTATAAAGAGCTGCTGGCAAATGTACTCAGCCTTTATTATCCTGGTCAGGTAACCAATCTGTCCTCTGTCCTGCAGGGAGATGCCGTCTTCATCCTTCCAGGCTGTTTAATTTACAGACATCCTTGTAAAGATAGTCTGGTATAACTGCCATCACAAGACATGTAGTAAAGCTTCCCAATAGAAACTAATGCATAATTAGCTAAATTCCTAATAATGACCTATCAGAAGTGTTTGTCTTTAAATACACGGAATTGTACCAGTGAGTTGATATAATCTGAATTCTCTTTAGGAAAAAAATTCATTTCTAATTCTCTTCACTTACTGAGTTATACTCAGTATTTTTGGATGGTGATTCAGCCAGACTTGTTGCTTAAATTCTCAATTACCATGGAGTTCAGAATTTTTAATGAGCTGGTAATTGAAGGATATTTTAATTAAAAGTGGTTTACCTGGAGCATGCAGAAGGCGTGTGATTGATTGTTTGATCAGCTTTGGTTACAGGAGTAACAAAAGTAAGAATTTAACACTTTGACAGTGGATGGTACTGATAGAAACTTACCTAAAGAGTTTTGCTTAAAACAATACACACTTTTCTTTGATTTCCACAGTAAACTTGCTAGGCGAATTCTACTGGGAAAATTATTATTTGAGGCACAAGTTTCTTTATATTTGATTTTTCAAGTAATTCCCCAAATATGTTAAATCTTTACTTATGATCATGGTTGAAAATTGTAGCCCTGTCATTTCCTACTCAGTATGTAGCCAGTGATAAATTGAACCCCAGAGTCTTGGATAATCCATGAAATAAATGAACTTTGAATTTTTTTAGGTTTAAACTTGATATAAGGACCCACACGGTGCTGTAAATATCAGGAAGTTCAAGGACTCACATTCTTCCTGGGGGTTGGTGAGGGCTGTGAATGTGGCTGGTTCTAGACTTGAATGCAGCTGGATCTGGATTCAACTTCAGATCTGCCAATTCCTAATTCTGTAATTTGCCTAAAATATCTGAGCCTCAATCTCCTCATATAACAACTGTAGATAATGACTACTGCATCATAGGATAGTTGTGCAGCCTAAATGGAGTAAGTTATTCAAAGCTGATACATTCCTTTAATAATGTCAAGGGAATATTGAAGTCAATTCAGGACCATTATAAAGTTTTTTTGATTACTTTCAGCTTGGGTGAAGCTTTAAATTCTTAAATTCCTTCTTTAAAGCACTCATTTATTGTCTGTTATTTTTCTAGTTATCTAGGTGCATTGGGGAATTAAAATCATCCTTTAAAAATCATCTCATGGCTATCAAAAGCTCATAAATTGTGAGATGCTAATAGGAAAGTCAAGATCTGCTCCAACTTATTATTGCAGGAGCGCCCAGAGCTATCTCGGGAAAAGAAAGGGTTGGCTTAAATTCCCAGCATAAGATGCTTTGCAGATTTCAAAATATGTCACTCACTATAAAATCAAATCAATTATTTATCAGCCACACACATACTAATCAGGGTTGAAAGTATACAGACAACAAGGAAGAATGGACGGGTACCTTACTATTACCACTGCTAGTATTAAGAAATAACGACAGCTCACGCATGTGTGATGCCCTCAGTTTTATGAGAGATCAGGAACTGAATATTTAAAAACCAATTACAGTGAATTAAGATGACTGAAAGAGCTATGACAGTTTGGGATTCTATTTTTATCGAATTAATCAATGTCTCCAATGAAAAGTGGGAAAGAGATTTTCAGACTTGACAAACAACATGACAGCTTTGCAGTGGGAATGGAACGAGAAAGCACAGTGAGCAGCTGTGAAGTTCTGGACTTTTCAAAATTAGCAGCTGCTGTGTTCTGAATATGAAGGCACCCATGACTGAAGAGGTAGAGGGGGAGAGGGAAGTTGATGGGCTGAAGGAAGATAAATGGTAAGGTGCCTGCCTTCTCCTGAAGTGTAAATCTCTATTCACTGCTACCGCGTAGAAAACAGCACTCTATGAGGAGACCAGCTTTTATTTCAAATGTGTGTGTGTGTATGTATATGTATATTTTTATGTATGTCTTCAGACTGTATATAAAATGTTAAGGACTTTACTTAGTAGAGATTGGGTTAAATATTTACTTCCAGCTAAGTATTACCATATGCCTGAACTTTTAAATAGTAACAATTCTAAAAGGAGAAAACAAACGAACAATTTGGAAAATATCAAAGCTCATCTAAACTGGTTGTTAATGGAGGTAACTGGGTAATGCTGACATTATTTCCATTTAGTCCGACTCATATTAAATAAGCACCTCCCGTGGGCAGGGTGCTGCCCTGGGTCTGTAGTGACTAACCTGGCCGTGATCATCAGCAAATCTTCTCAGCTCCTTCACAACCAGAGAGTACACAGTGGGGAACGCAGACACCACAGCCCAGCCCTTGGCATCATCCCATGTAAGAGATGAGGTTTCTTGAATCTAACCCTTGCCCTCAAGAACCTTATAATGCAGTAGGGAAACTTGCACATTAGTGAGACAGGACACACATACACAATTTACATCAGTTTGCTTATGTCAGCAGTTTTCCTTTATAAGTAAAAAAAATGATTTGAGTTCATTTTTACAGGTATTTTTTCCCCTACCTAATTGTAATTGTTCTACTTTGAAAGACAGTGAAAGGAGTGTCTCTTCCTTTTCATTTTCTACCTGTACTTTTCTTTACCTCGGACTGTATATGCTCATGGAGATAAATATCTCACACCTATAGTACAAACACAGCTGTACCATAAATGAGGCAGTAGAAAATCAGCTCAAGTGGAGAAAGTTCCAACTCTGGGCTCTATTAGACAGGAAAATGGATATTCCAGTAAACAGAGTTGTTGAGGCAACAGCAGTCGTCTGCACAAAGCTGCAGGGTCAGCATTTTTCAGATAGTATCATGGATGAGCAGTTAATTAAGTAAAGACATCCAATCTCAGCAGAATCTTGAGGAAATGAGGTCTATACTTTCTTCTCCTGGAACATTGGAGCAAATCAGTGTTGATTCTCTTGTAATCATCTCTTGGGTGCTTCCACCCTAAGTTGTTTCTGTTACTTTGAAAATCATTGTGTTGAAATGACCTTAGTGTCAGTGACACCCACAGGATAAATTTAAATGCTTTTCTAAAAATATTTTTCCTCAATAATTCCTTCGGTTCACAATTAAAGTATGAAGTGTTGGAAACTTTCTTGTTAAACTCCTCATTTTCTTCACCTTACTGATTTTTTCTTTTTCTTTCTTTTTTTCCGCCCCCCCCCCCAACAAATGGCCCATTCCCTATGGGTAGTATTTCTCTCAGCTTCTAGCTTTCTTTCCTGATATTGATTAAATTTGGGGATATTCAAAGCAAACAGACCTATAGAGACAGTTAAAACTACGTGTCTGTGTGTATGTGTGTGTACGGGAGTTGTTATCCCTTTTTAAAGAACTATAGAATAGTGGCAGGATTTTTTGAAATTGGAGGCTGAATTGTGTAGTGGTTATTAGCATATGTAAATTTGGACCAGTTATGAAGTAATTCTCTAAGCTTTTTTGTGAACTCATTTGTAAAATTAGGATAATAATATCTAATGCTCTTGTTGTGTATTAGAAGTTGGAAAGCATTTGAAAGAGTGCCTGGTACATAGTAAGTGCTCAATAATAAATGTTATCATTGTGGCCATTATCATTCTGGTCATATTTATCTTGATTAGTATATATTTTAGAGTTTTGTCAAATGGATAGCTTCATTTTAATTCGAGATATCTTAAGAGGCACATGAGACTTCTTTTTAAATTTTTTCTGTTACTGATAATGTCTCTGATTTCAGTTGAATTATTTAAATCACACAATGGTCACAGGGACTCAAGGGCCTTGAGGGCCAGGAGCATGTTTTATTCTAATGTATATCACCTTCTGGGTAGAACTTTATTCAGAGCAAGTGCTCAGCAAATTTGGACAGAGCTCTGGCATCTGGATTTAGTTTCTCACTTGTGTGGGGTTACACTAGGTTCACTTTTGGGGCTCAGGATTTCTAAGGTCCTAAAGCTAGAATTGGAGGCAAAAAGACCTGAGAATTGAGTTCCGGCTCTGCTCAGTTCTGGTCCAAGGCGTGTGGGGCTTCCTGGTCAGACATCCCTCCAAATCTCTAGTCTTTTAAGTATTTGTTCAACACTTATTGAATGAAGGCATGGAGAAAATGATGGTCTGTAATGAAAATATAATGTATTTACAGCTTCACTGATTTATTTACTTTGCCCAAGGCAGGATCAATGTTCTGGGGGTAAAATTAGTGAAAGTTGTTCTATTTTAGTTTTTCTTGATTTTACTGTAGACTGTGTGTGTGTGTGTGTGTGTGTGTGTGTGTGTGTGTGTGTGTGTGTGTTCTAAATCAAGTAGTTGGGCTGTGTATTAAGAGATTTACATATTCGATAATAAAATCTCTCAATTGCTTGAGTCAGAGAGCACCAGCCATGCTTATTTGATTTCAGAATTTTAGGGGGCAGTAACTGTGGGTTACTCCAACAAGATAGATGAGTGATTCTGGGGAGGCTTTCTTTGTGTGGGTGGGTGAGTGGGTGGGGAATGGGTCAGGCTTTTAACTACCTGAGAGTGCTGTTTTTACATTTTGCTAGTTACATAAAGGATTGCATGATGAAATTTGATTTGACTGGTGCCTATTACCCCAGTAACTTTTTATTTAGCGCTCTGAAGAAATTAGCTCCTAAGGAATTGGCCTATTGCCCTGAGGCTGATTTGCCTCTGGCTTTGCCACTTACCAACTGCATGGTTTGGGGTGAGTTATTTTAACCTCTCTGAGCCTTGGTACCATTATCCTTAAAGAGTAAGACAGGAAGAAGGGAAGAAAAGGGGTCACACACCAGCCAAGTCTTTTCTCTTTGTTGGTTGAATGTAAGCGTTCCTGGAACTGCCACTTCTCTGCTTTCTTCTCATTGGCCCAAAGTGAATCACGTGAACATTGCTTTTGCCGAAAAGGGTCCGGGAGAAGTATGTACTTTACTTTTCTACGATTTTTGGTGGCTCCTGGTGCCACCTTTTCCCCCTCTTTCAAGCAAAAAGGTGATTGATTGGGGGTATTAGGCTGCTTCTAGGAATTTCTGTGTGTGAGTACTGTTATATTAAGCATATGGCAGAACCTACCTACACGCTTAGTATGTCGTAGGCGTGTGGAAAATAATGTATTTTCTGATGTCTGTTACACTGTGGATTGCTAGATGCATTAATAGTGTTTTAGGAGAAAATAAAGAGTAAATCCAAATTTAATGTGGCTATTATTTTAGGATGTATCTCATTTTCAAAAATGTTAAAATGTGAAAAAAATACATATCCTGTAATCGAGGAGCTGTGAAAGTAGATACGATGGACCTGAAAATTTAATTTTTTTCCTTCGCTGATATTTTAAAGTAGGGCATAAATATTACATGATTTCAACTACTCAGAGATTAAACAGATGTTCCTTTTCAAGGATATATACTTGGAATGTAATAATTTTGGGGAAATATTTTAAGATTAATTTTGCAAGGCTGCCAAAATATATACTTTTACATAATAAAAACAAGAATAACAGTAGAGAAAGACTTGCATTTATTTAATAAAAACAGTATTGAAAAATTTCTAAATAAATCACTTATAGATGCAAAGGGCATTGTTAAAGACATTAAAAAAAAAAACACCCAAAAACATAAAAACCATGCTGGGTCAGACTCCTGATCTACCATAGGATGTACTTTGGGAGGGTACTATTGTCAACTCCAAAGGTTAAATGCTTGCCCCTAATTCTGACTGTCCTAATCAATACTGTTTATTTGTATTTCAGTTCAGTTAATGAGTCAAATCGGGTACTGGTGATCTAAGACTAATGTCAACTATCTTCAGTGCAAATCTCCTTAAGAAAATATTGGGTTCTTAACATTTTTATATAAGAGCCAATTTATTTTCTCATTAACTAATTGTACTTAATTTCTCAAAATTTTTCTCTTAATGCAAGAGTTTGTATGTGTCCCATTTTTTGTGGTGTATGTGTTAATGTTCATGCCACCCCCATGCTGTCTTCTTAAATAGGTGTTAATACTCCTAAAATAAAAGAAAACTAAAACTAAAAATCCAGATTTGTGGAAGGTTGTGTTCTGAGCTGGAAGCCTCAGTGAATTAATTACATAATGTGCATAATGTAATTTTAATAAAACAGCATAATGCCATCAGCAGTGGTTGTAAAATCCAGTATTCAGATACATTATACATGAAATATGCAGCATCCTTTATCAGTCGTTTCCTCACAGTCTAAATTTGTGCCAGTCTGTACACACATACACTCACACATACATACACATGCATACACACATAAGCACACGTGTACAGACATGTAAACACATACATAAGCACATGTAGTTTCCACATATATAAAATATATAAAAATACATATTTTTATATAAAAGTATATTTTAGAAGGTTATGAAACAGCCTTAGAGAAGAAAATGTGTAGCCATAAATAAATAAAGACCCAGCTAAGCAATCTGGCTGGGAGATGTCTGATTCAAAAAAAGTAGCCATTTGGTTCTATTATCACTTCCTATGCACTGCACAGATGTAAACTCTTTGGTTTAGTTGGCAAAGAAGTTTATTAGGTTAGAAATCAGTTGCTTAAATTACAGTCTGCTAAAATGCAGTGCAGTTAAAGAAGCAGTCTCTGAATTATAGGGTCAAATATTACAGTTTTCTGAAAAAGACCCTGGACATTTACGATGATAGGGTGAGTTAATTCTGTTTCTCTGGGTGAGGTCTCACTGTGAGGACACAATGTACCACTTTGGCTGAGATGCAATTTCCAATAAATATGGAAATTATGGCTTCAAGTGCTGGGCACCCCCCCCACCCCGTATGAAATCTCACAGGAAATAACTTGAAACTATGTGATAGGTTTGAAATTAATTCCTGTCCCCCTCCCTGAAGTAACCAACCTCTATTTACAAGATGTACATTATTTCATGGCCATCCAGAAAGATGAGGAAATGGAGTCCTATTTTGTAGAATGAGACTGCAGTGATAAAAATCTCCTCGTCTGTACATGGTCATGAGGGGATGAGCTGAATAAAGCAGGCTCTGATTTTGTGAGTTGGGCAAAGTGGCCTGTGCTTTTGGTAAGTTAAAGAGCTGCTCTTTGACCCGTTTTCCTGCTCCTGCTCTTTCTTTGGCTTCCTCTAATGATGCTCAGCAGAGAACTGTGATTGGGATGTTTCCCTTTGCCAGATAAGGAGAGTTTTGTAACGATGGATTTCAAACTGAAATCCATCGTTCTCAACCTTGTAAAATCCTGGTAGGACAAAGGTGAAACGTGCCTGCCATTTTCAGACTTGTTTGTTGAGGAACGGTTAGAGATTCATTATGTTACTTGGGTCGGATTTCCAATCTACCGACCCCTGGTTGTGGTGAAGGAAAGCACAGCGTTTATTGTAAGGCAGCAGACAAGGCATCCAGGGCAGTTAGTGCTCAAAATACCCCTGAACTCCTTGATGGGTTTCAGGGAAGCTTTTTTTGTGTTTGTTTTTCGGTATGCGGGCCTCGCACTGTTGTGGCCTCTCCCACTGCGGAGCACGGCCATGGATCACGGGCCCAGCTGCTCCGCGGCATGTGGGATCTCCCCGGACCGGGGCACGAACCAGCGTCCCCTGCATCAGCTTGCGGACTCTCAACCACTGTGCCACCAGGGAAGGCCAAGAAAGCATTTTTAAAGGCACAGTGAGAGAGGAGAGGCACATGGCAGGGTGTGTGATCAGTTCGTGCACAGTTCTTTGATTGGTTGGTCGTGAGATAGCAGGGCGGTATCACAGGGATTAATACTATCAGTCCTCAGGCTCCAGGAGATCTGGGGCCTCTGTGCTCATGGCCATCAGGTAGTTAAAGTCTTCTGTTTGGTGGGGGTTTTAGCATCTGTAAAACAACTCAGGAATTGTGCATCAGAGACAGTTGTCTAGGTACTTCGGAGATGGGGAGAGGGGTTATCCCCAGAAGGCCCCATGGGTCCTGCTTCTTTACAGTTATACAGTGAATGTTGGGGGATGATGTTATTAAGAGTAGGGAGAGACAGGAGGTGTTTTGAAAATCTCTGTAGATAAAGCAGAGACGCTCAGCATTTGTGAATGGATTCTTAAAGGACTTGAATTCAAATGTGGCAACTGCCCACTGAGATCAGAAAAACCCAATCTGAACATCCTCAGAATTTGCCTCCTGTTCCATGGGTATCTGAGAATAGGGAGGGTTCTGGGTAGGCCTGGCCTCTGCTGGCTGTCTGTGGGCTATGGGGCTTCATGGGGCAAGGGCTTGTGCTAGTAGTGATCTTTCACTCCCCTCAGGACCGGTTTTTCCAAGGATCCTCCTTAACTCTCTGTATTACCTGTGGTAGATTGTCTGTTCTCTTTCAGTTGTGCTTCCATGGTTGAAAAAGTTGTAGAGATTAACCCTGCTTTGTTCATTTCTAACCAAAGGAAAAGGAATTTTGTAAAGATTTAGTAGATTAGTAAAAACAAATACTTGTGTGCAGTATTTTGAACTCTTGGAAACTTGGTTCTGAATAAATTTAATCCTCATACGAGGATTGTGTCAGTATTGGAATTCTATGAAAGATGAGGGGCTGTGAGCTGAGTCCGCTGAGCTTTACGTCGATGTGCTTCCAAGTGGGACCATTCGGAAGCTTGTGCTGTTCTCCATAAAGTTAGAACCATATAAAAGTTGTTTTCCTCTCCAGCCCCTTTCTTTCCAGTTTCCCCCTCTGGTGCCAAGACCACAGAGAAGTGCTGGTTGAGTTAGGCCTGGGAGGTCCCCGTGTAGCTGTCTAGGCTCCTGTGGGCCTGGGAGAGACTGTGGCTGAGACTTGTGTTTGGAGTAGGACTGATCTGGGGGTGGCCTTCCCTGGAGAACTGGGGGGATTCCGAACTCAGGTCTGGCTGCTCACTGCTCAGAAATCAGTACTCGAGAGAGAGGCAAATGTTGGTAGAAAGGAAAGCTGCTTTTAATCAGAACGCTGGCGATCTGGGGAGATGGTGGACTCAGTGTCCCCCCACAAAACCACCTCCAAAGATTCTGCTCAGCCAGGAAAGTTTTTAGAGAGAAAAAGGGAAGTAACCTCAGTTAATCATTGAGATGGGGGGGGGGCGGTCCGAGTTGTCCCCATCCCCCTCTGAGCAGGCTTGTGGACTTCTTGTGATCTTTCCTTAGATGCTACCTTGTTCACACAGTTTGTTCATGAGGTCACTGAAGGGGAAGCTAGGGAAGAGATCTCCTCATATGTTAATTACTTATTCTTCATTTGTACCTCTTTGATCTATGGAAAGAACCAACAAGTTAGGCAAGGTATTACGTGATCAAAAGATTTGAAAGGTGTGCTGGGGCTGGAGTTGAGTAGAGCAAACCAGTAAACCTGGTTTAAGGTTAGTGACAAGACAAAAGAGGCCTCCTGCAGAGACCCCTTTCCTGCCAGCAGCTCTTTGCTGCCAAAAAAGCTGCTTTACAGGGGCAACCTGTACTAGGAACCCTGGGTGGTGCTGGGAACTCTTCCTGATTGGATTGGCCTGGGCACACCTGTGTCCCTTATACCCAGGCCCCCCACCCCACTTCCTGTGTGTCTCTAAGATCAGCCCTTCTGCTTCCTGCCTCCTCACGAAACCCAACACTTCCACTGCCCAGCCTCGCCACAAGCTGTGTCCAGCCCGCAGAGGGCAGCCGGGACCGATGGCCCTCAGCTTCTACGGGACAAAGCCAGTCCTGACACACCAGCCCTTGATGGAGGGAAGACTGAGCTGGGCACAGAGGGGTGAGGGAGACTGTGCTCAGCTGGGATGAACATGATTTATTTCATGATCAGTCTTAACAAGGTTTTGGTTGGCTTGTTACCATGTCTGCTTTTCAAAGGATTTGGGTGAAGGAAGCTGGACTGTTCTGAACATCCATTTTGGAGTGTGATTATCCCCTTTAGATTTGTTGAATAAGTAGGGATGCCACAGTACAGGATCATTTTTACTAAGATTATATTTGTGATAGGAGCCTCATAACAAAAATTCATGGCCTTCAAGAGTTTCCAGAGGGTGGCCATGGAGAGTGTTGGGATGAGAAAACCGAGGCCCTGGAAGCTTAGGTGATGATGCTCAAAGCTAAGCAGCAAGTTGTTATACTGGAGCCTGGGCAGCCTAGGCTGACGGTCTGCCAGCTTTTCCAGAGTCAGCGTCCCACAATTCCATGAAACAGTTGTTAACCACAGACTTCAAGTGCAAAATTTCACCTTTGAGGAGATTCCATCATTTGAAATTGGATGTGATGTTATGCTACTCCTACCAATAGGAGACCCTTTTGTAGTGTTTGCTATGTGTCACTATAACTTGCATGGCCCTGGGCGTGGTTCCCAGTCCCAGTGGTGCATTGTCAGCCCATTTGATGTTAACCCTTCTTGATGTTAACCTTCTTAGTAACAGCAAACCTTCTGTGTCTTGACTTCCCAAACCTCAGGTGGCTTGAATGTGGTCCAGGTCCGAACTCTCTTCTTATTCAATCATTTGGTCTCTCTTGTAGGATTGAGGCCCAACTAACTCCACTGGCTGCACCGGTGGCTATGCTGGGGAGAAGTCCAGCCCAGGGACAGGGCCCTGCTGCTTCCCCATTGACAGATAAGTGTCTGTGGACCATTGTAGGATGGCTTCCAAGGACTGCCGGGCCTCTTTCTGCATATGGCCCTGGGTCCTGGGACTCCCTAGTTTTCTTTTGTCCTGAGTAGCGGTCAGCGTGAGCATTATGCTTTGCCCACTCTGCACACATGGCACTTGCTCCCGCGGCAAGTCTAGTGCAAGTTCTGGCCCCTCCTCTGCTGGCTTATCTCGGTATGAGTAGCTGACAAGATCCAACAGAATCCTGATATACATCACATTTTTCTTATATTGGGTATCTTTAAACATATTCTTAACCTCTCACACGTGGAAATTATAGAAGGTATATGGATTGAACATATGGGCTGGCCAAAAAGTTCGTTCGGGGTTTTCTGTAACCTGTTACGTCTTTTAGGCCAACCCACGATTTCCACGTTTAAAGTAAAGAGTGGCAGGTGTTCTTCTAGCACATTTATCTCTGTCAGAAGACTAAAAATATATCATATATTCACGCTTTTTATATTACATTTTTTGGAAGTTTTTTTTTTTTTTTTTTTTTTTTCTTAACAGGGAACGTCACAGGAAACCGAGTTGTTAGTTCAGTTGCAACTTGGTTTTTAAGAGTGGGCATTTGTTCAAACAAAGAAACGCGTATCAGTGGAAATGAGCACTGTGATAAGTTGCCTTAGCTTCCCCGCTTACCTGTTATTTCCTCGTGGCGCAAAAATCCCAGTTTTAAGTTTGAAAAAAATTAGGCTGAAGGTCTTTCCCAGCGGAGCTTCCGTTTCCCACTGATAATTTACAGAGTTTTTCTCTGGTACCCCTTCTGGGACTCTATCCTCTTTCATCACTTCATAGGTATTAATCTCCTGTTTATTCCCCACTGTCTATCTTTATTTCCACTCAGATTTTGGTCTCTCTGTATTGTAATGCTGCTTTTCATTCCTTTCTCTCCCCTTGGTCCTGATCTTCAGAGCAGCTGTCATTGAAATGTTCCCTGTTCTCCGCACACATACACAGTATATGGGTATTTGGTCCTTGGGAGAATTAGCACCCTGGAGAGCCGCCGTGCTTGGTTAGTAAGTGGCAGATACACCACTGCAGTGTAGAAAAGTTCTAACGGTTGTGTTTGTCCACATACACCTTTTGTGTTTATGGCCTCTTTTGTCCATTAGCAGTGTTGTATTATGTTTTTGGACTTGACTTTTATTTGCAAAATAACATATTTATAGTGTCATCTGGCTGATAGGCCTTGACACAGCCTCTCCCAACTTTCCGTTTAAGTATCAATGGTGACACAGAAAAAGATAAAGATGTAATACCAGTGGAAAATAAGACTGATAGCCTTTTGCAGGATTCCTGAAGGAATTTCTACTGATTACGAGGCTGATAGAGCCGAAGTGAGAATAAAAGTTGTTGGCCAGCATTGGATTTCGGTACCAGTAGAAAGCCTGAGCAGCTCTCTCCTGTGGATCATGTGCTTTTGGACATGTTCAAAATGCCATAGCAGATGAGAGTTCCCTGGTTGCCTAGTGGTTAGGATTCTGGGCTTTCACTACTGGGGCCCGGGTTCAATCTCTTGTCGGGGAACTGAGATCCCGCAAGCCGTGTGGTGCAGACAAAACAAAAAACAGAAAACAAAACTGTAGCAGAGCTTCTCCTGTGCACCAAATTTTTGTATATCTTCATAGACTGCAATTCCCAGTAGTTTACTGTCCTTTTTTAGTGGGTGGTGCAGAAGGGGAAGAATAAAATCCATCCCAGGTGGTGAAGTCCCTTCCCCATGTAACACACCAAGGATTGTAGCTTTTCTGTCACTCTATGTTTGCTGGAGTTTGGGGGTAGAGAAATATGCAATGAGGAAAAAAGAAATCTCACCCCAATCACTTAGGGTAGTCTGGGATGAATGCTAGCTAAACCCTAAAAGTTTTCAGACTAACTTGTACCGTAAGGTGAAATTCAGAAGGGGATTCAGAAACCACCACCCCAGGGGCATTGCCAGCCAGGAGCTCACACATATTATCTGTTGGCCAACTAAGTATGAATAACTTTCTCCCATTTAGAGAGTAAATAAACACATAGAAACCCAAAATAGTAGTCCAGGAAAAGATAACGTTAATAGCAACTAGGTGTCGCTTTTAAGTTTTTTAGTAAAACATGTAAGTTGTATATGAACACAGTATTACAGTAGATAAATAAAACAATGTACAAATACTTAGATTAACAGTTATAGTCTTTCTTTTTACTCTCTAATTTCACTTACCTCCCCAGAAGTAAATATGATTACCCTTTTAGTGTCCCCTTCTAAATATTTTTTATACATACACATACTACCCCTCCCCCCAACACACACACGAAGACATACTTTAAAATAGAAACAGCATTATGTTGGTCATATTGGTCTCAAACTTATTCTTTATTTAATAATATACAGTAGTCCTCTTTATCTGTGGGGGAGACATCCCAAGGCCCCCAGTGGATGCCTGAAACCTTGGATGGTACTGAACCCTCTATATATTGTTTTTTCCTATACATACATGCCTATCATAAAGTTTACTTTATGAATTAGGCACAGTAAGAGACTAAAAATAATAAAATAGGACGATTATAACAATATACTGTAATAAAAGTTGTGTAAATATGTGTGTCTGTCTCTCAAAATACCTTTTTAAAAAAATAATTCTTTTCCATTATGGTGTATCATAGGATACTGAATACAGTTCCCTGTGCTCTACAGTACGACCTTGTTTATCCATTCTACATATAAAAGCTTCCATCTGCTTACCCCAGCCTCCCACTCCATCTCTCTCCCAACCCCCTCCCCCTTGGCAGCCACCCAGTCTATTCTTCATGTCAGTGACTCTGTTTCTGTTTCATAGATAGATAGGTTCATTTGTGGCATATTTTAGATTCCACATATAAGTGATATCATATGGTATTTGTCTTTCTCTTTCTGACTTAACTTCACTTGGTATGATAATCTCTAGTTACATCCATGTTGCTGCCAATGGCATTATCTCATTCTTTTTTATGGCTGAGTAGTATTGCATTGTATATATGTACCACATACTCTTTATCCATTCATCTGTCGACGGACATTTAGGTTGTTTCCGTGTCTTGGCTGTTGCGAATAGTGCTGCTGTGAACATAGGGGTGCGTGTATCTTTTTGAATTATAGTTTTGTCTGGATATGTGCTCAGGAGTGGGATTGCTGGATCATATGGTAGTTCTATTTTTAGTGTTCTGAGGACCCTCCATACTGTTTTCCACAGTGGCTGCACCAACTTGCATTCCCACCTACAGTGTAGGAGGGTTCCCTTTTCTCCACACCTTCTCCAGCATTTGTTATTTGTAGACTTTTTAATGATGGCAGTTCTGACTGGTGTGAGGTGGTACCTCGTTGTAGTTTTGATTTTTCAGAATATCTTATCGTGCACATTTAATGCCTTTTTCATCTTAACTAAGTGCTTATCATTCACTGTGGCTGTCACTTTTGCAGTTGAGATACAACAGCAAAACTAGCACGAATTTCTTTTTTCCTCCTTCACAATTTCACAGAAGATTTGTTCTTACCATAGATCTTAGCAACCTCAGCATATGATTTTTTTTCTTTCCTTATTAGTCAAGAACTTCCACATTTTCACTTAAAGGAAGCACTTTATGGCTTCTCTTTGGCTCATCTGAATTGCCAGAATCACTACTCTTGTGCTTTGGGGCCATTATTAAGTAAAAAGAGGGTGGTGACTTGAACATAAGCACTGTGATATTGCAACAGTTGATCTGATAACTGAGACAGCTACTAAGTGACTAACAAGTGGGATACTCTGGTCAAAGGGATGATTCACATCCCGCATGGGACAGATCAGGATGGCATGAGATTTCATCATGCTACTTAGAATGATGTGCTATTTAAATCTTACGAATTGTTTATTTCTGGAATTTTCCATTTAATATTTTTGGACTATATTGACTGTGGGTAACTGAAACCTCAGAAAGCAAAACTGCACATAAGGGGGGACTGCTGTATCTTAGAGATTTTTTTCCATAGTATTACATATAAATCTACTTCATTCTACTTAACAGCTCTACAATATTCCACCGTATGGGCACGCCATAGTTTATCATGCCCCTGAGGCAGATTTTTATGTGGAATCCAGTATGGGCTTATTACAAACAATGGTACAATGACCTGCCTTGTATCTTTATGTACATGTGTAAAAATGTCTGTGGGACAGAGTCCTAGAAGAGGAATTGTTGGATCAAATGGTGCACGCATTTTACATTTTGACAGATGTGACACACTTCTTCTAAAATAACTACCAATTTCCTTCGTCATCAGTGGTCTATGAAAGTGCTAATTTCCCACATACTTATACCAACACCAAACATTATCAAACTTAAAAATTTTTATTTAGGATGGCAGATCACTTGCAGTGCTGTGATTAGTAGTGAAAGTCAGTACCTTTTCACATGTCTACCAGTGTAAACATCTTTAATAATCATAAAATTTAAATTTTATGTTTAAAGTCTAAGAGAATATTTATTGTGAAACTTGAATTATTGACTGTGAAATTCATTTGGAAGAATAAATGGGTGAGCTACTTAAAATTTTGAGGAAAAGAAAAGGTAAATGGTAGTGGAGGAAAGAATACTTGCCTTACAAGATTCCCTCAGTAAACAATCTAAGAATCATCAGATAACACAGTGCTGCAACTACAAGGGCCTTAAAAGATCCAGTAGGAAAAAAAAAAAAGATCCAGTAGATGAAATACTTTAGTATATGATAAAAATGGTATCAAAATCAATGAAGAATCAAATGATTTCTCAAAAATGATATTAAAATCATTTATATAGCTTAATATATATGTGATTTTGGGAAGGTATACTAACTATACAAACGAAAAAAATGCTAAAGCAAAAGACATATTTTAATGTACTAAATTTAAACACTTCTGAATTATAAAAAATAAATGCACCATATACAGAATCAACTGGCTCTGAAAACTGGGTAAAATATTTGCAACAAATATACAGACATAAGGTTAATATCATCAGTAATTAAAGGAATTTCCCAAATTCATAAGAAGAAGAAACCCTAACACCTCAATAGAAAAATGAACAAAGAGCCTGAATAGATAAACTGTAAATTCTCCCCCGCTCAGGCTGCTCTAGGAAGAGCAAACGGCTGATGGAAATTGGGTGTTACAAAGTAAGCTGACAAATGAGTTCTTCTTTTGTGTAAAGGTACTGCTGTTTGTCTTGTCTGCAGTGGAAAACATTCTTGTTTTAAAGAATGTAATATTGGAAGGCATTGTACATTTTTGCAATTAAATAACTTACAAGATCTATTATGGAAAATAAAATAGCTTAAAAGTACTTTACTGAGAGCAATATGTAATCAGATACAGCACAATCACAGTGTGATGAAACTGTTGAGTTGCCTAAATTTTGGTGATAGATGATAGATAGACGGACAGAAAGGTACTTACATATAGATAATTGTGTTGCCATTTTTGTTTTAAAGATACTGTTTCCTTACAGCATGGAATCTCATTTATTTGTCCTAAAATAAATTAACAAGTAAGGCTTCCTGGGAAAAATGTCTCACACCATTCTGCTGACTCACACTCTCATCTTGGCCCTTACTACTCCAGTGGTGAAAAGAGACAGGATACAGACCAGAGGAAGCACACACATGACTCAGTTTCCCTGGTTCCCAGCAGCTCTTCTAAGGAACAGAGGAAGCAACTAGTTCTTGGTCTAAGCCGGAGGAGCCTCAGGTTTGCCTGGCCACACTACTGCACAGGATATAAGTACCCTAAAGAGAACCCCAACAGTGTGTTGCTAGAAGGAGGCAGAATTTGCAAACTCTTTTCAATGCCACGGCCAAGAGTTAACTTGGCCCTGACCCACGCCGGTGTTTCCTGCTCTAGGAGGGAGCCTTGTGCTATTAGTAGCTGCAATCCAGTAATCCAAATTCTAGCAGTCTGCTCTAAGGGGGGAAAAAAAAATCAAAGATTTATGTTAAAAAATATGTATTGCAGTATTATTAAAAACAGCAAAAATGTATAAACGTATCCTCAAATAGAAGAATGTTTAAATGAATTATGGCACCTTCATAGGCCTTCCCTGGTAGCGCAGTGGTTGAGAGTCCGCCTGCCGATGCAGGGGACACGGGTTCGTGCCCCGGTCCGGGAAGATCCCACATGCCGCGGAGTGGCTGGGCCCGTGAGCCATGGCTGCTGAGCCTGCGCATCCGGAGCCTGTGCTCCACAACGGGAGAGGCCACAACAATGAGAGGCCTTCGTACTGCAAAAAAAAAAAAAAAAATTATGGCACCTTCATAAGGTAGAATATTATTATAGCCATTAAAGGCTCATGTTTTTAAAGACCATTTAACCAAATGGGAAAACCCATTATTATGTTAAGTGGATAAAGCAGGGTTCCAAATGGTATTTATTATAGTCTAAGCCCATTTTATAAAGAGAAGAAAATAATAAGTGCATAGGAAGAAACTAGAGTGGACTACTCCAAAGAAAACATAAGAGTAGTTTATAGCTAGATGGTATTATGCAGAGTTATATTTTTATGCATTTCTCTTTGCCAAAGTATTCTGCTGTGAGCAAATATTATCAGAAGTCTGTATACACACACACACACACACACACACACACACACACACACACACATACACATCTTTATATACTATATTGACATCCTCAAGGAGTTAATCCTTTTCTGTGCATGTGTTTCTTTGTAGAGAAAAGAAGGAGCTTCATCTTTTGAATTAAACAAAATAAACAAAACCTATTTTAGGGACTATGTATTAATGGCAATAAGCTTTAACTGGGGAGAGGGTGTTTTAATTGTATTCCTGTTGTAAATGATATTTTATTGCTGCCCTATCCTTGGGATATTCTGTTCCCACTGTTGGTGAAATAGCACTTAAGGACTATGAGGCAAAAATGTCCGGAAAATAAAGGTGCGATATAATCAAATGCAAGGGCTAAACAACTGAAAATGGTTACTCATCTAACAAAATCCCGCACTTGTGTGTCAATGGAGGCTCAGTAGGGAAGCTGGACTTCTACCTTCACTTGGCAATAATGAGATTGTATCATCCCTATCCCTATCAGATCAGTATCAGGGAAAGCCTATTAAAATAGAAGGTTTAAATAAGACCCAGTGTCTCAGAGCGTAATACAAATATGTTCAGGTTTTAATTGAAAATCAGTCTTCATACCCAGAACCGGGAATATCTCAGGTTGTATGGAAAAAGGTAATCTATTTACGCCAACATCGAGATGACAGTCAGAATTATCTAACAAGGATTTTAAAGCATTCATGATAAAAGCACTTCAGTAAGCAACTACAAACACTGTTGAAATAAATGAAAACACTAGAAAGCTCCAGCAAAGAAATAGAAAGCCTCAACAAGGAAATGTAAAATATAAAGTAGAACCAAGTAGACATTTTAGAACTGAAAATACAAAAACCAAAATAAAAATCTCAGTGGATGTGCTGAACAGAAGAATGGAGGGGATAGAAGAAAGAATCAGTGAACTGGAAGACAGAATGAGAAAAATTAACCCAATGCGAACAACAGAGGGAAAATAGAGTGGGAAAAAAGTTCTCAATGAATAGAGGATCAGGTACCTGTGGAATTATAACAAAAAATCTAATATTCATGGCATTGAAGTACCAGAAGGAAAGGAGAAAGAGAGTGTGCTGAAAAACAGCTTGAAATTATAATGGCAAAAAAATAAATAAATAAAAGATACAGTGGCTGAAAGCTTCCTAAATTTGGCAAGAGACATAAACCTACAGATTCAAGAAGCTGAACAAATTCCCCAAAAGAATAAACACAGATCCACACCACCACACATTATAATTAAATCTCAAAACTATGATATGTCTTGAAAGCAGCAAGAGAAAACAACCTTTTACCTACAGGAGCAAAATAATTAAAAGGGCAGATTTCTCATTAGAAACAATGGAAGCCAGAAGGAAGTGGCACAATATTTTTCATGTGCTGAAAGAAAAGGACTGTCAACTCATAGTCCTAAACCCAGTAAAAATATCTTTCAGGAATGGAGGCGAAATCAAGACATTTTCAGAATAAGGAAAACTAAGAGAATTAGACCCCAGTCAACCTGTCCTACAAAAGTGGCTTGAGAAATTTCTCTGAACAGAAAGGAAACAATAAATAAAAGGGATTCAGGGCACTCAGAAAAGGAGAAATAACGTGGTAAGCAAAAATATGGGTAAATATATTAGAGTTTCTTCGCTTGCATTTTCCAAATTGTGTTCAGTAGTTGAAATGAAAATTATAACACTGTGTGATATAGCTTCTAAATTAATGTAGAGGAAATATTGATGACAATTATATTTTAAATAGGGAAGGTAAAGAGACATAAAAGTAGGTAAGTTTTCTCTATTGCACTTGAACTGGTAAAATGATGCCACCAGTAGACTGTGGCAAGTTAGGTATATATTGTAATACCTAGAGAAACCATTGAAAAATTATACAGAGAGGTACATTCAAAAACACTACAGATAAATCAAAATGGAATTCTACAGTGTTCATCTCGCTTACTTGAAGCACGAGAAAAAAATAGAGAAATGAAAAACAGAACAAACAGAATTAAAAATAAGATGGCAGAAGCCCTAATATATCAATAATTACATTAATGCAGATAATCTAAAAATATCAAGTAAAAGACAAATTGTCAGGATGCATTAAAAAACAAAAACCAACTATATGCTGTCTACAGGGAACTCGCTTCAAATGTAACAATATAGGAACATCGAAAGTTAAAGGACAGAAAAATATGTATCATGTCAGCATTGATCAAAGGAATTCAAGGTTCTAACATCAGATAATGTAGACAAAGAAAATCACCAGAGAAAGAGCTGAACTTTATATATAATGATAAAAGGGTTAATCTTCCATGAAGATATGGCCGTCCTAAATGTGACTGCAGCAAACAACAGAGCTACAAAATATGTGAAAAGAAAACAAACTGATAGAGCTGAAGGGAGAAATATGCAAATCCACAATTACAGGTGGAGATTTCAACATCCCGTTCTCAACAGTTGACAGCATAACTACACAGAAAATCAGCAAGGATATAGAAGAACTCATAACACCATTAACCAACAAATCAACAGGATCTAATTGACATTTAGAAACTACTCCACACAACAGCAGAATACACATTCTTTTCAAGTGCCCATGGAACAGATACCAGAAAGACTGTACAGGGTCATAAGACAAACTTAACAAATTTAAAGCAATTGAAATTATGTAGAGTGTGTTCTCTGACCCCAATAGAATTAAACTAGAAATCAATAACAGGAAGATAACAGGATGATCTCTTTTAACACTTTGAAACTAAGCAACATAATTCTAAATAATCCACAGGTCAAAGAGGAAGTATCAAAGGAAAATAAAAAATACATTGAACTAAATGAAAATGAAGATACAACATAAAATTTGGGGGCAGCAGCTAAAGCAGTTTTGAGAGGGAAATTCATAGGACTAAATTCATATAAAAATGAGGAAAGTCTTAAATCAGTAATCTAAGTTCTCCCCTAAAGAAGCTGGAAAAAGAACAGCAAACTAAACCCAACGCAAGTAAAAAAAAAAAAAAAAAAAGGAAATAATAAGGGTAAAAGTCAAAATCAGTTGAAATTGAGAACAGAAAAACAGAAAAATCAAAGAACGAGGAACTGCTTCTTTGAAAAAAATCAATAAAATTGACAAACCTCTAGCAAGACTGACAAAGAAAAAAAGAGAGAAGATAGAAATAACTAGTATCAGGAATGAAACAACAGATATGACTACAGACCCTGCAGGCTTCAAAAAGAAATAAAGGTGATACTATGAACAGTCTTACCTACATGATGTTGGCAGCCTAGATGGAATAGACTAATTCCTTTAAAAACACAAAATAATACAACTCACCCAATATGATGTAGATAATTTGAATAGCCCTGTAACTATTAAGGAAATAGTATTCATAACTTTAAAACTGCCACAGAAGGAAGCTCCAGGCACAGTTGATTTTTTTCTGGAGAGGTCTATTGCACATTTAAAGAATAATTAATACCAATTTTGTAGTCTCTTCCAGAAAGTACAAGAGAACTCTTCTCAGTTCATTGTGGGATACTAGCATTGCCCTGATACCCAAACCAGACAAAAACAATACAAAATAGAAAACTATATACCAATATTTCTCATACAGAGATGCAAAAATCCTTATCAAAATAGTAACAAATAGAAGTCAACAATATATGTAACAATTGTAAGCCATGACCTGGTAGGATCTATTCCATGGAAAAATAGCTGGTTCAGTATTTGAAAATCCATCCATGTAATCCACTCTGTTAATAAGTTAGAGAAAACACATGACCATATCAATTGATGCAGAAGAAGCATTTGACAAAATTCAACACCTATTCATGATATTAAAATCTCATTAAAAAATAGGGATAGAGGAGCTTTCCCAATTTTTTTTTTTTTTTTTTTTTTTTTTTTTTTTTTATTTATTTTTGCTGTGTTGGGCTGTGTTGTGTTGGGTCTTCGTTTCTGTGCGAGGGCTTTCTCTAGTTGTGGCAAGTGGGGGCCACTCTTCATCACGGTGCGAGCTTTCCCAATTTGATAGGTGACAATCTACAAAAAAACCTACACAGAACTTTACAGTTAAAGATGAAAGGCTGAATGCTTTCTCCTTATGATTGGGAACAAGGCAAGGATATCCACCCTCACCACTCTTACTCAACAGAGTACTATAAAGTGAGGAACAAAAAACACATAGATTGGGAAGGAAGAAATAAAACTGCCATTATTTACAGGCAACGTGGTTGTATATATAGAAAATCACAAAGAATCTATGTTTTTAAAAAACCCTAGAACTAATAAGTGAGTTCAGGAAGATCACAGGATGCAGCTAAACATACAGTCAGTTGTATTTCTGTATACTAACAATGAACACATTGACACAGAAATTCAGGAATACAGTACTGCTTACAGTTGCTCAAAAGAAGAGAAGTGTTTAGGTGTAAATCTAACAAAACGTACAAGACTTGTATACTAAAAGCTACACAATACTGATGAAAGAAATAAAACAAGATTCAAACAAATGGAAAGGCATACCATGTTCATGGAGTGGAAGATGTCAGTTATCCTCAAGCTGATATATAGGTTTGCTAGCAATTCCTATCAAAATCACAGGAACAATTTTGTGGCTATTGACAAGATTGTTCTAAATTTTATATAAAAAGGCAAAAGAACTAGAATAGTTTAAACAATTTTGAAAAAAGCAGCATGAGAGGATTCAATCTACCCAGTTCCATGACTTATTATATAGACACTATAATCAAGACTGTGGTTTTGGTGGAGGGATAGATGCATAAATCAATGGAGGAGAATTGAGACCCCAGTCAAAGACCCATACAGACGTGCACAGTTGACTTTTGACACAGGTGCAAATGCAATTCAGTGGAGGCAGGATACCTTTTTTAACACACAGTGCTGGAGCGATAACATTTATAGGTGAAAAATGAACCTCAATCTTAGTTTCACACCTTATACAAAAATTAACTCAAAATAGATCGTGGAGTTAAGTACAAAACTGTTAGCAAAAAGTAGGATGAAATCTCTGGGATCTAGGCATAGACAAAGAGTTCTTAAACTTGATGCCAAAAGCATGATCCACAAAAGAAAAAATAAATAAATCAGAATTTTTCAAATTTCATTAATATTAACTTGTTTTGCTCTGCCAAAGACTCTGTTGGGAGAATAAAAATGTAAGCTACAGACTGGGAGAAAATGTTTGCAAACCACTATTCTGAGAAAGAACTACTACCCTAGAATATATAAAGAACTCTCAAAAGTCAACACTGAAAAACAATCTAATTAGAAAGTTGGGAAGAGACCTGAAGAATTTCACCAAAGGGTATATGCAGGTAGCCAATAAACATGTGAAAACGATGGATAGTATTAGTCATCATGGAAATACATATTAAAACCACAATGCCAAATCACTATACATCTATCAGAATGGCTAAATTAAAACTAGTGACAACATCAAATGCTGGCAAGGATGCAGAGAAACTAGATCACTGATAGATTGCTGGTAGGAATGTGAAATTGTACAGCCACCTTGGAAAACAGTGTGGCAATGTCTGAAAAAACTAAGCAGGCAACTAGTGTAAACTTTTGTTATCACTCAGAAATATTTAAGTACAGTTTTTATCATCTGGGACAATTTATTATAAAATGCAAGGCTTAATATTTGTTTGCGAAGATAGTGTTAGACGACGGGAAATGAAATGTATTGTATTGCACTTACGGAACAAAGTACTGGGCTGTAGTGGAAGGCACAGATCATAATGCTGCTGATTTATTTTGAGAGTCATAAGAGTCTTGGTGAGAAAAATACTGAGGAGAATTTATGATAATTAATTGGTTACCAAATTAATTTTTTTATACAAGTTCCCCTGGAGGGAAAAGCATTAATTTTCAAATCACCCTGCAGGAATTCTTGGGTAAAAACTTTCTAGGAGTCATAAAGTCTGCTTTCTTTTTACTCTTTTGGAAAGAACCCATAATTCTATTCCTATGACTTTAGCAAAAAAAAAATATATATAATAATAAATCTGCCCTTTATAGCTGATGACAGATGGGGCACCAACAAAGATGTTATTTCTATCCATTTAGAACTATTTGTCAGTGATAATCCAATTCCCTTCCAGATCTTTCTCAATCATCAAATACGATGCTCTCAAATTAGTGACTTACAAGACTATGAGTAACCCATACAGGATATCTGTGTTTTCATTTCCCACATGTTCTGCTACTGTCAACTGGGCCGGTCAAGTGAGATCTACTTGGTTGGCCCTTCCTAGCTGTAATACACACCATCTTATTCACAATGAGCCTACCTGGGACATTAATCTGCTCTCTCTGAGTGCTTCACAGAGGTCAGCTTTCAGAGTAGTTGAAATGATTTTCCTTTGGATTGCTTGCTTATGGTCACCCCCTTTCAACTCTACCCACAAAACAGATTACCAAGAATTCTCTAATAATATTAGTATTAACATTCATATGTGAAGATGACTTGACAGTGATTGATTGGATATGAATGACAGAAAAAAAAATGCAGAGTTTGCAGAAAGGAGAAGAAAGTGTCTCCCCGGAAGGTGATAACCAGCGTCTTTGAGAGCACTTAGGGAGTCTGTGTTTGTGAGGCCAGTGAGTTAGGAGGGTGGAAAGCAGTGTGGCATTGCTGAAACTGATGAGGAAGAGCAAGGTACCATGCCAGGGGCAAGCACAGGCTCTTAGGCAAAGCTCCCAACTGCTGAGAGGTTGACTTGTTTTGCAAACTCTACAAGTAATTTGTTGTTCAGTCACATTCCATGGTCACTGGCACTATTGTGCAGAGTGGCTTCACAAAGGAAGCATTGCTAGAATGCATTAGAAATGATGATTTAAGATTGAATTGGCTCTGTTGAAATGACCTTAAATTACATGCTGCAACATTGTTTTTCCCAGGTGGCTAAAATCACCGGACTTAAGATATTTAAAATGTCAGAAACATATATCCTTAATAAGATGGGAGAGTCAGCCATACTTCAGGGAGCATCATAGGTCTTCACTATCATCTAAGTAGACCTTTGAGACTACAAGGGTCGTGCCTTGATTTCTCTCATTATAAATTAATCTGAAATGATTGATGCATTCTGACATCTGGACAGGGCTGCAGCAGATGTGTGACTGAGTCATGTTTGCAAGTTCCTTGCTTCAGATCCTTCAATGTAATTTAGCATTTAACATTTAAACGTTTAGCCTGGAGGATTAGTCTTCCGAGTATTGTAATTCTTGATGCCTAACAGGTGGATCCAGGGATACATGTGCGTATCTGGGTGAACAGATCTGAATTAAGGAAAGGCAGCTTCTTCTGGCACCAGTGTATACCAATGGAATATCATTGGTGTAAACAGGAAACATGGCACCTATTAACTCAGGTTTCCGTGTGTAACACTTAGGCAGTTGGCAAGACAAAATTTATTCCAGCCCCCTCATAGGGGTTGAAGCAAGATAACAATAATAATTGTGGGCATTGCTGAACTATATTAGGTATGCTGCACAGTGTTACAGCAAGCCTCCCCACAACTGCAATCACCGGAATTTGGCAATTCACAGTCAGTTGAAATTCTTATACTGAGTAGTATTTTATATAGGTCTGTTTATTGGAAATGAGTGATTTATTTATTTTTAAATTTATTTTCTTTTATTGAGGTATAATTGACATATAACATATTAGTTTCAGGTGTACAACATAATGATTTGATATATGTATGTATTGTAAAACGATCGCCACAATAAGTCTAGTTAACATCCGTCACCACACACAATTACAATTTCTCTTTCTTGTGATGGAAACTTTTGAGATATACTTTCTTAGCAGCTTTCAAATATATTACAGTGTTATTAACTATTGTCACCATGCCGTACATTTATTTTTAGTATCTAAATTTGAAAGTTGTTAGTGTGCTTTCCAAGATTTTGTTTGGTTTGGTAAATCGTTAAGAAGCCAAGAAGACTGAAGAGAAGACTGAACTGAGAAAAGGACCAGGGAAAAGTGGAAAATGTTTTGACAACCTGAATGTAAACAAACAAACCAAGGAACTTTGTGATCCACTTTGTAACTCTATATGTGTAGGTTACTGCTGCCCTCATGAGTATGAGTAACTAATTTTAGCCAGCAATGAGACCGAAACATTGTGAAAAAAGAAATTGAAGCTCGAGAAAGTGATATGTTCATTCAGTGTGTGAACTAGCTCTGTTAACTAACCATGAAGGGATACGCACGTTTCTTAATAGAAAATAAGTTTTCCCCAATTCCACTTAATAAACGTTGAGTAAATACTTTAGAAATATCAGTTTGAATGGGTATCAAACCTTAGCCTTTCTGGGGCACCTACATGATTTGCTCTCAGACTCTGTGTGTGTGTGTGTGTGTGTGTGTGTGTGTGTGTGTGTGTGTGAGAGAGAGAGAGAGAGAGAGAGAGAGAGAGAGAGAGAGATGGCAGGGGCAGCGGGGAGAGGCAAGTGAGCAAGTACAAACATGCACAGTTGAATACACAGCACAAGAAAAGTACTCACATGCACGGAATTAGATGGGTCTGAGTTTGGAAAAGCTAGATGCCAGTTATCACCTGCAGAATATCACAAAAACATTACATAAATGCCATGAGCACTTTGATGTCTGGACTCTGTCTTGATGACCAGGGCAGATGGTTGATGTGTCCTAAGAATGGGCACTTTGCAGCTCCCAGCGTTTGGAACTCTGCCATATAAATTTGAAATGGGGCAAAGTGAAATGCTGGGATTTTCATATACTCATGAGAGGTGCAAAATTTCAAAACGGGGGGATCATAGGAAGTTATTCTCTGAGAAAACAGCCCTATTAGTAAAGATCAGAGACTGTCATGTATCTGGCTGTTGTCTGGTGAACAGGAAGGAGATGGGAAAGATTCTTAGATAAATGAAGCCCCTAAGAGTGTAGTGCAGTCATGTTTTTCTTGTATTTATAACAGTTATTTTAATATTTGTTAATGCACCTTACAGTAATTCTTATGCCATAATAGTGTAATAGTTATCAGTTTTCAGTGCAATTATATGTGTGCTAGCTTTAATGAGAGCCTGCAAGGAGATTAAAATAAAAGGACTCTTCAGGGACATGGGTTTGATCCCTGGTCCGGGAAGATCCCACATGCCATGGAGCAACTAAGCCCTTGAGCCACAACTACTGAGCCTGCTCTGTAGAGCCTGCGAGCCACAACTACTGAGCCTGTGCGCCCTAGAGCCCATGCACTGCAACTGCTGAGCCCCTGCACCACAACTACTGAAGCCCGTGCTCTCTGGGGCCTGTGTGCTGCAACTACTGAATCCCGTGCTCCTACAGCCTGTGCTCCACAACAAGAGAAGCCACCGCAATGAGAAGCCCGCACACCGCAATGAAGAGTAGCCCTTGCTCACCACAACTAGAGAAAGCCTGCATGCAGCAACAAAGACCCAACGCAGCCAAAAATAAAATAAAATTAAAAAATAAAAAATAAAAGGATTCCGTGACATGGTTTATGTTAAAAATAAGAACTTTTTTTTTTTCAAATGCAAGTGTGAAGTTATACGGAGAGAAATAATCAGGTGCTACACGTGCCATACTTTATAATTGCTTTGCCTTTTAGCTGCGAACCTTAGACTTTCATCTCATCTGTAGGTTTGTCATCATTAGGTAAGAAGAAGCAACATCGGAATGACGGTGATGCTGCTTCTAGAAAGCTCAAATTGTGCATCCACGACAACATAACTCAGACCCAGAATTATTTGTTATAACCGAAATATAAATTATTTATAAAAATATAAATAAAGCCAAAGTGACTATTTTTTTAAATTAAAATAGAACTGCTGGGTGGAGAAAATTTGTGAAAATAATAAGGAGCTTTTAAGCTATTGGACTATACCGTTACGAATGAGTTATGGCAAGTACAATGAGTGTCGTGCAGGTGTGAGAGGAAAAAAAAAACTTTATTCACAGATATGCACAAGTAAAAAGTGATGGATTGTGATTTGTGGGTTTGCTGACCGCAGAGAGGAGCAGTATCTTGTATGTATCCACCTGATCCTGTGAAAGATGCAGAGACTGGGAAAAGTGTCACGTCAAAAACCAGCCTTTCTCCAGCGCCTGCTCTGTGACTGCTCTCTGCTAGGCATTTTAGGTACAGTGTAATTCAAGGACAACAAAGAGAGTGAAGAGTCACAGAGTAATTGGCAGAGATTGGAAGGGGGGGTGCCAGCAGTGTGGGAATTCAAGTGACAAGAGGGGGGTGGGTGGGTGACACGTCAGAGAGAGGCCCAGCAGTAAGAGGTGACCTTCAGGGCACCTCTGGGGACTCAGCAGGGTGCTCAGCAGAAGGCTTCAGTCCTCCCTGTGCCTCAGTGAGGACTAAAGGCAGTTCTGTGCTTGTTCAAAGCACATTTGTCACACAGCAGGTCTTTAGTTCATATATGGCATGGGAAGAATGGGAAAAAGACCAGAGCACAAAGGGACATTTGTATCTGTCTTTCTGTCCATCCATCCATCCATCCATCCATCCATCTAGCCAATTCAAAGAGGTGGATGGCAAGTTCTTGGTTAACTTAACTACAGCTGTACCCATTGTTGTTATCAGGACAGCAGCGGATATTTGTAATGATGCCCTAAGTCACCGAGGAAAAGCTGTATATTATTCTTAAGAAGGTAGACACATGTAAAAATCTATTCTAGAAAGATTCCCATCTTTTCATTAGATCAATGGTTCCTCGAGGGAAGAAATCATTTCTTATTCATCTTTATATCTTTTGACACCCAGCACAATGTTCTTTGCATACGAGATAAAAATATTTGTGACACTGAGCAGAAGAGAAATAATTTATGTTTTTGGGAAAAAGAATTATGTTGTTTAAAAGCCAGTATTTTTATTATCAGGAGACTCAACCCGCAATAATATATTGCCCTTCCCATACTCCTACCCGTTCTCACCCCTCAAAGTAAGATGATGTTTTCATGTATTGAATTAAGGATTCAGTTACTGAAGTGTCTTTAGTAACGCAGAGGATGTGTTTCTAAGATGTTTTTCAGGAAAATTTAACGAGGAAGATATTGTACAGGTGGTGTCACATGAAGGGATTATTTCCTGCCAACCTGCATTGTAGGCACCAGGCAGAGGTCCCCTACTCCTGCCTTTTCCCAGATGATTCTCAGCTCAGTGACTTGGGTGCTACTGGCTGTAAGCCTTACGCAGTACCCTAAGCTCAAGGTGGAATTTAGCCAGATAAAACTCAGGGATCAGGACCGTAGAGCTTCCGTAAGATGCCTTTACCTGAGGCTCAGCTAGGGCATCCTCACATCTACCCAGGCCCAGCACATCCCCAAAGAAACTAAATTTTATTCCAGTAGACCCCACATCATGTGGTAGAAAGAGCAGTAGGTTTCTTGAGTCTGTGGTCTGGGATTTTAGTGACCATATTTGCCCTAACTGGTGAGCTGTAACCTCCTTGGGCTTCGGTTTTCATAATTATAACATGAGGATTGTCATATCCGCCCTACAGAATTGTTGGTAGATCACGTGAAATAATGGGTCTGATGCGTTGAGGGGATCGAAAGCACTAGACACACATCAGGCCAGGGTTCCTCTGTGGCCAGACCAGAGTTTTGGTAACTTTGCTGCCAAGGATGTCTTAACTTACTACCACTAATAATGGTTGAAAATAAGGAAAATTATAAGGAACTTTTTACTAATAAACTATGCAATTATAAATGAGTTATTTGGGATATATTGGTAACACCTATGTAAGGAAAGTTAGAAAGTGTTATTTATGAAAAATGAACCTCTTTGCACGCTAAGTACAAACTATGTACGCTTGGCCCAATGAATCCAATACTTTGCATCTCTTATCTTTGCCAGAGATTCTCCCAGCTTCCCAACAGAATTCTGACCGCCTCCACGGATTTCAACAAGCTCGCTAACGCTCAACTGTTTTCACTAAAATCTAGTTAAGATTCTGTTAACACTTTTCAGCGGGTCAGCGATGTTCTGTCTCTGATGGCAACATCCCACTTGACACAGAGCTATCCTTAGATAAGTGAAAGAATCCTATTTCAACTCTACAGGTCCTTGTCAGCTTTGTGTTCCCTTCAGAGGTCCTGGTAAACTGCTCCTTGACTTTAAAAAAGAAAAGTAGTTTCACATTCTAAATAGTGTATTTTAAAGGAGCCCAAACCTTCTCCTGCAATTTTATTCATAGAACACCATATCGCCTGTAGTTTGGTATTTGTTCTAACAGGTTGCGATAAAAGTGAAAGCCAGCTGTGTCATACTTTTCACAATTTGCTATTTGCCTTTTTCAGTTGGAGGTATTTCCAGGGACTAAGGTTCACTGGCGAGTCCTGTACCTTCTGCTCAGCGACCATGCAGGCAGAGAGGAGACCCCTTTATTTTATTTATTTCTTTTTTCTTTTTTTAATTGAAGTATAGTTAATTTACAGTGTTGTATTAATTACTGCTGTACAGCAGAGTGACTCAGTTATACATATATATATATATATATGTACACACACATTCTTTCTTTATAATCTTTTCCATTATGGTTTATCATGGGGTACTGAATATAGTTCTCTGTGCTCTACAGTGGGACCTTGTTGTTTACCCATCCTATATATAAAAGCTGACATCTGCTCACCCCAACCTCCCACTCCATCCCTTCCCCAGCCCCCTTTCCCTTGGCAACCACCAGTCTCTTCTCTGTGTCCATGATTCTGTTTCTGTTTCATAGATAGGTCCATTTGTGTCATATTTTACATTCCACGTATAAGCGAAATATGGTATTTACCTTTCTCTGTCTGACTTACTTCACTTAATACGACCATCTCTAGTTGCATCCATGTTGCTGCAAATGGCATTATTTTGTTCTTTTTTATGGCTGAGTAGTGTTCCATTGTATATATGTACCACATCTTCTTTATCCATTCATCTGTCGATGAACATTTAGATTGTTTCCATGTCTTGGCTATTGCGAATACTGCTGTTATGAACGTGGTGCATGTATCGTTTTGAATTATAGTCTTTTCTGGATATATGCCCAGAGGTGGGATTGCTGGATCATATGGTAATTCTATTTTTAGTTTTCTGAGGAACCTCCATACTGTTTTCCACAGTGACTGCACCAACTTACGTTCCCACCAACAATGTAGGAGGGTTCCCTTTTTGAGGAGACCCCTTTATGAGCAGATGAAGTAGGCTTGGGAAAGGGCCAGACTTTCTGAACTACAGAATGTGTTTATACAAGTTCTGAAAATGGAATATTGGAGTTTGGGTAGTCGTCTTTCAATCTGCTTGAGTGTAGGAGCTACGACAAAATATTTCATTCAGCAAATATTTGCCTCTTACAGTGTGCCAAGCACTATAGGTCTTGTGGAAAAAGCATTGATCAAAACAGACAAAACTCTACCTTCATGAAGCATATTTCCTTGTGGGGGGGCAAATATACTTTTAAGAGGAGAGTGCTATGCTATTAATTTGGCTCTCAGGGAGAAAAGAGGCCAAATTTTTAGCATTTGCCAAGCATGGCTAATTTCAGGCTACCAGTGTGAATGGGAGTTGGGGAGAGAGGTGTATAGCCAGCAATCTGGTTTTCTTGAGGAAGTTCCATAGTGTTTTCCACAGGGGCTGCACCAATTTACATTCCCACTGACAATGCACAGGCGTTGCCTTTTCTCCATATCTCTTCAGGACTTGTTATTTGTTGTCTTTTTTGCAGTGCTGACTTTGACAGGTGTGAAGTGATACCTCATTGTGGTTTTGATTTGTGTTTCCCTGATGTTCAGTGATGTTCAGCGTCTTCTCATGTGTTTGTTGGCCATCTCTAGGTCTTCTTTGGAAAAATGTCTATTCAGGTCCCCTGTCCACTTTTTAAACCAGTTGCTTGTTTTTCTCATGTTGAACTGTATGAGTTCTTTGCACATTTTGGATGGTAGCCCCTTGTTAGATGTATGATTTGCAAATATCCTCTCCCATTCAGTAGGCTACTTTTTCAGTTTGTTCACTGTGCAAAAACTTTTTGTTTGATGTAGTCCCATTTGATTATTTTTGCTTTTGTTTCCTTGCCTGAGGAGATATATCCAAAACAATATTGTAAGACCGATGTCAAAAAGCATACTGCGTATGTTTTCTTCTAGAAGTTTTATGGTTTTAGCTCTTCAAGTCTTTAGTCCATTTTTAGTTTCTTTTTGTGCACAGAGAGAATTAAGAGGCATCCTTTGGGCCCAGCCGCACACTCCCCCTCTGGTCACCAGAGCTATATGCTCTAGCGATATGCTTTTTTGTGGGCTCTGTGGGCCCTTCTGTTGTGGCGGGCTGGCCACTTTGGGTGTGGTGATATGTAGGGCAGACTCCTGGCTCGGGTGACTACCAGGCCCTGCCTCATGCGGTGGCTGCCAGCCTGCTGGTGGATGGGGCCAGGTCCCAGCTTGGCTGGCTGTGTAGCCCTGAGTGTGCCTGGGGCTGGTGTCAGCCTACTGGTGGGCAGGTAAGTCCCTGGCACTAATAAGCTAGACGGAGGACTCCAAAATGGTGCTCGCCATTGTCAGTGTCCTTGTGGTTAAATGAGCTCCTAAAAGTGGCTGCTGCCAGTGTCTTTGTTCCCAGTGGACTCCCAGTTGCCTCTTGCCTCTCCAGGAGGCTCTCCATGGTGAGCAAGTGGGTCCAAACCAGGCTCCTTTCAAATCACTGCCTCTGTGCTGGACTTGGAGTGTGTGAGGTTTGCGTGTGCCCTTAGGAGTGGAGTCTCTGTTTCCTATAGCCCTCCACCTCTCTCAAATGCAGACCCTGCTGGCCTTCGAAGCCTGATGTTCTGGGGGCTTGTTTTCCTAGTGGAGGACCTCCAGGCTGGGGAGCCCATTGCGGGGCTCAGACCACTCGATCCTTGGGGAGAACCTCTGCAATTGTGATTATCCTCCCGTTTGTAGCTCACCTACCTGGTGGTGTGGGTTCTGACTATACCAATTCTCCATCCCTCTTACCTATCTCATTTCAGTTCCTTCTTTATATCTTTAGTTGTGGAAAATACTTTCTCCTAGTCTTCGGATCTTCTCCATAGATAGTTTCTCTGTAAATAGTTATGATATTGGTGTGTCCATGGAAGCAGGTGAGTTCGGGGCTTCTTACTCTGCCATCTTGGACACTCAGACCAGAATTAGCTTCTCTGTTACTGCCTCTGTCCCTTACTAGCTGTTTGTTTCCCTTTGCCCACGCATGATTAGCTCCACGGAAGTAGGGACATGCTATAATGCTTCATACCATTATACTCCTGGTGCCTAGCCCACAGTAGGCACTCAGTAAATATTTGTGGAGTGAATGTTGTTATACTTTTCTCCATAGTTTAGTTTCCATAACTGTGAGATCTAAATAATAATACAAACTTTACAGGTAGTTTTGAAGAATAAATATAAAATGATGTGTACAAAGTGCATGGCACATCCAATATACAGAAAACATGACTCCATGGAAGCTGTTATTATTATTTTCCATATTCTGTGTCATTTAGAATCTTGATAAAGATTTTTGACATCCAGAAGGGAGGTTTCTTCATGGGAAAAATAATGGTGACTAATTTTCATTAAGACTTCTTCACTAAGCACCATCTCTTGAGTAACTCAGAAATAGAGGACTTCCTCATCTAAAAACCGTAAAGTCCAAACTAACTGCATCACTGCAATTAGAAAGAATTTGTCCTACCCACAGTAATAAACTAGGACAGAAGCAAGAGAAACATGCTCTAGCAACTGACTTCCTACACGTAAATATTATTTACTATGATGATTGTTGTTTTAAAATGGTACCTACTCTGGGCTTTTGGAATAAAAATGAAAGGCCTACAGTGGTGTTATAAGTAGATGAGCAGAGACCGAACTGTTTGAGAGACGTACACTCAGTTGTCACGGTAGCCAAAAGCTTCCAAATAGATCCTTTCCTCCTGCCCAGATGTTTAATGTCTATAGTAACATGTCCTAGATGGTGACAGAGCCAGATGTGAATGTATAATACCATTTTTTTTTTTTGTCCTCGACAGTTTAGAAAATCTTTTTAATGCTCAGGGTGAATTTAGCTGGGAGTAAAGCAAGTGAGAATTTGGTAGAACATCTGTGTTTCTGAAGTTTGTATTTTTGAGCTGTGTATGAATTCTCAGTTGCCTTTTTAGATGAATGTATTAATTTCACACATTTTGAAGAGAAATTCATAAAACCAACTAATAAGAGTATATCTGGGAATTGAGGCTACAGAATTTAAAACTGTTGATATGAATCTTTTATTTTCTCATGTTATGGCTTAGGTACCAATTCAGGCTAATGACTGTTAAAGAAAAGAACACATTAATTTGCGAGTCACTCCTAAAGTTGATTGTTTTAAGAAAAGACCTTTGCCTTGATTATAGCTTTTCAGTAAGTGAAATTGTATGTACATATTTTTTAAGTGTATTTTATTTTCACAAGATTTTTTATTCTTATTTTATACAAGAAAGCTAGTGTTAACCAACATTTTCCTGTGAAAATACCTCTGATGAAGGTAAAAAGTATAACCTCATCTTACCACTGACTCTGTGACCTAATGAAAGAATGTTAACTGAGGGTCATAATACATGCTCAAAGAACAGTTAACTTTTCTTGAGAAAAAAAATGTAATGTTCAGTTAATCTGCATGAAGACTAATGAACATGAAAGTCTAATACATAAAAGAAGTAAAGTATTTATTGCAGGTTTTTTTTTTTTTTTCTGGTGACTGGAGGGTAGAGGAGAATGAGGGACAATAAGGATTTTGTAAGCAGGTCAGAGTCAGATAATCAGGGAGAAAGAAAGGAGTAGGAGAAACCGATGGAAAAAAATGTAACTAACTCCTCCTACCTGGTATTGCTCCTAGACCTTTACCTCATGTGGATCCTTGTTCCCCTTCTCTCTCAATAGCCACATAAAATCCTGCTCGCTCAGCCCCATTGACCCAGGTATGCTTCTCTCCCCTTTCTAAGATACACTTTGTTCCCCCAGCTGTGCAACCAGCCCCAGAGAGGCAGTGTGTCTCTGAGTCACCTGAGCTCCGTGCTGCTGCCTTCCTGCTGTCCACCCACCTCTCTTCACCTCTGACGATCTTCCTAGTGTCTGCAGGCTCTCCTGGGACGACTATCTCAAAGGGAAGTGCCTCTCAGGTAAGTCTTTTTCACCTCCCCTGTGGATCTTTGCGGATTTCAGTCTGATGATCTCTTTAAGCAGAAGTTGTCCTTTTAGGGCAATGCAGTTTAATAGAACTTCCTGCAGCCACAGAAATGTTCTGGGTCTGTGCTATCCAGTATGGTAGCCAGTAGCCACTTGGAGCTACTTAGACTTAAGCTAATTAAAATGAAATACAATTAAATATTTATCTCCTTAGCCACACTACCCACATTTGAGGTGCTCAATTGTCACATGCTGCTGGTGGCAGCCGAATTAGATGGTGCAGCTTTAGGGGAATCCCAGGTCTGGTGGGAACGGGCCAATTCTGGTCAAGTTCAGATGGGTGGAGAGAAGCCCCAGGGAATCGTGGTCTCAGAGGAAAGCCACGGTGGATGCAAAGGTCCAGCAACTATCTGTTAGCCAGGCTTCCTGGAGCAGGCTATCTTGAAGGGAGACTGGAGCAGGGCAATTCCATGGCCTCCACACGCCCCAGCTCCCAATAAACAGTGGTATAGCCTCAAGTGTGGAATTTCGAGTTAGGCCTGGGTTTGTTGGAATGTTGGCTCCACCAGTAGTTAGCTGTGGGACATAGGAAGTTACGTAAATTCACTCAAGCTTTGTTTCTTCATTTGTAAAATCAAGATGATAATACCTGCTTGCCAGGGCTGCGGTGTAAATTCAGTGAGGTGATAAATGGAAGGCAGCACAGTGCCTGGCATATCCTAACCACCTACTGTATCAGCCAGAAATTAGATGCTGTAGGTCCTGTGTGTCAGCCTCAGGCCCTGCTTCCTGCAGCTTAAACAAAATGCTGATTAGCCTTTTGAACTGAAGTACTGAACAAACAAGAGAATAATTCAGGAATTGTTGCTACATTGCCTGTAATTTTCAAACACATTATTTTATACAAATGTAAGCCTCCTCATATGAAGATGCTGTTCTGAAGAATAATGTGTGTGTGCGCGCACGCGTGTGTGTGTGTGTACAGACTAATCTTTATTCACACTGTTACACCAGGCAGGCACTGGCAACAGTGCATGTGGAAAGATGTCCTTGACCTCTGTTTGTGGACCCAAGTCAGCTGCTATTTTCATCACAGACATTCACACTTGCTCATGATTGAAATTGTCTAGTCCAAGGATCATACTACATTCCTGCGGTCCGCATTCCAGGTTGCAAAGGGAGGAGAAATATTTTAGAGCAGATTGTCTGCACATCTTGGGAGTTTCTTCTGCCTTCTTTCCTTGCAATTCCACATACTTTCACCCGCGCGAGAGCAAATGGGGTTGGTGTTGATGGGGCTCCGTAAGAGAGAATCAACTGGCTGACCTTGTAGAGATCCTGCTGGAACTTGAAGATAATGAGGATCAGACTGTGGTCCAAAAACCCAGATGGTTTCACCTGCCTGAACTTCTAGTTTCAGCGTGCTTCCAAACTCCATCTCTCAGCTTCTGTGCAAAACAGGTCGTATATTTTGACAAGAGGAGAAGGGGGAGGAGTTCAGATGACTAATATTTATGGACCATCCTCACTATGAATTGAGTTTTAAATAGTCAAGCTCTTCCCCTGGAGGAAGGCTGACAAATTGTTTGAAGAGGGGTGCCTGTGTGTGCTGGAGTGGGGGAAAGCCACAGAATTACAAACCCAAACGGGGGCCTCAAGAGCGGGGCTTCCCCACCCTCCCTCTCTGATTCCTGCTAAGCAGGGAACGTGTTCTGTAGCTCCTCCCAATTGACTTCACTTTCCAGATAAGCGTTGAAGGTTTTGAAGGGCTGCTTTTTTTTATTTTAGGGACTCTGTCCCCTCCCCTGAAATCTGGGCTGTCTTGTGATTGTTTCAGCTAGTAGAGTACATCTGCTAAAAGAAAAGAGGCATCTCTTTTTTTAAAAATATTTCTTTTGAGGGTTTCATTTTAAGGGTTTCACTACAGACAGGGTAACCAAGAGAAGGGAATTGGGGAATTTGCAGCTGACTCAGAGACTTGGAGGGGCCCTCCTATAGCGGTCTCCCAGACTCTCTCTCTGCTCACCCCATCCCCAAACAATTTTATTTCTGATCCATCAGTAGGTAAGGCTATGGAATTGTTTCTTTATTTTGGTCCTCTTCCCTGAAAGTATGTAGACCTGAAGGTGCATTCTGGGCAAAACAGAAGAATTCCTTTGCTGTCTGCAAAACCGTCAATCCACACAACCTGCCGGAAGGTAAATAGGTGAGGAAGTCACTCCAGGAAGCAGTCGCTACCAGACCCTGGACTACTGCTCTCTTCTAAAACAATTTTTAGCAAAAATTTTAAACCAAGTATACTAGCAGTTATTGGAATTCGTTGGTATTTATTCTGTTAATATACGAAACACTAGCCAAATATTGTTACTGAGTAATTATTATGAGAGGTACTAATATTTTTGAGAATTTCAGTGATGTAGAACAGTGGTCTGCAAACTTTTTGGCACCAGGGACTGGTTTCATGGAAGACAGGTTTTCCACAGACCGGAGTGGGGTAGGGAATGGTTTCGGCATGATTCTAGCACATTACATTTATTGTGCCCTTTATTTCTGTTATTATCACATTGTGATATATAATGAAATAATTATACAGCTCACCATAATGCAGAATCAGTGGGAGCCCTGAGCTTGTTTTCCTGCAACTAGCTGGTCCCCTCTGGGGGTGATGGGAGACAGTGACGCCTGACGTGAGTTGCTTATGTCGAGTCTGCTCCGTGATCTCGTGTTGGTTGCTGTCACTGCAGAAAACTCTGCTTCACAAAGACAGCATGTTGGAAATGGAAGCAGGCTTTTCAGTGCTTCTGTGGCAATCTCAGGATATTCTGCCTTGACTTTAACCCAGAGCGTATGGAGATTCGAAGTTGTCTCACACATACTTTTAAGGCCACCGTCATTTGCGATCTCAAGCAGTTGATCCTCCTCTAGCACGGACAAAGTCGATTCACCTGGCTTATTCACAAATGGGTCACGGATCCATTCCCTCCCAGTTTGGGGATCTTTTGTGGTTGGGAAGTAATGCTCAGACTCTTTTGAAAGCTGCCGTAGGTGATAGAAAGAAGGCCCTGGCTCAGTCTCTTTCAAAATCTCTGCTACTGTTTGAAACATGTCAAAAATCCCAGTGTTTACTCGTCACTCCCAGAATTTCAGTTTGGCTTTGAATGCAGCCACTTTATCTGCCGACCTGAACACAGTTGTCGTTCTCCCCTGAAGTGACAGATTGAGTTTGTTGAGCAGGTTGAATATGTCACACAAGTAAGCAAGTTTTGCGACCCATTCTGTGTCACTGAAATGTGCTGCCAGTGGTGACTGTTTTTCTAAACGAAATCTCTGGAGTGGCTCTTGGAACTCAAAAACTCTGGCCAGTGATCTTCCTTTAGAAAGCCATCTCACTTCTGTGTATAAGAGAAGACGTGTGTGCTCTGCGTCCATCTCCTTACAGAGCCGCATGAACAGACGTGAGTTAAGGGCAGGCACTTTAATGTGCTTGATAATTTTAATCGCATCCCGCGAAACGTTGTTAAGTTCAGGTGGAGTTTTTTGGCTAGCCAGCACTTCTCTGTGGATGACACAGCACGTAGACTCACATTCAGAAGCGACCTCTTTGACTGGAGTAGTGAAACCAGTCATGGCAGCCACTCCATCTGTGTGCATACACTGACACAAAATGACCAATTCAGTCTTCCTGGTATGTAATCATTCAAAGACTTGAATAGTTCTGCAGCTGTGGTGTTGGTTGGTAACAAAAGTGCACGTAACATATCCTCACTCACATCCTCCTGAAAAACATATCGCACAAAACAAGCATTGTTGCCTTGTTGTGAACTTTGGTAGACTCGTCAACCTGGATTGTGTACCACGGTGACTCATTAATCCTCTCTAACGGTTGTGCCTCAGTATCCTCTGCTGTTTCATCAGTTCGTCTAGTTATGGTATTAGCCGAAAGAGGAACACGTGCCACCTTTTGAACTGCAGCCTCTCCTAAAAGTTCAACGACAAATGTCTTTGCAACAGGCAGGATCAGCTCTTCACCAATAGTAAAGGGCTTCTTAGCTTTAGCAAGGCCGTTAGCCACTAAAAATGATGCTCTCAGTGCAGACACATTTGATGAAGTGGTGGCCTTCAATAATTGCTTCTGTTCACATTTAAAAAAAAAAACGAAAAACTCCAGAGGCTTGTCTTTTAATGCAGGGTGCTTGGTCCCCATGTGGTGAAACGGTTTTGAAAGTTTCCAAACGGCTTCGCTGGATAGCTGGTCGCTGCACATTATACAAAGTGGGTTTGGAGAATGTGAATCACCTGTTGCAATGAACCCGTAAATTAAGTAGGACTCTTGGCATTTTCTTTGAAATGCAGCTTTCTTTTTTTGGGCAGTCTTAGAGTCTTCTGCTGTCTCCTCGTTGGGTCTTTCCCCCTTTTCAAAGAAGCTCTCCAGCAACATTTGGTTTTTTTTTTTTTTCCTTGCGTTATGCGGGCCTCTCACTGTTGCGGCCTCTCCCATTTGCGGAGCACAGGCTCCGGACGCGCAGGCCCAGCGGCCATGGCCCACGGGCCCAGCCGCTCCGCGGCATGCGGGATCCTCCCGAAACGGGGCACGAACCCGCGTCCCCTGCATCGGCAGGCGGACTCCCAAGCACTGCGCCACCAGGGAAGCCCAACATTTGTTTTTTTACTAATTTTGGCTAGGGTTAGCCTGAGGGCTTACCAAAACTGTGACTGAGACAAGTGCGTGCTGCGGGAAAGAGGCACGACGGAAGTGGTAAATAGAATAATGGACAGGCCACGTACAGACTACAATAAGTGTTGGATTCTGACTTAAAGCCTGCCACCAGCTGCAGCTTAATTGTCACTTCCCACTCACTGATAGGGTTTTGATATGATTCCGCAAGCAGTTGATTTATTATGGTCTCTGTGCAGCCAAACCTCTCTGCTAATGATAATCTGTATTTGCAGCCGCTCCCCAGCACTAGCATCACTGCCTCAGCTCCCCCTCAGATCATCAGGCATCAGATTCTCCTAAGGAGCGTGCAGCCTAGATCCCTCGCGTGCACAGTTCACAGTAGGGTTCGTGCTCCTGTGAGAATCTGATAGTGCCACTGATCTGACAGGCGGTGGAGCTCAGGTGGTAATGCAGGTGATGGGGAGCGGCCGTAAATACAGATGAAGCTTTGCTTGCTCGTCTGCCGCTCACCTCCTACTGTGAAGCCTGGTTCCTAACAGGCCACAGACTGGTACCAGTCCATGGCCCGGGGGTTGGGGACCCCCTGATGTAGAATATCAAGTAGAACTTTAAGAATCTCTGACACTGTTTTTGTACGGGTACCCGGCAAAGGGATAATTATTAGCAACTTCTACTTGATTTTCAGAGTGCTGAAGCATCGTTGACTTTATCAGATCCAGATTTGACTTTCGGAGAGTTTGTGATAAAAAAAAAAATAGCAGTTTTCGGACCTTTTCTCTGCAGAGAAGGATAGTAATCTGGCAAATATCAGTGCACCTTAAGTTGGCTTAATTGAGCCATGTAGGCTTTCTTTAGCAACAGTCTAATTCCTTTCTTTTTATCTTCTTTTCTCCCTTCCTTCCTTCCATAATATATTTCATTAAGATTGCATTTTCAGCATAGAAAAATCTATACCAATAACTTTTACGTAATGATGTAAAACTTTAAAAATCCAACCAGTGGGGATATATGTATACATATAGCTGATTCACCTTGTTATACAGCAAAACTAACACAACACTGTAAAGTAATTATACTCCAATAAAGATGCTAAAAATAAATAAGTAAATATTAAAAATATGTAAATAAATAAAAATGCAACCAAACTGATTCTGAGAAATTAACTCAAATCACATACTAATAGATACACTGATGTTCTATTATTTACAAGAGAAAATCAAGTAGTCTATCCCTTAAATGTTTTTTTCCCTAGGATTTTGTTTTTCATTCTATGTGTATTTGTTTTTATTAAAACAGCGATCGTATTTTTAATAACCTATGAATAAAACCACATGAATCTTCCCAGAAGTTACTTAATCACACATTTTTACCTGTCTCAGACACTCAAGATGTTAAATTAATACAAATATACTAAGTTATGTTTATAAGTACTGAATGCTTCAGGAAACATTGATCAGCTGACATACAGCCACAGAAGTCTTAAATGTAGAAGTCACTTACATTTAAATAGATATCTAATCACAAGACATTGTACTGGTACATTTCCTTAGATTCCTTTCACATTTCATATCTGTCCAAGAGAGGTTCAGATGATTTTTTTCCCCTACTGAGATGAATGATTAAAAACTCGCCGGCCGTATACTGTGAAAAATACATACAGAGCATTGTGATAATTAGGAGTAATTAGTCTAGAAGAAGCTCCAGGAAGCTTTTTGAAGTGGTCAGAACGTCGCCCCAGTCACCTCCATTGAGGAGCTTGTGTGGTGGGGGTGTGGCACCCCAGCGAGAAGGTGACACCAGGCAGATGTGGGGCTTATTGGGAGGACTTCAAAGCCAAAGCTTGTCTGTTCATTTCAAAGGTTCCTTGGGAAGTGTTACCTGAAACTTTTATGAGACCAAACCTTGATTATCCTTTGGCAGGATTTGTGGCTGGAACCTATAAGATGTGCCTTTAAGTCTGAGGAAAGACGCAGGTGGGGGGAAATCAAAGACATACCTGGCCGAGTCCCCAGTTTTGCCCAGGGTTTGCCACTCACTCCCTTCCACAGCGCTTTTTTAGGTTTTTAATGAAATACTTTATGCATGTAATGAATAATACGTAACATGTATTTACATTATGAGGAATAGTAAAACAGCAGCTGTGTGTGTCACAGCTTAAGAAATAGAACTACCGCGAGAGACCTTCAAGATGGCAGAGGAGGAAGACGTAGAGATCACCTTCCTCCCCACAAATGCATCAGAAATACATCTACACGTGGAACAACTCCTACAGAACACCTACCGAATGCTGGCAGATGACATCAGACTTCCCAAAAGGCAAGAAACTCCCCATGTACCTGGGTAGGGCAAAAGAAAAAAGAATAAACAGAGACAAAGAATAGGGACGGGACCTGCACCTCAGGGACGGAGCTGTGAAAGACGAAAAGTTTCCACACACTAGGAAGTCCGTTCACTGGTGGAGACGGGGGTTGGGCGGGGGTTAAGCTTCGGAGCCACAGAGCAGAGCACAGCAACAGGGGTGCGGAGGGCAAAGCGGAGAGATTCCCACACAGAGGATCGGTACCGACCAGCACTCACCAGCTGGAAAGCCTTGTCTGCTCACCCGCCGGGGCGGGCGGGGCTGGGAGCTGAGGCTTGGGCTTTGGAGGTCGGATCCCAGGGAGAGGATTCGGGTTGGCTGCGTGAACACAGACAGCCTGAAGGGGGCTAGTGCGCCAAACCTAGCCGGGAGAGAGTACAGGAAAAAGTCTGGAACTGCCTAACAGGCAACACCATTATTCTGGGGTGCGCGAGGAGACGGGACCCAGAGCACCACCTCAACGAGCTCCAGCGACAGGCGTGAGCCGCGGCTATCAGTGTGGACCCCAGAGATGGGCATGAAACGCTAAGGCTGCGGCTGCAGCCACTAAGGGTCCTGTGTGCAGGCACAGATCACTGTCCACACCTCCCCTCCCAAGAGCCTGTGTAGCCCACCACTGCCAGGGTCCCGTGATCCGAGGACAGCTTCCCCGGAAGAACGCACGGCGCGCCTCAGGCTGTTGCAACGTCATGTTGGCCTCTGCCGCCGCAGGCCCGACCCGCATTCCATACCCCTCCCTGCCCCCGGCCTGAGTGAGGCAGAGCCCCCGAATCAGCTGCTCCTTTAACCCCCTCCTGTCTGAGTGAAGAACAGATGCCCTCAGGCCACCTACATGCAGAGGCAGGGCCAAATCCAAAGCTCAACCCTGGGAGCTGTGCGAACAAAGAAGAGAAAGGGAAATTTCTCCCAGCAGCCTCAGGAGCAGCGGATTAAATCTCCACAATCACATGATGTACCCTGCATCTGTGGAATACCTGAATAGACAATGAATCATCCCAAAATTGAGGGAGTGGACTTTGGGAGCAACTGTAGGCTTGGGGTTTGCTTTCTGGATCTAATTTGTTTATGGTTTTATGTTTATCTTAGTTCAGTATTTAGAGTTTATTATCACTGCTCTATTTGTTTATTGATTTGGTTGCTCTCTTCCTTTTTTTTTTGTATGTAGTTGTATATAAGTTTTTCCTTTTTCCCTTTTTGTGAGTGTGTATGTGTATGCTTCTTTGTGTGATTTTGTCTGTATAGCTTTGCTTTTACCATCTGTCCTAGGGTTACGTCTGTCCTTTTTTTTTTTGATATAGTTTTTAGTGCTTGTTATCATTGATGGAATTGTTTTCTGGTTTCGTTGCTCTCTTCTTTCTTTCTTTTTTTAAATTATTTTTAAATTTTTTAAATTTTTAATATTTTTATTTTTATAACTTTATTTTCTTTCTTTCTTTCTTTCTTTCTTTCTTTCTTTCTTTCTTTCTTTCTTTCTTTCTTTCTTTTTTTCTCCCTTTTCTTCTGAGCCGTGTGGCTGACAGGGTCTTGGTGCTCCACCAGGGTGTCAGGCCTCTGCCTCTGAGGTGGGAGAGCCAAGTTCAGTACACTGGTCCACCAGAGACCTCCCAGGTCCATGTAATATCAAACAGCAAAAGCTCTCCGAGAAGTCACCGTCTCAACGCTAAGACCCAGCTCCGCTCAAGGACCAGCAAGCTACAATGCTGGACACCCTATGCCAAACAAGTAGCAAGACAGGAACACAACCCCACCCATTAGTAGAGAGGCTGCCTAGATTCATAATAAGGTCACAGACACCCCAAAACACACCACCAGACATGTTCCTGACCAGCAGAAAGACAAGATCCAGCCTAATCCACCAGAACACAGGCACCAGTCCCCTCCACCAGGAAGCCTGCACAACCCACCGAACCAGCCTTAGCCACTGGGGGCAGACACCAAAAACAACAGGAACTACAAACCTGCAGCCTGCGAAAAGGAGACGCCAAACAAAGTAAGTTAAGCAAAATGAGAAAACAGAGAAAAGCGCAGCGTATGAAACAGCAAGGTAGAAACCCACCAGGCCAAACAAATGAAGGGGAAATAGGCAGTCTACCTGAAAAAGAATTCAGAGTAATGATAGTAAAGATGATCCAAAATTGTGGAAATAGAATGGAGAAAATACAAGAAACGTTTAACAAGGAACTAGAAGGACTAAAGAGCAAACAAACAATCATGAACAGCACAATAAATGAAACTGAAAACTCTCTAGAAGTAATCAGCAGCAGAATAACTGAGGCAGAAGAACGGATAAGTGACCTGGAAGATAAAATAGTGGAAATAACTACCACAGAGCAGAATAAATAAAAAGTAATGAAAATAATTGAGAACAGTCTTACAGACCTCTGCGACAACATTAAACACGCCAACATTAGAATTATAGGGGTCCTAGAAGAAGAAGAGAAAAAGAAATGGACTGAGAAAATATTTGAAGAGATTATACTTAAAAACTTCCCTAATATGGGAAAGGAAATAATCACTCAGGTCGAGGAAGCACAGAGAGTCCCATGCAGGATAAATCCAAGGAGAAACACGCCAAGACACGTGTTAATCAAACCATCAAAAATTAAATACAAAGAAAAAATATTAAAAGCAGCAAGGGAAAAGCAACAAATAACGTAAAACGGAAGCCCCATAAGGTTAACAGCTGATCTTTCAGCAGAAACTCTGCAAGCCGGAAGGGAGTGGCAGGACATATTTAAAGTGATGAAGGGGAAAAACCTACACCCGAGATTACTCTACCCAATAAGGATCTCATTCAGATTCGACAGAGAAATTAAAACCTTTACAGACAAGCAAAAGCTAACAGAATTCAGCACCATGAAAGCAGCTTTACAGCAAATGCTAAAGGAGCTTCTCTAGGCAGGAAACACAAGAGAAGGAAAAGACCTACAATAACAAACCCCCCAAAATTAAGAAAATGGTAATAGGACATACATATCAATAACCACCTCAAATGTAAATGGATTAAATCCTCCAACCAAAAGGCAGAGAATGGCTGAACGGATACAAAAACCGTATATGTGCTGTCTACAGGAGACCCATTTAAACCTAGGGACACATACAGACTGAAAGTGAGGGGATGCAAAAAGATATTCCATGCAAATGAAAATCAAATGAATGTGGGAGCATCTTTCCCACCCCTATGGAAATTCACATATTATAAATTTAAAAATAAATGTGAGGGAATAGCACTGCCAAAAAATAAAAATAAAAGAGGCTGGAGTACCAATTCTCATATCAGGCAAAATAGACTTTAAAATAAAGACTATTACAAGATACAAAGAGGAACACAACGTAATAATGAAGGGAACAACCCAAGAGAAGATATAAAAATTGTAAATATTTATGCACCCAGCATAGGAGCACCTCAATACATAAGGCAAATAATAACAGCCATAAAAGGGGAAGTCGACAACAACACAATCATAGTAGGGGGCTTTAACAACCCACTTTCACAGATGGACAGATCATCCAAAATGAAAATAAATAAGGAAACAAGCTTTAAATGATACTTTAAACAAAATGGACTTAATTGATAGTTATAGGACATTCCATCCAGAAACAACAGAATACACGTTCTTCTCAAGTGCTCATGGAACATTCTCCAGGATAGATCGTGTCTTGGGTCACAAATCAAACCTTGGTAAATTTAAGAAGATTGAAATCGTATCAAGTATCTTTTCCTACCACAATGCTACAAGACTAGATATCAATTACAGGAAAAAAATCTCTAAAAAATACAAATGCATGGGGGCTAAACAATACACTACTTAATAACCAAGAGATCACTGAAGAAACCAAGGAGGAAATCAGAAAATACCTAGAAACAAATAACAGTGAAAACACGACAACCCAAAACCTATTGGATGCAGCAAGAACATTTCTAAGAGGGAAGTGTATAGCAATGCATTCCTACCTCAAGAAACAAGAAACATCTCAAATAAACAACCTAACCTAACACCTTAAGCAATCAGAGAAAAAAGAACAAAAACCCCCCAAAGTTAGCAGAAGGAAAGCAATCATAAAATCAGATCAGAAATAAATGAAAAAGAAATGAAGGAAACAGTAGCAAAGATCAAAACACTAAATGCTGGTTCTTTGACTAGATAAACACAATTGATAAACCATTAGTCAGACTCATCAAGAAAAAAAAAAAGACTGGGATGGAGGTAGACGCAAGAGGGAAGAGAGATGCGAATACATGTATATGTATAGCTGATTCAGTTTGTTATAAAGCAGAAACTAATGCATCATTGTAAAGTAATTATACTCCAATAAAGATGTTAAAAAAAAGAAAAAAATCAATAGTGTTAGAAATGAAAAAGGAGAAGTAACACCTAACACTGCAGAAATACAAAGGATCATGAGAGATTACTACAAGCAATTCTATGCCAATAAAATGGAGAACCTGGAAGAAATGGACAAATTCTTAGAAAAGAACAAACTCCTGGGGCTGAACCAGGAAGAAATAGAAAATATAAAGAGACCAGTCACAAGCATTGAAATTGAGACTGTGATTAAAAATCTTCCAACAAACAAAAGACCAGGACCAGATGGTTTTACAGGCGAATTCTGTCCAACAGTTAGAGAAGAGCTAAACACCTCTCCTTTTCAAACTCTTCCAAAATATAGCAGAGAGAATAACACTCCCAAACTCATTCTGTGGGGCCAACACCAGCCTGATACCAAAACCCGACAAAGATGTCACAAAGAAAGAAAACTACAGGCCAGTATTACTGATGAACATAGGTGTAAAAATCCTCAACAAAATACTGTCAAACAGAATCCAGCAGCACATTAAAAAGATCATACACCATGATCAAGTGGGGTTTATCCCAGGAATGCTAGGATTCTTCAGTATATGCAAATTAGACAATGTGATAAACCATATTAACAAATTGAAGGAGAAAAAACATATGATCATCTCAGTAGATTCAGAAAAAGCTTTCAACAAATTCAACACCCATTTATGATAAAACCCTCCAGAAAGTAGGCATAGAGGGAACTTACCTCAATATAATAAAGGCTGTATATGACAAACCCATAGCCAACATCGTTCTCAGTGGCGAAAAACTGAAACCATTTCCTTTAAGATCAGGAAGAAGACAAGGTTGTCCACTCTGACCACTATTATCCAACATAGTTTTGGAAGTTTTAGCCACAGCAATCAGAGAAGAAAAAGAAATAAAAGGAATCCAAATCGGAAAAGAAAAAGTAAAGCTGTCACTGTTTGCAGATGACATGATACTATACATAGAGAATCCTAAAGATGCTAGCAGAAAACTACTAGAGCTAATCAATGAATTTGGTAAAGTAGCAGGATACAAAATTAATGCACAGAAATCACTTTGTATTCCTATACAGTAACGATAAAAAATCTGAAAGAGAAATTAAGGAAACACTCTCCCTTACCATTGCAACAAAAAGAATAAAATACCTAGGAATAAACTTACCTAGGGAGACAAAAGACCTGTATGCAGAAAACTATAAGACACTGATGAAAGAAATTAGAGATGATACAAAACAATGGAGAGATATACCATGTTGTTGGATTGGAAGAATCAACATTGTGAAAATGACTGTACTTCCCAAAGCAATCTACAGATTCAATGCAATCCCTGTCAAACTACCACTGGCATTTTTCACAGAACTAGAACCAAAAATTTCACAATTTGTATGGAAGCACAAAAGACCCTGAATAGCCAAAGCAATTTTGAGAAAGAAAAACAGAGCTGAATGAATCAGGCTCCCTGACTTCAGACTGTACTACAAAGCTACAGTAATCAAGACAGTATGGTACTGGCACAGAAACAGAAATATAGATCAATGGAGCAGGATAGAAAGCCCAGAGATAAAGTCACGCACATATGGTCACCTTATCTTTGATAAAAGAGGCAAGAATAGACAATGAAGAAAAGACAGCCTCTTCAATAAGTAGTGCTGGGAAAACTGGACAGCTACATGTAAAAGAATGAAGTTAAAACACTCCCTAACACCATACACAAAAATAATCTCAAAATGTATAACTAATTGTTATACATTTCTTGTCATTTTCTGTTGGCTGTGTCTCACAGCCACTCTTTCACATGTTCTGTTTTCTTTGTCAATTTATGCTATAATCTGGTTTATATTTCTTGAAGTCTGTCTTCTAGTTCACAGAGCGTTTTTTTCAGGTGTGTTCTAATTTGTGGTGTAATGTATCATTGAGTTTTAATTTCAAAAATTTTCTTTTTTATTTCCCAAACATCTATTTTGTTATCTTCTTAGTCTGACTGAATGTTTTTTGATAGTCTTATTTTTTTGCTTATTAAGGATGTTTTCTTTTTTATTTCTTTAGCTATTTGGAACATGACTGTTGTATATTCTGCATTGTATAATTTTAATATTTGAGGTCATCAAGGTGTTAAATCTTTGCCTTGCTGGTGCTTCTTACTGTCACCTATGGTGACTTGGTTCCTCATCTTCATTTTGTAACATTTGATTATAAGCTCATCTTTGGCTGAATTTAATCTGTGGGAATTATGAGGAGCCTATATTAAGAGCTATGGACTGAATTGTGTCCTCCCCCAAATTCAAATGTTGAAACCTTAACTCCCAATGTGACCATATCTGGAGATAGGATCTTTAGGAGGTAATTAAGGTTAAGCTATGTTGTAAGGGTGGGGCCCTAATCTGATAGCACTGTGGCGTTATACAAAGAGGAAGGAGAGATCTCTGTCTTTCTTCCCACCATGTGAGGACACAAAGAGAAGGTGGCCCTCTGCAACTGGAAAGAGGACTCTCACCAGAACCTGACCATGCTGACACCCTGATCTCAGCTTTCCAGCTTCTAGACCTTTGAGAACCTAAATTTCTGTTTCAGCCACCTAGTCTATGGTATTTTGTTATGGAAACTTGAGATGACTAAGACATTAAAGGATGCTGTTTTTTCTAAAGTGGACTTGCCTGTGCTTCAGCTGGGCATCAGGGAGTACTGAAAACTTAGGAGAATTATTTGGACTGGGGTTTTCTGACAGCCGAAGTGTAAATTTGAAGTGCACACTTAAGTGAGATCTGGTCTCCTGTTGTAGATGCTAAGGGGAGACTATTATATTATTGTCTTCATTATTATCATTTTCTTAAATCCTGGGAGTGGCAGGGACAAGTAGGCTTCCTACCAATTTCCTCTGCAGAGGGAATAGTGTTCACTTTCTCTGAGGGTAAGTTTCCATCCAGTACAAATTGAATTTAGGAATCTCAGGTTTAACCTCCCTCTCTCTCTATCCCATTAATATCCAAGGCTGTGGGAACCTAGTTCCAGTCACTTCTCCTCAGGGAAGCCTCAGCTTCAAGCTTTTCTTACCATTCTGATTTTAGTATGTGGATTCCATCTTTTGTTCATTTCCCGTGTTTCCTGGTGAGCTCAGCAATGTGTTTATATGTGAGTTAGTTACAATTTATCCAACACACAGGTGTTGTTTTGACAGGAGAGCTTTCCTAAATGTTTAGTCCACCAGTGGTTGGAAATACAAGTCTGGCCCAGTGCTCAGTGCCTTTAAAATACCACTTCATCCCACGTCCAGCAAGTGCACTATAGTTGACACATCAAGACTTTCATATTGGGAACACCCGTATTTAAATCTCATCCATTCGTTTTAAAATTTTGCAGTTAGATCTGGGGTTGGGATGGAACGGAGGGTTAGAGTGAGCAAGACCCTGCATCCTCACATCTGCATCACCGGAGGAGCCTTGTTTTTATCATTTATTTATTGAGATTCTCAGTAGAATTTTCACTGTAAGAAGAAAATCTGGAAACCTGTGCAGTCAGTCTCATGCACTGATGAGGAAATTGGAGCTCAGAAGCCACATCTCTAGAGGGTGTGGGACACGGAGCTCAAGGAAGACTTTCAGCTTCACGTTTCAGCCTCACTTTCCTCACATCAGAGTACTAGGCCCTATTCTACAGATCATTCTGATTCATATTGCAGGTTTGTATTTTGATCTTATTCTTTATACTTTTAATCGTTGTGTGGATTTTTCAGCCTTACAGCAGAGGAAAGAAAACAAGGTATAAGCATTAGTTTGATTACTGATTATTATTACTGAATAAAAGAAATAGAGCTCTAGAGGGATAATGTGACTTTTTTGATCTGATAGTGAGCGAATGAGTTATAAGACTGTGATCCAGATTTTTCCACTCCAAAGCCACTTGCTTATACATCTTATTTTAATGAGATAATATTAAATCCATCTTTATATGTCAAAATTTTTTTTCTAATGTATGTGCTTCAATTTTATGAGGTCAGTATGAGTAAGTGAAATGAACTTAATTTAGTTAAATGATTAGAAGCATACTTAATCTGGATTGAGATTTTTTTCCCCAGGAGTGAATTAGGAATGAAATTTTTTGTTTATCTCATCCCATTTCACTTCAGAAACATAATTTGGACCTTTGTTTCCATTGCCTTATCAGAAAGGAAGATTAACTAAAAAGGAGTTCTCTGCTCTCAACTCTGTCTTTCTCATTATAGACTTAAATGGAAAAAATACACAGAGGTTAATCAAATCAGAGGATAACTCCTAAGACTGTTTCTACATGGTCTGTGTCTAAATCATTATTTCTGGTGTTTGTGGCTCCTGAAATGAAGTTGTATCAACGGATAGTTAAAGAATGTATTTATTTTTACTTGGAGTTGAATTGTTACCCACATAAATATGTAGCACATATTTAAAAGTGAAGAAAACTGCTAGGGAACTTCGTGAAGCTCTGATTTGAGTCTAGTGGTTGCAGTGATCGAGTGGAACGTCAACTCAAGATGAACTGTACTGTCAGTGCATCAGACAGTTCTTTGCAAAAAGTGTGAGATTTTTTTTATTCTAAAAAAAAAAATACTGATAAATTATCCTAGCCATCATATAGAATGGGATTGACATATAAGTATTCTGCAGGTAAAAAGTCATTCTCACCCTGTTACTCAGGGATATGAGTCAGCAATATAGGACTGTTATCAAAAAGGCCAACGTTATCTGGGTTGTACTAACCAGAATGTAACACACAAGAATCATGAAATATTTCACTCACTGTGTTAAACATTGATAAAGCCCATACTAGAGTCTAACTTTCATTTCCATATTTTAAGCACAATATTAGGAAATTTGATATGGGCCAGAGAAAAGGGGTGGAAATTATTTGAAGGTACAAAAACTTATCTGTGCTGCAAACCGAAAGAAAGCAGAATTCTTTATAACCAAGAAGGAAAAGTGAAGAGCTGGTGTAAGAATAGTTTTGAGTAGGTCTCATCTATAGCAGAACTGAGACTGACAGAGTCTCTTGTCCGAAGTCTATCTTTTAAGGTAAAGTTCTTGCACTAGAAGAAGTGGCCCCGATGCCAGGGTTGATTGTTCTTGTATCACTTCTCAAATGTAGCACCTGTTCATTGAGATTTAAGGGGTATGAGGGCATTGGTGTCTTACTGAGTTACTTCTCAATGTAATTCCAAAGCCAAATATGAGCCAAAACTAGGAGAAAGAGAGGGCAGGCATAAGTCAGAGGCCATGAGAAGGGAAGGCTTGTCCCTTCTGTTGGTTCAGAATGAGGGCTGGGCTAGGCACTGAGAAAGAGATGGAGAGAGGCCTCAGCCTTCAAGGAGGTCGTTGTTGAGAACTTGCCAACACAGTTGGTTCAGTATTGAAAGATATGTAGGAGTTTGCCACTTAGTCCAGTAGTGAGGGAACATCAGACAGAGAGTAAAGCTGAAGTACCAAGTGTGAATGGAACGCTGTGTGAAGCACCACGTTTAGACAGAGGGCAGAGATTAAAATTGGATGGTTAGGTGGGTGTCAAAATATGAAGACCCCTTTTTTAGGTAAAGAAATGTATTGTCATTCTGTTGTCAGTAGTGAGCCATTTTGCTTGACACTTGATCAGATTTGTGTCACGTAGACATTCTCAGGGGACAGTTTGAAGACTAACCTTGCCTAGGTTGGGGCTGGGGGGAGGGAGTGGCTTAAGTAGATTCAGGGAGACTAGTAAAGACTCTAGGATGCAGATCTGTCTCAGGCAGTACCCATGGAGTTAAGAACAGATGGTTGGGAGGGAACATGCAGAATTTACGAGGTAGAGTCAGTAGGTCTTGGCAACTCATGTGGCAGAGTGGTAATCAAGAGTGATTGATGAATCTAAGGATGCTTCATGGTGGTACCATAGACTAAGGAGAAAATTGGTGATATTAGTATCCTGTGGCTGCTGTAACAAATTACCCCAAAATTAGTGGTTTGCAACAGTACAAAATTGTTATCTTATAATTCTGGAGGCCAGAAGTCTGAAAAGGGTTTCACTGGGCTAAAATTAAGGTGTCAGCATGGCTGCATTCCCTCCAGACACTTTAGGGAGGAATCGCTTCTTCCAGCTCCTAGAGGCTGTTCGCATTCTTTGCTTCATGGCCCCCTTCTGTCTTCAAAAGCAGCAATGGGCCAGTCGGGTCTTTCCCACATTGAATCACTCAACACTGACTCTTCTGCCTCACGTTTATCAGCACCTTTGTGACTGTGTATTGAGCCCAGCCAGATAATTTCAAGATCCTTAACCAACTCATATCTACAAAATCCCTTTTGCCACATAATCAGAGGTTCTGGGGATTAGGACATGGGCATCTTTGGGGGACCATCATTTCGTCTCTCTTGGTTGGGACGGAGAAAGTGAGTTCAGTTTATGCATATGCAGTTGAGAACCACCTGGGGAAATTTGGGTACAGGATTCTTATCTGAGATAGAGATTTTGATGACATAAGACTTTGATTTCAGTTTTGGATTGAAACCGTGAATAATATTAAGCTCTGAAGTGGCAGAGCGTGTGGTGTGAGATGAGATGAGGGCTGAGTATGGAAGTCTGGGGACCACTGAAATATAAGGGCAGGTAGAGAAGGAGAGGTCTGCAAAGATGAGGGAGCATGAGAAAAGCAGGAGGAAAACCAAGAGCTGGCATCTCAAATATCTAAGAAGGGCACATTCTGAAGGAGGGATGGATCAATGTGAGGGGCAGGCCAAAAATAAAGCACTACGTTTCCCTTCTAGGAAAGCACTAGGTATGTCAACTTCTTTGTTTTATGTGGTCTTAAAATAAACTGTAGCTCCTGTATTCAGAATGATCCAGAAATTTGAAGTGGCACCTGATAGCAATGTAACAGGTTTATGTTGAAAGTCCAGTTCTCAAAAAGTGTATCAACAGTGGTCGGAGTATGACCTTTTGGTACCGTTCTAACGCAGTGTCAGTTTCTCACGTTATACCCCATAGTCTCTGCTCTGTTTAATATTCTGTTCTTAGCAGACCTTCTGGTGCAGTTCTGATAGGACTGTTGACCCCGCTGCCCATAACAAATTACACATACATTTTGAAACTCGACATGATGACTGTCTCGCAAGCTTACACATTTCCAGTGAAATTTTAGAACACAGGTTAATATCTGGGCTTCGTGAAAATGAAAATGTGAAGAGGATGAGTATGCATAGCAGGGTGTGTGTGTGTGTGTGTGTGTGTGTGTGTGTGTGTAAGTACCTGCTTAACCAACCAACAAGCTAATGAAACCAACAATTCCATCCTGACTCCTTTACTCACTTACTCCCCACCCCCCATGCCTTGAATTGATGGTTCTAGCAGCTTTTTGGCTTCTGCAGTAGTTGTTGCTGTCAGATTACTGGCTGGCTGAAGGTAATTAGAGTTCCTCCGTCAGGAGCTTGAGCACATTTCATGCTGCCCTGATTCCAGCTGTGGGGTGAGAGTGGGGCTGGCGTTGTTCCTGCCCTGCTGACTTTCAGATTCTAACTTTTTGTTCTGTGCACACTTAGTAACATTTTAAGGAAATCCATTTCTCACAAGTGTTCAGTTTGCTTTCTGCATTTATATTCTGGATTTTTATGTGTCCGTGCACCAGAACGTTCAAGTAGGGAAGGATTGGTGCTTGGGATGGTTGGCATACAAAGGCACCTAAAACATGGCCCTCACCCTCAAAAAAGTTTCCAGTCTAACAGGAGAAGTAATGCCTTACAGGCATAAATATGTGTATACAGGGTTAAATACATGTGCTGTGAGGTGGGGGGAGGGAGGGAGGGAAGGAGGGCTGGGGAGAGGGAGAGAGAGAGAGAGAGCGAGAGTGCGTTTCAGTGGTTTAGCAGGAGAGAGGTTTCTGATTGTGGAGAGAATCAAGGAAGCTTTTCCTATGAGTTAATATTTAAATGCGGTTTTGATGGGTGGATAGAATATTTAGAACTGGGAGGAAGTTGGGGCCCATGACATTCCAAACACAGATACAGAATTAGCAGAGGTCAAGAGGTAAGAAATAGCATTAAGTATGTGGAAGGCCTAATGACATAGTGTGGCTATCATTGGAGGGGTGGGATTAATGTGGAAAGCAAAACTGTCATTCTCTAAAAGACATCAAGTTTCCTAGTGAGGAATTTGGTGTTGACAGATTTCTTCCTAAAGTTTTTATTCTTTACATTCCTGAAATAAATTCCATCTGGCCATGCATATTATTTTATTTGTTACCGGATTCTGTTAGTCAATATTTGGTTTCAGATTTCCGCATTGCTATTCCTGAGTTTGCACTACAGTTTTCTATTTGGTTTGATCTGTCAGGTTTTGGTATCAATGTTACTATTGCTTTGTAAGAAGAGCTTGGAAATCACCCTTGTCTTTTTTTCCTTATGCTCTGGAAGTGTTTATATGATATTAGAATTATCTGTAACTTTAAAGCTCTGGCAGATTGTACTGTGAAACCATCTAGGCCTTGTGTGTGTGTATGTGTGTGTCCAGTTTTGGGGGTAACCATTTACTTTCTTTATTTGCATGGTAATTGGTCTGAATAGATCTTTCTTTTTCTGGAGGCAGTTTGTGATACTCTTATGTTCTGTAAAATTATCTCTTTCATCCAAGTTTTGAAGTTTATTTGTATAGAGTTGAGCAGAGAAATCTCTTATGATTTTTTTAGAAATGTCTTCTATATCGGTGTTATTTACCTCTTATTGTTTCTTATGTTGTATAATTGTATCAGTTTTCTTCCTTATCCCCTGTGATTTGGTTAGCTAACAGTGTAAGTACTAGCTTTTTGATTTATTTATTAATCCTCTACTCTTTTTTCTTCTAATTAATTTATACTTATGTATATTCCTTTTTCTGCTTTCTATAGTTTTTGTTTCTTTTAACATCCTGACTCAATTTATTTTTTATTCGTTCTTGTTTATTAATAAACTGTTTAAGTCTATGAATTTTCCTTTGAGCACTGCTTTAACTACCCCATAGGGTTTTTTTTCCATATAGTTGTTTTCTAGATGTTATTTTCTTGACCCCCAAATTATGAGAGGGTTAAAATTTTTGGAAGATATGGTATACTTTTTTCTAGTTTTGTTAGTAATTAACAGATTTATTGCATCATGATAAAAGAATGTTTTCTACACTTTCCTATTAGGTGAAATTTATGATGTCTTATTTGTGGCATAATACATTGTCAAATTTTGTGCCTGTTTGACAGATACTGGAAAAGAAGCTATTTTCTTCGTTTTCAGGGTGCAGATATGATCTGTACTAATTAGATCTGCTATTTAAATTATTAGATAAATTATTAGTTTTCAGATTATTAAATCTGATTATTAAATCAGATTATTATTAAATTATTAGTTTTCAGATATTCTAAATTATTACCTATTTTTTTGTACACTTGATGTATCACAAGTAGAAAGAGATAAATAATTTTCTGCTCCTATCTGTTTCTGTATTTTATCCTAGTGTCCCCTGTTGACATTTTGGGTAGAGACAGTTCTTCATTGTGAATGTCTGCCCTGTGTGTTGCAGGATGTTTACCTTCTCCGGCTTCTATACAGTTTAGGCTGGTAGACTCCTCCAATTTATTTTGACAACCGAAAATATCCCCTAGGTTTGTAGAGACAGTATCATTTGTAACTTAGAACCACTCGTGGTTGGAAAATGTGTTTTTAAGTCTTTCTTTCCTCTCATTTATATGATAGTTCTATGTCTTATGAGAAAATTTAAGATTTTTTTAAAAAATTATTTTAAATTATGTATGAAACAATTGTTTTCCTTTCTGAGGTTCTGATGAAATAAATAGTGATGGCAGAAGAAGCCAGTAGGAATCAGAGATTGCTAAAATTGCTTGAGTCAGACCCTTTTCATTCCAATACTTTGCTCTCAGTAGGGTGCAAGAAACTGCAAGAAAGGTCTACCAAATAGACTAACTCTTCCAATAGCCTTAAAATAAGTCTCTATATATTTCAACAGAACCCTGACTTTCATTACCATCTGCTGCAATTAATCTCCCAACGGGCATGCTGTGTAAAATTGACAAGTTCTTGAATGTAAATATGGCATACTAAATAACATACATACATGAAATTTTAAACTAAATTCTTCACTTCTAAAATAAATTCCTAAAGACTCAAGCAAATTTCTGTATATATAACACAAAAAACATCAGGATTCCATTGAAAGAGGGCGGAACCTTATCTATAAAAATAAACTCTGAACTTCTTAGAACTCAAGATGAGCTTACTAAAAATTGTATGCAAACAGTGTGGAAGGAATATAACAATTTCAAAGTAACTTTTGGTTAGCTCATCAGAATTTGAAAGAATCCCCCTGAATGTGTGGATAGGATTTGAAACAGCTTAGCTGAAGCTAACACACATTGACATCAAAGTCTTTTTTAGGGTGGTTGAAAATGACTTTCACTGCTAGAAAGGAGAATAAGTGTGTATTTTTAGGTATTCACTTGAGCACACGGAACTGTTCTTAGTGCAGCTATTCTGGTCAGCACTTGAAAATACCTGGTAGAGAAGCCGCCCCACATCTACCACTGGTGAGAATTAAGTTATAATATGTCTGTGAATGCTCATAACATTACTTGTTGGTACTAAAAGGGTCCATTATAGTTTACAAAAACTAAGAAGGCTGAAGGTCAGCTGACTCAGCACGTGCAGATTGCTAATTTGTAATGAATATAATATGATAATAAAAATCCACTTGATGTAAAAATGAATGCAGAATGCCGTTTAATGGTCTTTCCTGGTGTTGCAGGTGATGTCGGATTTTGTGTTTCTAAAGGACATGAGTGTCCCAGGTTATGTCTTGGTACCACAGATTTAGAAGAAGCCCACTGATTCATTCTTTCTCTCTGAACCTAGATTTAGATTTTTCAGGTCTCACCTTCCTTTAAAAAGACCCGCTACCAGCTGCTTACACCCGGGTGGACCCCCTGCACACATAGCCCTTACCGCCGAGCCCTGCCCTCTCTGGTGGTTGTCTTGGTGGCCATCTCAAAGAACTCCTGGAGACTACTTTTCCCTACTCTATCGAGGGTCCCTTTGGGACAGGTCGGCTTGTTCCCAGTTTCCTACACGTCTTTCTGCGGTAAGACATGGCCTTCTTTAAATGTGAATATATTTAAATTCTTCCTTTCCGATTAAGAATGAATGGTTAGCTGAAGCTAACACACATTTGCAGATCTCAACGTCTGCAGTTTCTTCCCTTCAGGCTCCTTTTAGTTTGCTTTATCATGAGCCTTCTAAGCAAGTCTAACTTTTTGTGTCTCCAAGACATCTGAGCCCCAGTCCCCATGTTCATCTACCCCTCATTCCTTGTAGTCTTGTGAGGAGGTCAGGAACATAGACACCAATGGTCAGAAGTCAACGGGAAGTTCCCCACGTACAGGAAAGACATCAGCTCTCTTGTGAAAATAGGGCAAATGTACCTGCTGAGTACTGGAGCCTAAAATGCTCTTTGTTTTTGCACTGGGGAACTGTGCTATATTCTTCTTAGCTTCAGTTTACTGTGTTAGTCATGACCATAGGATCTTAAGGTTGCAGGAATAGGAAGGGGGATGTTAAAAGTTATCTCATGGAAATGGCTTTCTGCTGTGTAAATCCTCTCTCCAATATCTCCATCAAGTGGATAATTAAATCTCTGTTTGAACACCTCTGGGTACAGAAAACTCACTCCTAAAACCATCTAAGGGTTAAAAATTCTACATTTTGTTAAGCCACTATTCTTTTCTCTCTGAATGCTTAGTAGGTTCCAGGCATTATTCTAGATACTTTTAGTTGTCAAGCAACTCTATGACATACCTTGATTTTACCGATGAGGAAACCCAAGCCATAGAAAGGTTAAGTAGCTTACCCAAGGTCACACACTGGAAGAAAAAAACATAAGGAACTAGAATTCCTATCTAGGCAATAGGATTTCTGGTCCCATGCTCTTAATTAATCCTACAATACTCAATAAATCGAGGATGACCTATAGAATAGATGTAAACTTAATAAGTCTTCCAGTTATAAAGCTTTTTAAATCATTGCGGGGAAGAGATGGGATGTGGAATTAAGTCAGGTAATAATATTTGAATTCCTTGTTCATTCATTCGTTCATTCATTCAGCAAAGGTACCTTCTGTGACTTGGCGCTCTTATAGATGCTGCGGATAAGCAGTGAACGAGACATACCAGCTGGACTCAAGTCAAGCTGACATTCTAGAAAGAGGAAGGCAGAAGCAGATAGTGAACAGGAAGGTATCAGATAATGATATGAGGGAAATAAAGCAAGGTGACTGTATGATAACTGTTGAGTGATTCTGCTTTTGATAGGAAGGCCTTTCCGAGGAAGTAACATTTGAATTGAGAGCAAATATTTGAGTTTTCATTCATTATTATTAAGAATTAGAAATAAAAGTTTTCATATGTGTCAAAATTTTTGGAAACAAAATAAAATCCTCCTTGATCAAAGTATATTTTTCCCGGGCTTCCCTGGTCTCGCAGTGGTTGAGAATCCGCCTGCCAAGGCAGGGAACACGGTACGAGCCCTGGTCCAGGAAGATCCCACGTGCTGCAAAGCAACTAAGCCCGTGCACCACAACTACTGAGCCTGCGCTCTAGAGCCCACGAGTCAAAGCTACTGAAGCCCGCACGCCTAGGGCGCGTGCTCCGCAACAAGAGAATCCACAGCAATGAGAAGGCTGCGCACCTTAACAAAGAGTAGCCCCGGCTCACCGCAGCTAGAGGAAGCCTGCGTGCAGCAACAAAGACCCAACACAGCCAAAAATAAAATAATTAATTAATTAATAAAAAAAATATATATATATATATATTTTTTTTTTCCCCCCCAACTTACCTCTTCCCCTTTATTTAGAATACAGTTGAGTTCGAGTCAGCTCTTAGTTGAGATAACTTGTTGATATTTCCAGGTTGTATTTAAATCTTTCCTAACCAGAAGAGAAGCCAAATGGTCTCATCTGCCTTGATGTCTGTCCTGTGATTTTGATGACCTCTTGGTGTTCTTCCCAAGTTGTGTTTAGGTCTGTACATCTTGCTTGTATCAGAAGCCAGATGGCTTCAAATGGCTGTCCTATGGATGTCAGATAAACTCTGAACAAAGCTAGTTTTGTTTTGTTTTTTCCTCCTTTCTCTCTAACTATACATTACATGAACATTTTATTGGATTGTCCATAGGCTCAATCAAGTCTCTGGTTCCTATTTCCCTTTCTCTGTAGTTTCCCATTTTAAATAGCTCTTTACTCCAAGGGTTCTGTGATTGTGGGTAATTACAGTAGCTGTGGCTTTAAGGATTAAGGCTTTCCTCTGTAAGGACTATGAATTAGGATAGAGACGTGAAAGCAGACAGAGATTGATAGAGAATGCCAAGAGTTTGAAAAGTCACTTAGGGTTGCTATAAATGTTTGCGCTTTCTGCCTGGAATACTCCTTCCACAGTTTGCATGGTTAAAAAGAAAAAAATCCCACTCATCTTAGAAGATTTGTCAAAAACAGCTGCCATTATCTTTTCAAGCTTTTCCTGGCACCCATTTTTTTACCCAGGCCCATCCTCCACCTGGCCATCGCTCCTTCCTAAGCAGCTGTGTCCTGGATACGGCTATCTGGCATAAGGCCTGTAGTGATTTATGGCATGTACATACAACTCTGAGCTACACTGAGATCCTTGAAGTCAGGGACCAGGGACCAGGGACCATGCCATCTTCTTGTTTTGTTATTTTTTATTGAAATGAAATTCACGTAACGAAAACCCATTTTTTTTAAGATTTTTTTTTTTTGATGAGGAACGTTTTTTAAAGTCTTTTTATTGAATTCGTTACAATACTGTTTCTGTTTTATGGTTTGTTTGGGTTTTTTTTGGCCCTGAGGCATGTGGAATCTTAGCTCCCCGACCAGGGATCGAACCCTCTGCATTGGAAGGCAAAGTCTTAACCAATGGACCTCCAGGGAAGTCCCACAAAAAAACATTTTAAAGTGAACAATTCAGTGGCATTTCGTACATTCACAGAGTTATGCAACCACCATTGCTATCTAGTTCCAAAACAGTTTCTTCATCCCCAAACGGAAATCCCATATCGGTCAAGCAGTTCTCTCTGTCCCTCTCCCCCCTCAGCCTCTGGCAACCACTTCCTGTTTATTTTTGTATCCTCCGGGGCCTTGAGCAATACCTGGCTCAGAGTGAGTGCTTAATCAATGTTTATCAGAATAATGAATGGATTACAAATTTCTGAAAGGAGAGGAACTGTCTGTATTTCAATTGCCTCATTCATTCC
>NW_006796443.1:2933088-2989796 GCF_000442215.2 Lipotes vexillifer | reverse complement strand
ATTCCTGCTATTTTGGACTAACCAGCGTGAACCAGACAGTGTGCTGGGGGCAGGGTAGGGAGCTGTGAATGACACAGACAGTCCTTGCCCTCCTGAAGCTTATAATTGAACCCAGTGCTATCCAACAGGTATATTATGTGATCCACATATATAAACCTTCTAGCAGTCACATGTATTAGTTTTCTGTTACTGCTGTAACAGTGACCACAAACTGAGTGGCTTAAAACAACCCTCATTTATTCTCTTATAGAACTGAAGGTCAGAAGACTAATGTAGTTCTCACTGTGCTAAAAATCAGGGTGTCAGCTGGGCTGGACGAATTCACATAAAGCCTTCCAAATCTGATCGATATATGAAAGCGCATCTCAGTTTGAACTAGCCGCATTTCAAGTCTCAATAGCCACATGGGACTAGTGCCTACCATATTGGACAGCCCAGATCTAGGGGGGATAGAGAGACATGGAAAAAGCACAGAGTCCTGTGAGATCACACTATAGGGAACCTAACCCCATTGGTGTGGGAAGATTTCCTGGATAAAGAAGAAACCTGAATAACAGGTGGATTGGGTCTTAAAAAGCAGAAGGAGAGGTGAGATACTCTCCCTCTCTCCCAGTTTAAAACCCTCAAATAGCTTCTGTTGTCCTATGGCAAGATTTGGGGATTTGGGGCCAGTTAAGGATTTGGGGCCAGTCTAAGTAAGGGAATGATGGGACTAGATGTGCATTTCTAAGACAGGCAGTTAACTCTGACTGCTTTTAAGATCCCATTTTCTTCATTCTCAACATTTCTCCCTCAGTTGTCCTCTTAACTGAAGAAAATATTTTTTGTTCCATTATCCACTCTCACAAGTTTCTCGTTAGACTACAAGGTCAATACATTTCAACAGAATATAAATTATTTCATATTTTTTCTTTTTAGTCTTTGAGAACTTACGTATTACAATGTATTTCTAGGGTGTGCTTCCCAGGCATTAATTAGCCCTTAGATACAGTCAAGGTGTACAGCCTCATCCCTTGTAACTAGTAGAAGGTCATGCCCCCTGTGTTGGTTGATCTTAGAAAGGAGAACCTGGTGTAAAATTCCAAATGGCCAGGCAGGCGTTTTATTGGGTGAAGAGAACTTCAGCCGGCACTTTGCTAAATGACTGAGGAATCTGTGTCTTATTCTTCTGGTGACAGCCCTAGTCTTGCTGTTCTGAGCCACTGGGATAAATGGTCAGTTGTTAATAACCACAGTATAAAGGCGTCCTGTAACACGAACCTCTGGAGAAGAGGTAAGGGTTGATGGGACAGCAGGAAGGCAGAGGCACTTCTTAGGAACAGTTTAATAAAACTGATTTTAGATGCCTGGAAGATATGGCCTGAAGGCTGCCTCCTGAAATCTTCTATGTCACTTGCCTCTGTCCAGAGAGTAGCTGATATATTTTCCACTCATCAGAGGCAGGGCATGGAGGGCAATGAAAGCAGCAGTGGTGGAGTTTCCTGAGATTGACCTAGTTTGTTTTACGAAAACAGTCTAAGCTTGGCAGACTTTCCTCTCAACTCTCACCTGGTAGGCATGTAGTGCTTGCTTCTTTGTCCACGGAGACCTCAGAGATTGAAAGTGTCAGATGGAGTCCAACTTCCTCATAGCTCTCATTAAAACACCAAATGAGAAGGCCGTCCTCAGTCCTCTGCCTCCTTTCAGGAGGTCTTTATACTGATGTGTTTTCAGTAAAGTAAAATATTAAAGGGCCAGGTGATTCTCTCCATACTTGATGCTTGCACCTTTTCTTTCAGAATGGAAAATATTCTTTGGTTATAGGTGCTTAAAACAAATTTTAAATTCAGGTGAACTTTAGCCCAAACCTTGTAAAGCAATAAACTCCCGCCAAGCATCTGGGTCTCTCCTGTGCCCTCCCTCCAGGAATACTGTCTTCCCTGTTGCTGCTGTCTCTTGTCCAGTTTGTCTACCTCTCAAGTGGTTAAAAAGAACTTGAGTCTTCCTGGTCCTGTTTGTCTTCTGTATCCCATGACCCTATGTATCTTCTTAGTCTTGTCTCTGTTTTCAGACCCCACTTTGCAGAAACTTCCCTGAGGGAAGGAAAAAGAACATCCTGCTTTAATTAGTCCATTTCCCTCTCTGTCCCATTTCAGTCTGACTCACAGTTCCTAGAGCATCAAGCAGGTGCAGGCACGGTGCAATTCGGAGTCTCTCATCCTGGATGTCAGTCACTGCGGAGGAATCTTTAGTGTCCTGGATCTTCCACACCCCGTATCTCTGCAGCGAATCAGTGTAAATATCCATGTAGTGATTCTGGAGCAGGGAGTCCCCTACAATGATAAAGTATGTTTGTTGGAAACCTGTGGTTCCTCTTGACTGAGAATTCGAGCTTGACAGGTGTTGAGACAGCACAGATGCCCTGCTGGGATTAAAGTGGAAAATGAAAGTCTATTTTGATCAGCAGTGGAAGTGCCAGCATTCTGCATGTTCTCGCATGTCTGATAGTGAATTACAAAGACGGGAAACTTGGAGAGCAGTATATATGGCGCACACATCCAACCGTTTCCATTAACGTCTTCCAAGCTCTGATTTTAAGCCACAACGTTAATTTTAGTAGAAATTAATGGATTATAAATTGGAGGTCAAGGGAATGGAGTGGGTACATGCCACCGAGAGGCTGAAAGGACTCTTTCCTTTGCAGAATCCATTGACCACACTGCACTTTTCTAATTGGCTGGGAGTAGCTGTTCTGTGATTCAGTTTCCTGATTGGCATCTTTATAACCTTCTAAGACCCCTGCCTATCTGAAAAGTCCTTCCCATGGGCCCTTGTTTTCTACTATCAGATGGACTCACATATTATATTACATTTTAAACAGCGCTTAGTCTGCTCTATGCAGCACTAGCCTTGAAGATTTGCCATCCATGTTGTAATTTCGAGGGAGAAAATTGGTTAAATGACAGGAGAAATATGGCACAAAATTCTTTCTCAGTTTCGTTCTCTGTTCTAGTCATCCGTATCCCTGTCACTGACCTCATTAGGTCAAGGGCTTCAAAGCATTTTGTACAGAATTGGCGTATGTTTTTGGTGACTGTGGTACGCACGTTAGCATCTGAACAGTGCTTTTCTCTCCTGTTTGGAGGGAACAATGGTTTCCGGATATCTCTAATTTTTAAATTGAAAAGCCAGGTGCATTACATGGTGCATTTTGCCTGAGGGAAGGCTTTCAAGCAGGAAACGGAAGTTGGTCTCAACGTTTCCCACCAGTCACAGAACTCCTCAAACTATCACCAGCAGCGGTTAAAGACCAAGCAATTGAATTAACCTGTGTGGCAAGACCGATTTTTGGGGGATGCTGTTCTTTTAATTGTCTTCAGGTTATCTCAGACACCCGAGGCAAACAATATATTGACTAGCATGGGTCTGACTCTCTAAGGAAGGTTTTTTTTATTAGAATAATAATGGAAAAAAAATGAGTCTCGGTCATGTTGAATACGGACCGTGGCGTGAAACATCTGAAGCCCTCTGTGGACGTCTGGGTAACATACTTGCTGTGCTGTGCTGCTAGCTCACATCTGGAATAGCTCCTCAGCACTGAACAGATACTGGTGTGAAATAGGTCATTGTAGCAGGAGAGCACGAGAACACGCACGTTTCTTCATTCTTGCAGTGACAACCATTGCGTTTTACTCATGCTAATCGAGAAAATGTCTCGCCCTCTCTGAAATAAGAATACACGCGTGATAGCAGGCCTTGGCAGCATCTAGGGGTAAAAATCAGACTAGCTCCAGAGGATTCCTACAACACCATCTCCACAGTACAAACAAGTAATTCTCAGTATTAAGCAGTGGCATTGGGGGAAGGGCAGGCATAAGAGTGCTTAGGGTTCGAATGCAGACATTTCTGAGTGCCTTCGTGGTTGCAGACACCCAGAAGGATGCAGAAGGATGCTAATTCATGGGGTACATCAGTCTTGTGAAGGGAGAAGTCACTGAGACAAGAAAAACGAGCAGCATGAGGACAGGAAGCAGTGACATTCAATGAGTCCTTGTCACCAGCCGTCATTAGCATGCAAGCCTGCTGTTAGTTTTCCACGCTTTATGTGATTTCCTTGAGCAAGCAGGGAGCCTTTGGAGCAGTTAATATCACACGAGTTATTGTTTCTTTCTGCAACAATATCACACAAGTTATTGTTTCTTTCTGGAATGCCTTATATTATTTTTAGTGTCAATGAGATCCTTCTCTGTCCCCCTGTGCCTCCAAAATTTCAAAGAGAATCAAAGCATAATTTATATCTGTCCCAGAGGCAATGGAGTGACTCAGTGATATCTATGAAGGGATGATTTTAAATTTCACGTCTCATGCAAGAGGTGATTTTTATGTGGAAACTGTAAGAACTGGCCTCGGGGATAACCAGATAATTATCCCTCAAACAGCAGGGATAGATTCCAGGGGGATTATAGCCGAAAACCGGCATGGATTAGCTTTGCCCCTGGGAATTGTGGTTGCCACAATGGAACACATATAGCAACTGATTTCACTGCGTGGAACACATTCGCTTCTACCTCTGGAGGGTGCCCACTGGAGACCTGCGTCTCAAAAGGCAGGTGAGCAGAGATTTCCTGTGCAAGAATTCAGGACAGGCCCGAGTGAGATTTCTGTTTACAGCAGCAGCAAAAAAAAAAAAAAAAAGCTTTCTTCCCTCTGTTCCCAGAGGTGCTCACTGATGAATCAGACGAAACCCTTTAGTCCTTAAAGCACAAGTGCCATGACACCCCCAGCCCGAACCATCATTGTCCCCACTGTGCTCAGAGCCTGGACACCCTCCCCACCTAAGCTCTGAAAAGGTCTCAGAGCTTCCAAGGGACAAGAGAGCAAAATAATATTCTACTGTCTTCACCTCAGTTAAAACTCTGTTTTTTTCTTTGAGCCAAACAGTTCTTAGCATTTCCTTTTAGGCATTTTGTGGCTGTTTGTTTTTTCCTCTGGGAAAATTTAGATGCAAAAGCACCAAGTTTTGTAATCTGCTGGAGGAAGAGGCTTATATGAGCCTAGAAAAGTCTAGCCGGTGGAATTGGGAGGAATTTTTTTCCAGGTTGATTATTTTGTTTCTTTTCTTTGTCTGTGTCTTTTTCTCTTTGTCTCTAGGTGTGTAAATACATTTCTGTTTATATACAGCAGTCTTTATTCTTTTGATCCCTTCCTCTCTTGGAGAATGCTCTTGATAAGGTACCCTCTGATCTCTTAATGTGTCTTCATCCTAGGAGATTTTTCTGGTTTACTGCATGGTTGACTGCCTGGTTCTACAATACTTGAAATTCTCACTTCCTTTAGCTCCTGAGATGTCTCTGACTCCTGGTTCTTCCGGCTTATCTCTTATGAACTCGTACACAGTAACAAACAAATGTTTAGAAATTGATGGAAGGGACTTGAGGTATTATCTGCTTCCACCCCTTCAAATCTCAAAGGAGGAATTAGAGGACTTATATTTCTGTGTCTCTTCTTTAACAAACTCCTTGAAAGGTAGTTTTAAGGTGGTAAAGATTAAGCACGGATTGTTGCCTTGAATTCCCATCCAGTTGAGAAGCAAACGCGGGAGTCGGACAAATGGAGCACATACCATAAGGTTTATTTATCAATATGACTGAATTGGAGACTATGGCTTACATCTGTGACCACGTGGGCTTCTTAATACGGCCCCTTTGATGTAAACTGACCCTTCAGTTACAGGTGGAGCTAGACAGTTGCAGTCTTGCCCAGCTGTGGCAGGCTGTTGAAAGCAAGATGAATAGGAGGTCCCGTGCCTTCTATGATTTTAAAGAAGGAAGGTGATGAGCTGGACAAGCTCAGTAACTTTGCCCAAGCATAAAAATCAGATAAATTACTCCTTTTCAAGGAGAAGTAAATGGGAAGGCAGAGACTATATCTTCTTGTGAAGTTGATGTTCCCTTAACCTCTGTGGAAACACGAGGAATGGGGGTGAGGAGGTGCGGATAAACATTCATCGCCAGTAGGAATCGTGGAACCATTTTCCTAAGGACATCTGGCCCAAAATATAAAGTAAGGTTGCAGCGGGAACAGTAGGATCCTTTTTGCTTTTGCACGTTTGCTAATACCTTCTCACCGTGCTTCTCATCACTGCTTCCTCCACTCCTACCCAGGTGGCCACTGAAGACTTCCTGCTCAAGCCATCTTTCATCCACACACATAGTCTCAGTAATGAGTCTGAATGAAAGATACTCATTCATTGTAACCAACCACAGTCTGTTTTTCCCTGGTCCTTTCCCTGCAGTGAATTTGCTCTCAGTGATGTCACTTTTCTCTGCACCCCATCTCCCCAACTTGTAAAATCCATCATCTCTGTTTAATTTTCATCCCACTTGGTACATCCCTGGTGGTCCAGTGGTGAAGACTTTGCCTTCCAATGCAGTGGGTGAGGGTTCGATCCCTGGTCAGGGAGCTAGGATCCCACATGCCTCGTGGCCAAAAAACCAAAACAAAACAGAAGCTATATTGTAACAAATTCAATAAAGACTTTAAAAATGGTCCATATCAAAAAAATCTTTAAAGTATATTTTTCATCCCCGTTGACCATTATGAGACACTAACATGATTGATACTCCTTCTTATTTATTTATTTATTTTTGCGGTATGCGGGCCTCTCACTGCTGTGGCCTCTCCCGCCGCGGAGCACAGGCTCCGGACACGCAGGCCCAGCGGCCATGGCTCACGGGCCCAGCCGCTCCGCAGCATGTGGGATCTCCCCGGACCGGGGCACGAACCCGTGCCCCCCGCATCGGCAGGCGGACTCCCAACCACTGCGCCACCAGGGAAGCCCCTCCTTCTTATTTTAACTTTTTAATCCTTTGACCTCTTAAGTCTTTGATATGTTATTCTTCCCTTTCTACATGGTTCTTTTCTTATCTCCTTTTCTTGTCTTTTATTAGGTCCTCTTTATCTATCCATGGCTTCCACTGCTACCTACATACAGATAATTCCCAAATGACTACCCCCTTCAGCCCTAACCACTTTCCCAAGCTCTAGGACCAGGTTTCCCAACTTTCTGGTTTCTTTTGGGGCAAATCTTACTGGAACTTTGAAATTTGAGCATCTCCAAATGAAATAAATTACATCTCACAAAACAGTCTGCTTTTATTTCTCATCCCCTGTCTTGGTTAACATCATCACTATTCCCTTTGCCTCCTAACCTGACAAGCTCTGAAGGTATCTCATTTTTATTCAGTGTGTCCAAACTGTGCTGGGTACTAAGAAAACAGAGACAAATTAAGACAAAGTTCCTGCTCTCAACAGTTGCAGATGTTGGGTTTCCTTGGTGGCGCAGTGGTTGAGAGTCCGCCTGCCGATGCGGGGGGCACGGGTTCATGCCCCGGTCCAGGAAGATCCCACATGCTGCAGAATGGCTAGGCCCATGAGCCATGGCCGCTGAGCCTGCGTGTCCGGAGCCTGTGCTCCGCAACGGGAGAGGCCACAACAGTGAGAGGCCCATGTACCACAAAAAACAAAACAAAACAATTGCAGATGTTAATTTAAACTCATGAGAAGTTTTCCTTGGGGAATGAGGATTGGTGGTAGATGAAGCTGAGCGAGAGCAGCAGAGGCCAAATGGAGGAAGACAGGGTCTGTACTGCTAAGGATCTTGCCCTTTCTACTCCAAGTAAAAGATTTTAATAAAGAGGCATCGTCTCAATGTGCTTCTCCACGTAGGAATACCAGGGAACTCTTCCTCTGCTGAGAGTCTCACTGGGAGTGTCTTTTACCCAAGCCTGTGGGTTACAATGAAATCAAAGCTTTCAAGAAGGCCTGTGAGCCAAAGCAAAGGGGATTAGGAGAACAGAAAAATTATTCTCTAATTAATAATTGGTCAGTTGATTAATGAAGATGTCCTGGGTGAATATCTGGGGTCTGTCTTTCTATCTTTCCTTCTTTCTATCTTTCCTTCTTTCTATCTACTCATTGATTCATCCAACCAGCCAGCCAGCGAGCATCCCTACTTACCTACCTACCTACCTACCTACCTACCTGCCACCCATCCATCCATCCAGTCTATTTATCTGTCTGCTGTGGCTGGTTTTTATAAGTTGTATGCCATGCTTCATAAGTGAGCCCAATAAGAATAAAGAACCAGGGATGAGAAGGGCAGACATGATCCAACACAATTATAGAAAAGGTCATTTTAAAGGAGTGTGGTTTGGAAAAGGCTGAGGATGGAGGCAGGAAGACCTCTGAAGCAACTATTGAAGTATTATTATTGATTATTTTAATAAATACTTACTGATTGCCTTACATGTGCTATAAGCCCTGGTGTTTGACAGGCCTGCACCCATAGTGAACGGTGTGAAATCAGTAGGTTGCACTTTCCTACCGTCCCCAGCCTCTTCTCAGTGCAGTCCCCTGGGCTGCCACTACGAATAGTCCAAAATTAGCTTTAGCAGTGGAGTCTGTTTTCCTTCCTCTGTCTAATTTCATCAATAAAATGAGTTTTATAAACTTAATGATCGTGGTGATGAAAGTAATGATTATACTAATAATGGATCCAGGTCAACAAATTCATGTGGGAGGTTGAATTTTGGCAGACCCAGAGAAACCCAACTCTGGAATTTTCGGGCCTGCTCCAGGTAGAGTGGCTGAGGTTAGAACTAATGACCGTGTCTGGAGGCATTGTTTTCAGAGCTTGGTTCTTTCTTATTTGTGCCGCCCTCTCTTCTGTCAGCTCGTGATCTGACCTGACCCTCAGAAGCTCAGCTGGAGTGGGCTGATCTGACAACACTGGTCTGGGAGGAGTTAATCACGCCGACATTGGTTTTGGTGAAAGTGTGGTTTTTCTCTTTCTTAGGGACAGAAATGGCCAGAGGATTCTCGGCCTTCCTTCCAAAGGCACCCTGACATGTTTGTTAAGGATAGCTCTTCTTTGTCAAAGGCTGAAATTTTAATTCAGATTTTGGGTATTCGTAACATATGTCATTCTCCATGGACAGTGAGTGAAGTTCCAGCTGTTATAGAAGGTTTCATGCATATCAGAGAAGAGGGAAAATGGTTTGTGGATTATCCTTTTGAGGGAAAGCATTTATCTGACACCTTTGATCAAAATATTGTGGCTGTAAGTATATTCTATCCAATTTAACTCAAGTGTATAAATAATAGTGCCGATTGTCAAAGAATGAAAAAAAGGAGTGTTATTCTATCACAAAGAAAAATCCATCACCTAGGGATTTTTCATATTTTGTTTTGAAAGTACAGCTGATCAGGATTTTTATAGTAGGGAAGCATTTTCTGTGGTTTTGAGAGACCCAAAGTAAACATTTTCAAATGTCAGAAAGCTTTAAAACCCAAATAGACTATATTCTCATTAGAAGGCAGACTGGCAAAAAAAAAAAAAAAAAAGAAAAAAAAGAAAAATAAGAAAGCAGACTGGCTAGAATTCACAAATTGAAATATCCTGTAAATATTTATTATAAATTTATTGTAAACAAGACAACAAGGAAAGGCATGTGTGTAATTCAATAAATATCAAGCTCTGGGTTTCTAGCTTTTAAAATCAAAGATGTTTGAGGTTACATAACCATACCCTGACTCATGTTATCATGATTTATGAATCTACTTTATAAATCCTGTTTCTCTTCCTTGCGGCTCTGATTGTAGGAAGGAAGCACAGTAGACGTGCAGATTAAGCACTAATCCTTTCTCTAACAAGGTACTTACCTCTCTGAACCTAAGTTTCTCTCCTCTAAATTTGGGATATTTTGATTCTCATTCTGCTTTTTATAAACATATGTAGATTAATTAATTATTTATTGGGCCATATCTAGACAGGGATAAAATTAACTTTAGGAATTATATTTATCATTTCAGGAAATTTTAACCTTTTTTTTTTTAAAAAAAACAAAATACCTCTTGGCAAGCAGTTTATTTATCGGGTATAATTTTGCCCATTTTAAAGCATATTAGACATTTAAAACTATTATAGAATGATTAGATGAAAGAGATAGAACTCATTGGACTGCAGATCGCGTGATTTTTAAAGCAATAATAGAGGTTAAAATATTATAAATTAATAGTGACATGGTGAAAAAGCCCTTGATGCTGATTTTCTATTAAAATGTGCTACTTTGCTAACTCTTCAGAGTTAAGTGTAAGGAATGTGCCCTGATATTGACTTCCTATTAAAGATCTGGTTATTACATGTTTTTTTTTCCAAGTTTCCAGGCCACTAATTACACTGTCAGGTTTTAGTTGTATCTTTTTTGCTTCATCTTTTCTGGTGAGTTTCAAAAAGTGCTTGGAAAAACCAATCAGGAATTGACATGGAGGTACTTTGCTCAGATTATGAATAAACACTGTTCATTTCTCAGATGAAATAACTTTTTCCATTAGCCGTTTGTTTCTAGTTCTAGGAGACCAGATCTTCTGCTCATTCTTATTCTAAATGATCTGGGCCCGGTCACTGAAAAACGAATTATGGACAGGACTTTAGTGATAAATGGCACAATAAAACAACTCCAATAATAATGGCATGTCCTTGCACTTTACAGTATTTCGTAATTTGTAAAACATTTTCACACACCTGAATGTTTAAACTCACTTTATTTAGAATATAAGTATAGTTTACTACATTATTAAATCTTCAAAGTTGTGTACCTTTTCTTCTGAGAGTGGAAACATTGTCTTTTAATTATTCTCCTATCAAGCGATACCAAATCCAAACAACACTAAGTTCTTAGAGTTCTCAGCTTCTAGTTTTAGGTCTTTGTCTTTCAGAAATAATAGTTTATTCCCCATATAACCAAAGTTTCTTCTGTACAGCTGCACATAGAAGGACTTGATAGATATGCTGTTGCCACTGAAAATAACAATGTGTATATTCTGAACCCAGAAATAAAATACATTTATTCACCTGGGGTGTTCATCTTCTTTGGAAATACTAGTAGAACAGAATTCATGTGGTATAATAAGTATAAAATTCTCCGACCCAGGCATTGATGGTTTGCCCTAAAACGACCATACCCAAAATGTTCAAAACGCCTACACTTTGTGGAGAAGTTCATTGAGTTTGACTCCTTGTGACTGTGGAATAAGCATCCTTTTTAAGAAAGCAGTATGACCTCATAGAGATATTTGGTCTTATTATTTTAAGAATAAAGAAATCTAGTGTCAAGTATAAACTGGCCTATTAATCCATGCTAATAAATGACAAAGGGGGGGAAAAAATGTAAACCTTAACCTCTCCAGAGCAACTTACTTACATTCCACATTTGTATGAGAAGGCATGATTTTAGTAGTAAACACATTTAGTTGAAACTTAGCTTAGAAAAGCAGGCATTTCTTAATTTTCCTATTCTTAATTATCATCAGTCACAAGTTATTTTGATACTATATCATGCATGGTGATTATAAACTTTAAGTTTTAAAAAAGAGGCCAACAAATAAAGTAGAAAATTTTCTTTTAAAAATTATCATACTAGGTGAGATTCATTTCCATCCATCAGTGGCTTTGTTTTGCTTTTCAGAGTCATCCTAAGGGACATTTACTAGGATGGCGTTTTAGGGGTTATTTTGTTTTTACCTAAATCTTAGTGATACGTCAGCAGTTGTCTTCATTCCCCTGGTCTTGCTTTGTACGTAGGGCACCCTTGGAATTTCTGCTGTTGCCAGTTGATTTTGTCCCAAGTGCTAATTTGGAAACTCGCAGGCAAATAAGGGAAAAGAGGCATCTGTCTTTCCCTTAACTAAGTCAGACTAAAATTCTGCTGAAGATGAGTTGAAATCCACCCTCCCTCCCCCCGACCCGCGCCTCCCCAGATTGTGTCTTCATGGGTACCGGAGCTGTGAGCACCTAGTTACCCTTCACTCACCCAACCCTTTCCCTTTCCTCCCATCAGGCTCTTGGGATCCCAAGGCCCCCTCCTGGATCCCTGAGTGAGACCCTTTGGCTGTGGGCGCTTCTGAGGTCCCGACCTCACGCATTCTGTGTGAGCAGCTGAGGAGCTGCTAAACCCCTGACAGGCGCTGCCAGCGAAAACCACGGCAGAGGAAAGGGGGACATGTGGGCTTGATGTCCAAAGCTGGAGCTCGAGGTCACTTTTTGTTGAGGAAGCATGGTCCCTGTCACTTTCCCCTTCACTCAGCTCCAGCCTCGTTGGCCGTTTTGTGCTGGGAACACACCAAGCCTTTCCCAGCCGCCGCCACTTTGCTCTGATCATTCTCTCTTCCCGGAACTTACTGCTGCTGCTCTTCTGTCTCCTCATTCAGATGTCATCTGATGTCACTTCCTCAGAGTGGCCTTCCACCCCACGACAGCTCTTGCTTTTACCGTCTCCACGGTGCTTTTCACTGTCCCACTGAGCCTCCTTCATCCATTGGTTTATTCTTATGCTCTGTGCCCGTCACTCCTCCCTCCCCGACACTGAACTACAAGCCCCGTGAGTGTGGACACCTCATGTCTCTCTGATCATGACCGTCACCCCTCTCTTAGGAGAGCCGCGCACTGGTGGTAGGCGGTCCTCAAATGTCGAATGAACGAATGCACGAATAAATGAACGCGCGAATCGATGAATGAGCCGGATGGTAGTCTTCCAACTCTGCCTTAGCAGCTTTTATCGCCAGGGGCTGCAGACACCAGCCTGGAAAGTTCTCCGTCCTTTATGGCAGGGGGTTTCTGTGGGACAGGCATTTCTTCTTTCAAACAGTTGCCCTAGAGAGAAACTTTGGGAATGCAGCTTTCCTTTCTTCTGTTAGGGATTAGCTCTCCTGAGATAACAGTTGATCCAGTTTATTCCTTGAGAGCAAAGAGTAAGGCAACATTTTCTTATTTAAACAAACAGAGTTGAGCTGTCCTAGAGGTTAACTGCTCGGCAGTCTACATTTTTAAAGTTGTTTCCTTCTTTCTCAGCGCCCCTTTTGTTGCGCTCACACTGGCTTCCTCGTGGTCCCTGAGGTGGTGGATTTTTTAAGGCTCTTCCCCGCCTTCGGAATGCACACACTTGTCTTTGGTTATCTTAGGCCTCCTTCTCAAGTCCTGCTTGTTCCTTGCTGCATTACTTGACTGATCCTTTGGGGCTCCCCTTTCTGTGGTCACGTAGTACTTAAGTAAGGCTTGTTGGATTTTATCATACTCTGCTTATATCACTCGCTGGTCTCATTGTTATTAACAGACCATGTTTATTTAAGACTTGCCACGTGCCAGGCGCTGCTCTGCGTCATAACTCCTTTACCTGTATAGGAGTCCTATGATGTAGATGCTCTTGTTATTCTGACACACTCTACTTATCCCTATCTTATAGATAAGGATTCTGAGCCCTGGAGGTTAGCTGGCTATCAGTAACACAGTGAACAATTCGGGGGTCAGGATTTGCACCTTGTCGCCACCTCCCCACTTGCACAAGTACAGGCAAGCTCGTTGTTGGCTGGACTCCTGCCCTGTCATTCTGTGCATACCAGTGGCAAGTCCGGTCAATGCCCTACAGGGAGCCCACCCTCAATAACCCATGTCAGTGGTGATGATGAGGGAGAGGATGCAAAACCCTGGAATATAAGATCCGGGTGAATCACTGGGAGGATGGAAAAGGAATCCTAGGAAGTTGCTGAATTTATTTTATCAAATGAATTCTTTTCTTTTCTCCCGACTCTTTCCAAAGTTGTTGGTAAGGAAGGAGGGGGAACAAATAAAAGAAATGTTTACTGCCTTTTGAGTGACCTCTAGATAAAAGGAGCGGGCACTTTTGGGTCAGCTTCCCGTCTGAGGATAAGGCAAGAGGCTGCAAGGTGAAGGTGACCCCTTTGTAGGGACCTCTGTGACTCTGTGAAAATTGAGGGTCCTGGTGACCTTGCTACCTGAGATAAGCTTAACACCGGAATAAAGCAGGTCCCAGTTCGCACCATGCATACAGTACAGCTGCTGATGTATTGTTTAACACATCTAATTTTCTAGAAGACTGCCTCCTACTCCAAAACAAAACTAAAGTCAGACAAATGAAAATTTAGGAGAAGGATTTGTAATATATACAACAGATGATGGGCTAATTTCCTTGCTAAACAAGGGGCTCCTGTATTTGCATCAATAAACGGTAACAACCCAGTAAAAGAAAATAAGTAAAGAATGTGAATGGTTAGTTCAAAGAAAAATACAGTAGCCAAGAAACATGGCCTCGTTAGTGATGAAAGAAAAAAAAAAGTTAAAATAAGATGGTATTTTTCACTCGTCAGTTGAAAACAGTTTAAACAGGTGGTGTTACCTAGTGACGGTGAAAAGTTTTCACACTGTTAGGAGGAGTGTAGATTGATTGGCAAGGTGTATTTTGCAAGAGTTTTGGCCTAGCTGTACAACATATGCAGCTCTAACCGCAGGAAAGCATATTGCATTTTCTTTTGTAACAGTTAAAACTTGGAAGTAACCTGAAAGTATATGAATAGGAATATAGGTGTTTATAGTGACCTGTTCAGTAAGTTACAAAGCAGCTGTTAAAAATAGCAAGTCAATCTATGACAATGATATGGACCCAATGCTGCAGGAATTTTATATACAGTTGAGCATATCTGAAGAAACTAGCAAATGTTTCCATATAGTTTAAGCATGTACCAGCAAATATGCACATGTGCAAATATGCAGATATATATGCTTTTGTATGCATGGGCTGTACATGAAACTGTTTTGGTTATTATCCCTAGAAAGCGGGACTCTGGTCGTTGGGAAGCCTTTATTTCTTGGTTAGTCTTTTGAACTAGTTGAAATTCTTACTTTAATCAAATACTAGTTTTGAAGAAAAACCCCAGTTAGAGTATATTTAAAGGACTTTATTAAAGGAGAATATATTTCAGCATTTTTAGAAAGTTACTTACAGCGAAGACCTAGAAATTTTTTCTTGTGGTCCATGCTCCTGGCATGTTGTAATTCCTGTTAGAAATTAAGATTTTCTTTGTTATACATTCTAAGAGCCATACATTTTGCTAATCTCTCACTCCCACCACTGTTCTGGACGGTTCCCTTCCTGCTGTATTACCTTTGGCTACTGACTTGAAGGAGGAAATTCCACGTATTCTCTGCAATTATGATTCTTCTCTTGTTCACGGTTCTGGATATTTATGATTTGCGATACTTTGTTATACCTCAAGAACCATAGAGGAAGCATATTTAAATAAGTATTCCTTTTCAGAAGCTGTTTTGAACTGACTGAGAGACAGTGAGATCGAAATCTGCAGAATCTGCAGTGGGTTTGGGGTCCACAGATTTAAAATCTCCCCGAATCTGTGTTTTCTCCCATGCTGTGCAGAAGGTAAGCTTGCGCACAGAATACTGCATTCCGGTGTGGCTTATAAACAGCCAAAGGACAAAACTGGTTTTTATTAAAGGAGAGAATCGAGCACTGAAAATGAGGGGAAAAAAAACCTCTGAAAACATCAAGTAAGGGTGCATGGGTTTGGAGGAGGTATTTTTGTGGCCTGTGACCCTTGCACATTTAAGGAATCTGCAGGCCAGATGCTGGGTCTCACTCTAAGTGCCGTGCCCCTGCTCCCCTAGACCAGCACAGCTGAATTCCACTGAGACTTGCCAGTGGGCCAGATGTGCGTGAGTCTACCAGATTTAGCTGAGCGAGTGGTGCAGTGGACTGAGGAAGTGTCCTTAGTAACACACTTATGCTCTGTTCGTGGCACCTTTTTCGTAATGGAAGCCAAATAGTTGAGAGAAGAGGGGCAAGGGCTGGGAGGCTGGAAACAAGAGAAGTTTCCTCATGTTGCTTCTGTCCTCTTTAAGGGGACAAAGTTTGGTCAGAGGACAGAAGTAGATGATGAATTGGCAGAAGAGACATGCTCTTTAATCAGAAAGATCTCTCAGTCCCCAAGACTGTATTGACCAGCTGGTGAAAGGAAGTTCTGCTACATGAAAACATAAAAAAAAAAAAAAAAAATCCAATAATTTTCTTATAAAAATGTACTTCTCTTTAATCTTCGTGATTTCCCACCTATAATTCACCAGAATGATCCATCTTGCCCTTCACCCGGAAGAGTGGAGGAAAAAAAAAAAAGGAGTGAAAAATAATGAATTGTCCGACCCATTTAATGTTGAAAGGTGGAAGTGGGTCCTTGTCACAGAGGCAAAAATAAATAAATGAAAGCTTGTCAGAGTAACTAAGGCAAATCAGTGACTAACTCACTGCGATCAGTGATAGAAACGCTGGACTTTCCCTGTTGCCGACACAAACCCAGACCCATCCTGGAAATATTCTGGCTCCCTCAGTGTGGTGCTGGAACCCTGGTCCTGCCGGCTCACCCATCCAGCTGTGCTCGGCCTCAAGGAGGTGAACAACAGACTAATTGTTCTCCAGTTCACTGCTGCTTGAGCAAGGACACCCAGAGGGACAGTTCACACTGGAGATGGGGCAGAATTCTCCCAGCCAGTCAAGCCCTGGTGTTGATGCAACGGCTGATGGCCTTTCTGCTGAAAAAGTGACAGCAGTTAGCAAGTTGCCTATGGAAAGTGGAAAGGGCAGCTGCCAACTCGAAGCCTAGTAAAGTCATTTCCTGTTCTCCCCGGAGGTACCCAAATCAGCAGATGCAGCCTTATTGACAACCCAACACCATGTTGGTTTCCCAGCCCTCAGAATGTGACACAGACGCAGCCTTCCAAGTAGCGTTGGCCCGAGAGTATGGCTCTCACAGACAGGACCCCTTCAGCTCTTCTCTTTGTTGTGATTTCTTGCAGCGGGACACAGGGCCTAGATTTGCCGGAATTTCACAAGGCAGGGGATATGGGTGATGGTGGAAGAATATCAGTTCTAGTAAGTCTTCTAGGCCCCATCAGGTATGACCTCCTAACCAACAGTCTCCCTATATCTTGTTTCTTAACCATTCCTGCATTTTCTATGTATATCCACAAAATGAATCTTTTGCTTTCAGCCCAGCTCTTTAAGCTGTTGGAACCTGACAGGTTTAACTGTAAAGCATCTTAGGATATGATCCTTGCCAGTGACAGGTGAGGTGGGAGGAGGGTGCTATTTCTAGCACTTAGTGAAGCTCTGGAAGCTGTGTGACACCAGATTGTGTTTAGGACAAGATCAAAGCCACTGTGCTTCTCATCTCAGCCACCTTTGTCCCTCCTGGCACGGAAGCCGTCTGCACAGGCTGTCTCGCATACACTCATTTCTGTGCCCATCGGCAGGTTTCTTCTGCAAGAACCATCCTGCCAGTGCCCCTTCCCTGAAGTTTTGGTTTGCTCCTAGGTCTTCTGAAAGCTCAGACTTCTTTATACAACTCTGGCCGTATATGAAACTTGCCTCTTCTGTAAGAGACTATATCCTCCCTGTGCAATTTCTATGTCCCAAATGCTCCTGGACTTGGAGATGGTATAAGCATCTCCTGACTCTCCATTTCTTCTCCCATCTTAAGTAGAAAACTTTCTCACCTTGAGTTCCAGGCAGTCCTGCCACTGCCCTTCCTGGTCATTTGGGTGAACTTTTCTATCCTTATCCGCTCTGATAAGTCATGTAAATGTTCTCCTGCTTTACAGTGGACTGTGTGCTCTCACTGGCTTGCCCTTGCTTGTTGGAATATTTGTTGTTTTCTTTTTTCACCCACTCACATCCTGTCTCACTCAACGCTCTTACCTTTTCCCCTAGTCCTTTCCTTGAAAACTCCTGCCAATAGAGATTTCTTCTTTAAATTTTACTGTAGCCCCTCTTTGGCCCATAATTAGATGCAGTGGTTGTGACAGTTGACTATTATTTTGTATTGTAATTTAAATCCTGTAATGCTGTGTAACTTTTCGATGTTGTGTGCCTTCCAGATCTATTTAGATTGTCGAGCTCTTTGAAGAGAGAACCTTCTGGGAACTTTCTTCCATATAATTCTCATCAAACCTATGTCTGATATTTAAGTGCCTGATAAGTGTTTGTGGAATGTAAGAAAGAATTAATTAATCATGAATAGTATCTTAAGATGTTAGGGAGCCTGGCCTTCTTTTGTTGCTGGTTTGCCAGCTGTGGCCTTTCCTGAACAAATTTCCTGATGTGAACTCTCAGTTTTAACTTGCCATGAGATTTGAGAGAGCTACAGTAAAGTCATTTGAGCTTGTAAGAAAAAAAAAATGTTTTTAACTAAACGTTATAAGTACAAAGTAAAAGTTTGTAGTAGAATCAAAGTAGTGTCTGTATTCACCATCATCTCTATAAAAGGAGATATAGTGTCCTTCAGGGAAAACCTAACGTTCCCCATTTCAATTACTACAAAATGTTTCTGTTGTCTTTTGCTATCTATTAGGAAAGAAACACAATTAGTTCTATGGTTAAAACAATTGGACAACTAAGCCTAGTAACTGTTTTTAATTGCTTGCTTGTTTTCTTGGAAGCATCAAAGAAAACAGGGAAGGTTAAAAGTTTAGGAAAAAAATGCTATTATTTATGCCTCATGATACACTTAGAGCTGACCCTGGGACACCTTTTGCTGTGCTTTGAACATCCATTGGTATCAAAGTACTTTTCATGTGAAGAAACCATTCGTAAATGAGACTATTTTAAGTAAGGGGAGATTTGGGAAGATTGGAAACTCTTAAGTGTGGGAGGAGGTGGGCTATAACTGCTGAGCCTTTCTCTGCTTTGATTCCTCTGCTCTGTGGTGTCTCTATCAAGAAGTGTGTCATCCTGAGTTGCAGTGGAGCATATTCATACATATTTACCAGTTGCAAATTATAAATGTGCAGCCCGGAGAGTAGCACTGTTCTTTGTCTTTCTGCTTTTCTTTCTGCACTAATGATTTAAAAACTCCTAACACATTCAGAATCTGGAGGCTGATTTTGTAACTTGTCATTTCCTTTGTACGCCAATTAAGTCTTTGTAATTTAAGTGAAATTTTATTTTCCAGCTTAGAAGCTTCTAAGTAGGTAGACTGAGGTTTTCTCCATCCTGTCGGGGCTTTGATATAATGAGTTATTAAGGTACTAGGAGAAATATTGATTCTGCTAATAGCTTCTGCCTTGCCACATAATGTTCTACATTTTCCTCAGCTGAAAGACCATATTCCCTTTCTCATCATCTGATTGACCATAAAGGCTTTGGCCTTTCCTCTGCAATTATCTCACTTATCAAAGCGGTGGGAAAAGTCAAGTACAGACTAATTAGTGAAGGGAACATGTCTAAATAGAGCACTTTAAATAATACAAAGAAGTGCAGTCCAGTACTGTGAAATTAGCAAAGTTGGGTACAAAGTAAAGAAGCAAGCGTTGAGAATGCCAATCGTTGAGGACACATGTACTACTGATGGCAGTTGTCCTTTGTGTGATTATTAAGACGCAGATAGGGTAATGTAATAATAGCACTTTTCCCGCATAGTTTCTCTCCTTGATCCTAGTTTCTGTTTACTTTTGAAAGATTTGGGATATTAGTGGGTTTGAGTTTACTGTAGATTTACTTTTCAGAGTTTAGTATCTCGAGATACCTACGTAAAGGAATATATCATTCAACACGAGCTCTTGGGTATAAAGACATGTTAAAAATACAAGTATCATTTTGTTACAGGTAAAGCTACTTTGTACTTTGAAAATGTCTTAGAAGTCTTACTTATTGCCAAGGTATAATTAGCCCAATTTTTAAAATTAAAAAAAAATGCTAGAAAATAAACAAATGGGACTATATCAAACTAAAAGCTTCTGCATGGTGAAGGAAACCATAATCACAGTTAAAAGGCACCCTAGGGCTTCCCTGGTGGTGTATTGGTTAAGAATCCACCTGCCAATATAGGGGACACGGGTTCGAGCCCTGGTCTGGGAAGATGCCACATGCCTCGGAGCAACTAAGCCCGTGCACCACAACCACTGAGCCTGCGCTCTAGAGCCTGCGCACCTAGAGCCCACGTGCCTAGAGCCCGTGCTCTGCAACAAGAGGAGCCCCTACAATGAGAAGGCCGCGCACCACAACAAAGAGTAGCCCCCACTCGCCGCAACTAGAGAAAGCCCACGTGCAGCAACAAAGACCCAATGCAGCCAAAAATAAAGAAATAAAATAAATAAATTTATTTTATAAAAAGGTACCCTACTGAATGGGCGAAAATATTTCCAAATCATGTATCCAATAAGGGGTTTATATCCAAAATATATAAAGAACCCATACAACTCAACAACAACAAAATAAGCAAAAACCTGATTTTTAAAAATACAGGAGGGACCTTCAAGATGGAGGAGGAGTAAGACATGGAGATCATCTACCTCCCCACAGATATATCAGAAATACATTTACATGTGGAACAGCTCCTTCAGAACACTTACTGAATGCTGGCAGATGACATCAGACTTCCCAAAAGGCAAGAAACTCCCCACGTACCTGGGTAGGGCAAAAGAAAAAAGAGTAAACAGAGACAAAAGAATAGGGACGGGACCTGCACCTCTGCGAGGGAGCTGTGAAGGAGGAAAGGTCTCCACACACTAGGAAGCCCCTTCGCGGGCAGAGATTGCGGGAGGCGGAGCGGGGAGCTTCGGAGCCGCGGAGGACAGCGCAGCCACAGGGGTGCGGAGGGCAAAGCGGAGAGATTCCCGCACAGAGGATCGGTGCCGACCGGCACGCACCAGCCCGAGAGGCTTGTCTGCTCACCTGCTGGGACAGGCAGAGGCTGGGAGCTGAGACTTCAGCTTCGGTCAGAGAACAGGGAGAGGACTGGGGTTCGCTGCGTGAACACAGCCTGAAAGGGGCTCGTGTGCCACAGCTAGCCGGGAGGAAAGTCCGGGGAAAAGTCTGGAACTGCCTAAGTGAAAAGACACCATTGTTTTGGGGTGCGTGAGGAGCTGAGATTCAGAGCACCGCCTAAACGAGCTCCAGAGACAGGCAGGAGCCGCAGCTATCAACGCGGACACCAGAGACGGGCATGAAATGCTAAGGCTGTGGCTGCAGCCACCAAGAATCCTGTGTGCAAGCACAGGTCACTCTCAACACCTCCCCTCCCGGGAGCCTGTGCAGCCTGCCACTTCCAGGGTCCCATGATCCAGGGACAACTTCCGTGGGAGAACACATGGTGCGCCTCAGGCTGGTGCAACGTCACGCCGGCCTCTGCCGCTGCAGGCTCGCCCCGCATTCTGTACCCCTTCCTCCCCCAGGCCTGAGTGAGCCAGAGCCCCCAAATCAGCTGCTCCTTTAACCCCATCCTGTCTGGGCGGGGAACACATGCCCTGAGGCGTCCCACACGTAGAGGCAGGGCCAAATCCAAAGCTGAACCCCAGGAGCTGTGCGAACAAAGAAGAGAAAGGGAAACCACTCCCAGCAGCCTCAGGAGCAGCAGAATAAATCTCCACAATCAACTTGATGACCACTGCATCTGTGGAATACCTGAATAGACAACAAATCATCCCAAAACGGAGGAGGTGGACATTGAGAGTAACTGTAGACTTGGATTTTGCTTTCTGCATCTAATTTGTTTCTGGTTTTATGTATATCTTAGTTTAGTATTTAGAGCTTATCATCATTGGTAGATTTGTTTATTTATTTGGTTGCTCTCTTCCTTTTTATATATATAAAAATATATATATATATTTCTTTCCTTTTTCCCCTTTTGTGAGTGTGTATGTGTATGCTTGTTTGTGTGATTTTGTCTGTATAGCTTTGCATTTACCATTTGTCCAAGCGTTCTGTCTTCTTTTGTTTGTATTTTTGTTTAGTATAGTTTTTAGCACTTGTTAACATTGGCGGATTTGTTTTTTTGGTTTGGTTGCTCTCTTCTTTCTTTCTTTCTTTTTTTTTTAATTACTCTATAAAATGTTGAAAATTTTTAATAATAATTTTTTGAATTTGAATATTTTTTTTTTCTCCCTTTTCTTCTGAGCTGTGTGACTGACAGGGTCTTGGTCCTCTGACCGGGTGTCAAGCACGAACCTCAGAGGTAGGAGAGCCAAGTTCAGGCCATTGGTCCACCAGAGACCTCCCAGCTATACATAATACCAAATGTAAAGAGCTCTCCCAGAGATATCCATCTCAACACTAAGACCCAGCTCCACTCAGTGACCAACAAGCTACAGTGCAGGGCACCCTATGCCAAACAACTAGCAAGACAGGAACACAACCCCGCCCATTAGCAGAGAAGCTGACTAAAATCATAATAAGTTAACAGACACCCCAAAACACACCACCAGACGCAGTCCTGCCCACCAGAAAGACAAGATCCAGCCTCATCCACCAGAACATAGGCACCAGTACCCTCCACCAGGAAGCCTACACAATGCACTGAATCAACCTTAGCCACTGGGGGAAGACACCAAAAACAAGGGGAACTGTGAACCTGCAGCCTGTGAAAAGGAGACCCCAAACACAGTAATTTAAGCAAAATGAGAAAACAGAGAAATATGCAGCAGATGAAGGAGCAAGGTGAAAACCCACCAGACCAAGAAAAAAGGAGAGGAAATACGCAGTCCACCTGAAAAAGAATTCAGAGTAATGATAGTAAAGATGATCCAAAACCTTGGAAATAGAATGGAGAAAATACAAGAAACTTTTCACAAGGACCTAGAAGAACTAAAGAGCAAACAGACAATGATGAACAATGCAATAAATGAAATTAAAAATTCTCTAGAAGTAATCAATAGCAGAATAACTGAGGCAGAAGAACGGATAAGTGACGTGGAGGATAAAATAGTGGAAATAACTACCACAGAGCGGAGTAAAGATAAAAGAATGAAAAGAATTGAGGACAGTCTCAGAGACCTCTGGGACAACATTAAACGCACCAACATTCGAATTATAGGGGTCACAGAAGAAGAAGAGAAAAATAAGGGACTGAAAAAATACTTGAAGAGCTTACAGTTGGAAACTTCCCTAATATGGGAAAGAACATAGTCAAGTCCAGGAAGCACAGATAGTCCCATACAGGATAAATCCAAGGAGAAACACACCAAGACACATATTAATCAAACTATCAAAAGTTAAATACAAAGAAAAAATATTAAAAGCAGCAAGGGAAAAGCAACAAATAACATACAGGGGAATCCCCGTAAGGTTAACAGCTGATCTTGCAGTAGAAACGCCGCAAGCCAGAAAGGAGTGGCAGGACATATTTAAAGTGTTGAAAGGGAAAAACCTACAACCAAGATTACTCTACCCAGCAAGGATCTCATTCAGATTCGACAGAGAAATTAAAACCTTTACAAACAAGCAAAAGCTAAGAGAATTCAGCACCACCAAACCAGCTTTACAACAAATGCTAAAGGAACTTCTCTGGGCAGGAAACATAAGTGAAGGACACCACCTACAATAACAAACCCAAACAATTACGGAAATGGTAATAGGAACATACATATCTATAACTACCTTAAATGTAAGTGGATTAAATCCTCCAACCAAAAGACATAGAATGGCTGAATGGATACAAAAACAAGACCCGTATATATGCTGTTTGCAAGAGACCAGTTCAGACCCAGGGACACATACAGACTGGATGTGATGGGATGGAAAAAGATATTCCATGCAAGTGGAAATCAGAAGAAAGCTGGAGTAGCAATTCTCATATCAGATAAAATACACTTTAAAATAAAGTCTATTGCAAGAGACAAAGAAGGACACTACATAATGATCAAGGGATCAATCCAAGAATAAGATATAACAATTGTAAATATTTATTTACCCAACATAGGAGCACCTCAATACATAAGGCAAATGCTAGCAGCCATAAAATGGGAAATCGACAGTAACACAATAATAGGGGACTTTAACACCCTACTTTCACGAATGGACAGATCATCCAAAATGAAAATAAATAAGGAAACACAGCTTTAAATGACACATTGAACAAGATGGACTTAATTGACATTTATAGGATATTCCATCCAAAAACAAAAGAATGCATTTTCTTCTCTAGTGCTCATGGAACATTCGCCAGTATAGGTCATATCTTGGGTCACAAATGAAGCCTTGGTAAATTTAAGAAAATTGAAATTGTATCAAGTATCTTTTCCGAACACAACACTATGAGACTAGGTATCTATTACAGGAAAAAAACTGTAAAAATAGATACTAATGGAGGGTAAACAATGTGCTACTAAATAACGAAGAGATAACTGAATAAATCAAAGAAGAAATCATAACATACCTAGAAACAAATGACAATGAAAACATGACGGCCCAAAACCTATGGGATGCAGCAGAAGCAGTTCTAAGAGGGAAGTTTATAGCAATAGAATCCTACCTCAAGAAGCAAGAAACATCTCAAATAAAGAACCTAACCTTACACCTAAAGCAATTAGAGAAAGAAGAACCAAAAAACCCCGTAGTTAGCAGAAGGAAAGAAATCATAAAGATCAGATCAGAAATAAATGAAAAAGAAATGAAGGAAACGATAGCAAAGATCAAAAAACTAAAACCTGCTTCTTTGAGAAGATAAACAAAATTGATAAACCATTAGCCAGACTCATCAAGAAAAAAGGGAGAAGACTCAAATCAATAGAATCAGAAATGAAAAAGGAGAAGTAACAACTGACACTGCAGAAATACAAAGGATCATGAGAGATTACTACGAACAACTCTATGCCAATAAAATGGACAACCTGGAAGAAATGGACACATTCTTAGAAATGCACAACCTGCCAAGACTGAATCAGGAAGAAATAGGCCAATCACAAGCACTGAAATTGAAACTGTGGTTAAAAATCTTCCAACAAACAGAGGTCCAGGACCAGATGGCTTTACAGGTGACTTCTATGAAACATTTAGAGAAGAGCTAATATCCATCCTTCTCAAACTCTTCCAAAATATAGCAGAGAGTGGAACACTCCCAAACTCATTCTACAAGGCCACCATCACCCTGATACGAGAACAAGACAGAGATGTCACAAAGAAAGAAAACTATAGGCCAATATCATTGATGAACATAGATGCAAAAATCCTCCACAAAATACTAGCAAACAGAATCCAACGGCACATTAAAAGGATCCTACACCATGATCAAGTGGGGTTTAGCCCAGGAATGCAAGGATTCTTCAATATACGGAAATCACTCAATGTGGTAAACCTAATTAAAAAATTGAAGGATAAAAACCATATGATCATCTCAATAGGTGCAGAGAAAGCTTTCGAGAAAATTCAACACCCATTTTTGATAAAAACCCTGCAGAAAGTAGGCATAGAGGGTACTTACCCCAACATAATAAAGGCCATATATCAGGAACCCACAGCCAACATTGTTCCCAGTGGTGAAAAACTGAAACCATTTTGTCTAAGATCAGGAACAAGACACGTTTTCCCACTCTCAACACTATTATTTAACATTGTTTTGCCAGTTTTAGCCACAGCAATCAGAGAAGAAAAAGAAATAAAAGGAATCCAAATCAGAAAAGAAGAAGTAAAGCTGTCACTGTTTGCAGATGACATGACACTATACATAGAGAATCCTAAAGGCACTGCCAGAAAACTACTAGAGCTAATTAATGAATTTGATAAAGTAGCAGGATACAAAATAAATGCACAGAAATCTCTTGCATTCCTATACACTGATGATGAAAAATCTGAAAGAGAAGTTAAGGAAACACTCCCATTTACCACTGCAACAAAAAGAATAATACCTAGGAATAAAGCTACCTAGGGAGACAAAAGACCTGTATGCAAAACTATAAGACACTGATGAAAGAAATTAAAGATGATGGAGATATACCATGGAGATGGAGACATATATACCATGTTGTTGGGTTGGAAGAATCAACATTGTGAAAATGACTGTACTACCCAAAGCAATCTACAGATTCAATGCAATCCCTTTCAAACTACCAGTGCCATTTTTCACAGAACTAGGACCCAAAATTGCACAATTTGTATGGAAACCCATAAGACCACGAATAGCCAAAGCGATGTTGGGAAAGAAAAACGGAGCTGGAGGAATCAGACTCCCAGGCTTCAGACTATACTACAAAGCTACACTAATCAAGACAGTGTGGTACTGGCACAAAAACAGAAATATAGATCAATGGAACAGTATATAAAGCCCCGAGATAAACCCATGCATGTATGGTCACCTTATATCTGATAAAGGAGGCAAAAATAGACAATGGAGAGAAGACATCCTCTTCAGTGAGTGGTGCTGGGAAAACTGGACAGCTACATGTAAAAGAATGAAATTAGAACACTCCCTAACACCATACACAAAAATAAACTCCAAATGGATTAAAGGCCTAAATGTAAGGCCAGACACTCTAAAACTCTTAGAGGAAAGCATAGGCAGAACACTCTATCACATAAATCACAGCAAGATCTTTTTTGATCCACCACCTAGAGAAATGGAAATTAAGACAAAAATAAACAAATGGGACCTAATGAACCTTAAAAGCTTCTGCACAGCAAAGGAAACCATAAAGAAGACGAAAAGACAGCCCTTAGAATGGAAGAAAATATTGGTAAATGAATAAAAGGACTGCTGACAGTGGTTTAATCTCCAAAATTTACAAGTATCTCATGCAGCTCAATATCAAAAAAAACAAGCAGCCCAATCCAAAAATGGGCAGAAGACCTAAATAGACATTTCTCCAAAGAAGATCTACAGATTGCCACCAAACACATGAAAGGATGCTCAACACCACTAATCATTAGAGTAATGCAAATCAAAACCACCATGAGGTATCACCTCACACCAGTCAGAATGGTCATCATCAAAAAGTCTACAATCAATGCTGTAGAACATGTGGAGAAAAGGGAACCCTCTTGCGCGATTGGTGGGAATGTGAATTGATACACCTACTATGGAGAACAGTATGGAGGTTCCTTAAAAAACTAAAAATAGAACTACCATACAACCCAGCAATCCCACTCCTGGGCATATATCCTGAGAAAACCATAATTCAAAAGGAGTCATGTGCCACAGTGTTCATTGCAGCTCTGTTTACAATAGCCAGGACATGGAAGCAACCTAAGTGTCCCTCGACAGATGAATGGGTAAAGAAGATGTGGCACATATATATGGTGGAATATTACCCAGCCATAAAAAGAAACGAAATTGAGTTATTTGTAGTGAGGTGGATGGACCTAGAGTCTGTCATAGAGAGTGAAGTAAGTCAGAAAGAGAAAAACAAATACTGTATGCTAACACATATATATGGAATCCAAAAATTGTTCTGAAGAACCTAGGGTCTGAACAGGAATAAAGACACAGACGTAGAGAAGGGACTTGAGGACACAGGGAGGGGGATGGGTAAGCTAGGATGAAGTGAGAGAGTGGCATGGACTTATATGTACTACCAAATGTAAAATAGATAGCTAGTGGGAAGCAGCCGCATAGCACAGGGAGATCATCTCGGTGCTTTGTGTCCACCTCGACGGGTGGGATAGGGAGGGTGGGAGGGAGGCACAAGGGGGAGGAGACATGGGGATATATGTATATGTATAGCTGTTTCACTTTGTTATAAAGCAGAAACTAACACACCATTGTAAAGCAATTATACTCCAATAAACATGTTAAAAAATAAAATTAAGTAAGTAAATAAATAGATGTTTAAAAATGCTAAAAAAGCTTACAAAACTAAAAGCAAAAATAAAAATAGGCAGAGGACCTGAATAGACATTTTTCCAAAGAAGGCATACAGGTGGCCAACAGGTGCATGAAAAGTTGTTCAGCGTCACTAAATATTAAGGAAGTGCAAATCACAACCACAGTAAGATATCATTTCATACCTGTTAGAATGTCTATTATGAAAAAGACAAGAAGTTACAAATGTTGGAGAAGATGTGGAGAATAGGGACCCATTATACTCTGTTGGTGGGAGTGTAAATGGTACAGCCACTGTGAAAAATGGTATGGAGCTTCCCCCCAAAATTAAAAATTATGGGTCCTCCACAGACCCAGCAATACACTTCTATGTATTGATAAGGAGAATACAAAAACACTAATTCAAAAACAACTATGCCCCTCTATGATCATTGCAACATTATCTACATTAGCCAAGGTATGGAAACAGCCTACGTCTTGCATTCATGGATGAATGGATAAAGAAGGTGTGGTATATATATACAATGGAATACTACTCAGCCTTGAAAAGAATGAAATCCTGCCATTTGAGACAACACGGGTGGACTTTGAAGGTGTTATACTAAGTGAAATAAGTCGGGTGACAAAAAACCAAATACCATATGATTTCACTCATATGTGTAATCTAAAAAACCAAAACAAATTAACAAAATAAAGCAAAAACAAACTCATAGATATAGAGAACAGATTAGTGGTTACCAGAGGGGAAGACAGTTGGGCCGTAAGTGAAATGGGTAAAGGGGGGAGGTCAACTGTATGGTGATGGGTGGGAACTAGACTTGTGGTGGTGATCACTTTGTAGTGTTTACAGATGTTGAATAACAATGCTGTACTCTGGAAACGTATATAATAAGAGAAAAATTTTGGTGGTGTAATAGGAAGTGTTTCAGGCTGGAAACCAAGTTTGGTTCTTGGTTTTATAACCAGTCACTGTGTGTCCTTGTAGTGGTCACATTAGTCCTTTGGGTACCAATTTCATCATTTTGGAATGTGAGATTTTTAAAAAACTATGAAAATCAAAGGAGATAATGAGTGTTCAATTACTTTGTAAATTGTACAGCACTATAAATATGTAACTTCCTCCCTTGCCCCCCAACTTTATTGAGATATTATTGACATATATGTAAGTTTAAGGTACACCATGTGATGGTTTGATACATATACACATGGTGAAATGATTACCACAATATAATTAAGTAACATCTTTGTCCCCTCACATAATTACCATTTATTTTGGTGGTGATAATATTTAAGATCAACTCTCTTAACAACTTTCAAATATATATATAATACAGTGGTGGTAACCATGCTGTACATTAACTCCCCAGAGATTATTTGTCTTATAGCTAGAAGTTTGTACCCTTTGACCTGGTATCTCCCTATTTTTCCCACACCTCAGCCCCTGGTAACTACCATTCTACTTTCTATTTCGGTGATTTCAACTTTTTTAGATTCCACATATAAGTGAGAACATACAGTGTTTATCTTTTTCTGTCTGATTTATTTCACTTAATATAATATGCTTAAGTCCTTCTATGTTATCACAAAAGTCAGGTTTTCCTTCTTTTTTGTGGATGAATAATATTCCACTGTGTATATATACCAGATTACTTTGTTCATTCATTCAGTGATGGATGTTTAGGTTGTTTCCACCTCTTGGCTATTGTGAATAAGGCTGCAGTGAACATGGAGGTGCAGATACCTCTTTGAGATAGAGATTTAATTTCCTTTGGATACACATGGGTTTGATGGGTCATACGGTGGTTCTGTTTTTAACTTTTTGAGGAACCTGCATACTTTTTTCCATAGTGGCTGTAGCAATTTACATTCCCATCAAGAGTGTACCAGGATTCCCTTTTCTCTGTATCATTGTCAACACTTGTTATTTCTTGTTTTCTTGTTAACTGCAGTTCTAACAAGTGTGAGGTGATAGCTCATTGTGGTTTTGGTTTCCAATTCCCTAATGGTTAGTGTTGTTGAGCATCTTTTCATGTCCTGTTGGCCATTTAGATGCCTTCTTTGGAAAAATATCTATTCATCTGACCATTTTTTAATCAGATTTTTCTTTTTTGGCTGTTGAGCTATATGAGTTACTTATATATTTTGGATATTAACCCCTTTTCAGATATTTGGCTTGTACATACTTTCTCCCATTCTGTATGTTGCCTTTTTATTTTGCTGATTGTTTCTTTTGCTGTGCAGAAGCTTTTTAGTTTGATGTAATCCATTTGTTTATTTTCATTTTTATTGCTTGTGCTTTTGGTGTCTTATCCAAAAATCATTGCCAAGACCAATGTCAAGGAGTTTTTTGTATATTTTTCATTTAGCAGTTTTATAGTTTTGGGTCTTACATTTAAGTCTTTAATTCATTAAAATTAATTTTTGTGACTGGTGTAAGTCAGGGCTCCAGTTTTATTCTTTTGCATATGAATATCCAGTTTTCCCAGCACCATTTGTTGAAGAGACTGTCCTTTCCTCATTGTATGGTCTAGGTACATTGTTGAAAATTATTTAACCATATATACAAGGGTTTGTTCTGGGGAGCTCTCTATGCTATTCCATTGGTCTGTATGTCTGTCTTTATGCCAGTACCATACTGCTTTGATTACTGTAGCTTTATAAGTTTTGAATTCAGGAAGTGTGAGACTTTTAATTTTGTGTTTATTCAAGATTGTTTTGACTATTCAGAGTTCCCTATAAATAGGATGGATTTTAAAATTTTTTTGGTAGGGATTGCAGTAAATCTGTAGTTCATTTTTAGTAGTGTTGACATCTTTATAATATTAAGTCTTCCATGAACTTGGGATTTCTTTCCATTTATGTGTGTCTTCAGTTTCTTTCAGCATTGTCTTGTAATTTTCAACATACAGATCTTTCACCCCCTTGGTTAAATTTATTCCTAAGTATTTTTTTATTTTGGATTCTATCATAATATATATGGTATTCTTTATTTCTTTTTCAGATATAATATTTTTCAGGTATTCCTTTTTTTAGTATATAGAAACACGACTGACTTTTATATGTTGATTTTGTACCCTTTACCTTTACTGAATTAGTTTATTAACTCTAACAATCTTTTGGTATCTCATTTAAATTACATAAGGGCCAGTGAAGTGTTCCTTTTGAGATAAATGTAGGCAGAAATAGGATTGCAGTCCAGACTACTGTTAAATTAGTAATGTTGCTTCCTATTTTGTCTCTGTTCCTTCTGATGTGTAGTTGTATCGTTGTGTACACCCGTCTTTTTGTATCTTGTATACATTTTGGAAGGGATGGAAAATCTCTTTAGAATCTCCAGAGAAGATTGTGGAATCTCTTTGGAAATAACAAGGAATGTCTCCTGTATTTATTATATTATTACAAGGACCCACCTGTAATTATTTATATTTTCCCACGTGGCATTAGTGCGCTTGGAAAGATAATGTTGTGCTTTCTCCCAGTATTCTAGGCCTAGAATGGAAACAATAACAACAACAAACCAATACTTCAATGTATCTACCTTAAATAAACATCCACCATGTGCCTGATTTATGCTGTGCTTTTTGTTTCTTCATTATCCTGCACTTCCTTTAATCCCTCTACTTGTCATTTTCTACGGAAACCAAAACAAAATTGAATCATACAAATGACATCAGAAAGGAAGGAGCCAGTTCTGAGGAATGGTGAGTATTTGACCCCAGTGAAGTATGAGCTTTCTCTTCAGACTTTGTCATTAGAGCAGACAAGGATCAAGCCCAGTGTGTCTTATGGGGCAGCTTTTTCTTCTTTTCTTGTTTGTTTGTTTTGTTTTGGAAAATTAAAATACTTGTGGAATGATGGTAGTCCTACATTCACCATTGACTTTTGTCATGACTTCTTCATAGACCACTCAAGGCAGGTTCTCCAATTCAGTGCATAGGTGCTGTAACTACAGCTATATAATCCTAAGCCAAATAGTAATACTTATGTTCTACGCTGTTGCCATCTTTCCTGTTTATATACCTTTGCCATCTCCTGGTGTCCCCTCTTACCTTTAGGTGCCCATTGTGTCCTTAGGTTGCCTCTGACTGTCCAAAGTTCCTATTTTGTTTCAGGACCTCTCAACTTCCACCCCCAACCTTCCACGTGCCCACCTACAAAAAAGCCCAGGCTCCAAAATTACTTCTTTCTCTTAGTGTCATTACAAACTTCCATTTTTTTTCTCTAATTCTGGCTGATTAAATTAGGAAAAAGTAATATGATTAAACTAATTCATAATAAGATCTCTGTAACCAGTGAAAACCCCTCCCTTAATTCTATGGGTATGTTTCCATTTTAAAGGAGAATGATAGTCTTCAAATATGCTACTTATGTGGTTAAACAATAATTTGTTCATTCATTAGTTCAGTAGATAACTGAGTGCCTAGTCTTACTGTCATATGTTAAGACAGATAAAGGACCATGAAGTCAGGTAGGTCCTTTAGGGTCGGTTGGTCCTGGACCTTAAATTATGACATGGTCTAAACCCTTAAGTCACGCTTGTTTTGGTCCTGCTCTTCATCGCGGGAGTGCATGATCCTGCCTCTGCATGATCCTACCCTAGGCAGCAGCGATCTCAGAGCAAGTGGGAGGAGGAAGAAAGGGAGGAGGAAACAGGAAGGAAGGGAGGAGGAAGTCCAGTTTCAGAGATGAGAGGAAGCAGGCTGGGGCATGGAGGTGCAGCGGAAACAAAGCGAGGAGAAAGTATAGCCAAGGGAGGTGAATTATTTAACCATCAAAATCTCTTCTGACCCTAAAATTCTGTGTAAATGAGAAAGAAAAAGGGAAGAAATAAGAATGAAAAGGGAAGTGGGAAGGTTCTGGGAATACAGTAAAAGCTGCATTTTTTAACTAAGAGCCTCAGATTAATAAATGTATTATGATGCATGTTTGCCACCTAGAGCAGAGGTGAGCCCTTTTCTGTGGCTTCTGGGAATTTCAAAAATCAACTGGCATGTGGCCCCCCCCTGGCATGCCCCTTCTGTGACATCACAGAGCGTCTCCCACGGGGAGGTGGAGCCTGTCAATAAATACTTCAGCATTTTCTTTTCAAGCATTTTCTTTCCTAAGCCAGAACCCTCAAAGAGAGTTGGTAGTATCTCAGAAATCTCTCAGAGGATCAGGGTTACAACTGCTCCTTCCTGGCAGAGGTTGGAGAGATGATGCACGAAAACATCAGGTAGAGATGCGGGCCGGCTAAGAACAAAGTCCAATCCCCTTATAAAGTGAATGTTTGCTAAACTGAAGAAGTGGGGTGGAGGGGAGTTAAGGGTTTGTGAGGAGAATTTAAACACACTAAGCTCACTGTATACGTGTTAAGTCAAAACAGCCTTATCTTGTCTGGGTTGGTGCCCACGCGCAGTTGCACTGTGCCCATCCTCTCCTGCCCTGGCCAGGTGTAGCCTTGGAAGGAAGCCCCCAGGAGGCTAGAGCAGCTTTGTGGGCAGTTGTGCCACCGTGATGTTAGGTGGAATTTAAATGGTGTTAGGATAGCAAATATTCTTTCGCTCTGCAGTCAAACACAATCAGTAATGGTTGCAGCTTATAAACCAATGACTATTAAATTTGATCAAATTATAAGGTACCTTTTAAGACAAAAGAAAATGCTTTTGGTATATAAAAATGCTTTGTAGCTTTAAAAGGTCAGCAGCTTCCTGGAGCAGAAATATGCCATGTAATTTTTTTAGAAGATAAGCAATCCCCTAAACTCAATTTAATTGCCCCATTTTGAGGCCTCACGTCAAATGTCAACTCATTATCTGTTAGGTGTGTCATGCTTGGAGGAAGATCCGAGAAAGAGTGTCTTGAGGGGATAGCATCTGCGACTTTGATTTTATTTTTAAAATCCAAGTGAAATTAAATTTAAGATTCTGGGTTTTTTTGAGAGTTACCTAAAGTTCCTGAAAAAAAAAAAAAAAGGTCTCTTGCATTATTAGAGTATTTGAAGGACATTGCTGGGATAAGACACAAACACACTAGGGGTTTACTCTTTAAGTATGGGTTGTTTGTGGTCTAAGCTTTTCAATAGTTAAGAGACATATTTTGTGATATGAAAACCTTGCTGTGATAGCCTAAAACAGTGATTTAAATTCTGTTGTAACATCTCCAAAGGTTCATCAGAGATTAGCTCTCTTTTCAACACAATACAAAGTGCGACTCTTTTGCTGTGTACAAGTATCCTGAAGATAGGTCTTGTAGTTTTGGACAGAGGAGAATTGGCGTTTTTGAGCACATTATTGTGGGAAAGTTACTTAACCTCTCCGAGGCTTCATTTTCTCATGTATCAACCAGGCCAGTAATATTTATCTATCGTTCAGAGTTTTGGTGGTGGTTGATTCTCTGAGCAGTGGAATTGCATCTTATTTCTAGAAGGGATAGCTGTACCTTATCTGCAGTCAGGTACAAGAAGAGAAAAATGTGTAGGCAAAACTATGCTTGAACTGTCCCTAAATTGCCTATAAGGAATTCTCTGCCTGCTTGCACCATCTCTTGGGAAGTCCTGCACAGCCCATTTTTCCCTCCAGCATGACACTGGGTAGCTGATAGTGAGCTCTGGGGGAAGACCCCATGTTGTATGAAAACTTGTATATGGTGGGACGCCCACCACGTGTGTATAAGATACCCCACCCCAGACCTTGCGCAGCTAGTATTGGTTTCTCTTCCCCTTGCTCCGAGGACCTTGGTATCAGTCTTTCCTGAACCAACAGGACCTGAATGTGGGATTCAGTACGGCGTTAAGGCCTTGATCACAAGAGTTTCACTTGAAGTGGACGGTTCTGAACTGAGAACCGGGTTATTGTGAGATGGTCCTCATTTTCATCTGACACTGAGGAGGACACAGATGGGAGTGAGGCTCAGAGCCTATGTACATTTACAAGATGCAGAGCAGTATCTTCTGGTATCCACTTATGCCATTAGTATTTTAAGTAATAGTAAATTTATGCAGTGTTTAAAATTACATCATCTGAAAAGGCATGTATAGGCCATTTTTACATGAAGTGTCTTTGATTGTAGTGAAACACGAAACTTCTATTTTTGTGACATCAACAATATAAACTGAAAATATAAATGGAGTTAGAAATGAATTAAAGTTATTTTACTAGGTTGTGGGTTGGATAGAGAGGCTAGCACTTCCTAATGAATTATTTTAAAATAGTTCCACGGTTAATGTTTTGCTATTCTTGTCTGAGTCGGGCTTTAGGGACTAGGTAAAAATGCATTTCTCAGTGACTGAATTTTCAGATTTCCATTTGCAAGGTAGAGGCATTAAAGATGTAGGGTCTTCTGGAGACTATTACGTTGCTATTTCTGAATAAATTCAGTGTGACACCACGGAAGAACTGTCTCTGTCAACAACAGTCTAATTCCATAAATATTTGCTATTTTGTGCCAAGGATGGTCCTAGGTGGCAAGGATAAAAAGCCTTTGGGGAATTTTTTATATTTAAGATGAACACAGAAGCAGAGAGTTTCAAAAAGTGTAGTAAATTCGGTGGCAGAGGGAAACACAAGAGTCGGTAGGAGTTCCAGAAAGGGGCCCGAAACCACTGGGTGAGAGTCTGGAGAGAGACTTTTTAAAAAATTAATCACTTTAAAGTGAACAATTCATTGGAATTTGGGAGGGTTTTGGCTGGAGGGAGTATCTGAAATCAGTTTGGATAGGATTTTGATGAAAGAGGAGGAAACAGGTGAATGGAGGCATAGACATCACATAGTAAATATCTGTTGGTTTTACATGGTGGTGTGCATTCCTTTCCTGGTAACAACACCTCAAGTTTTCCTTTGGGAACCAGATCTCTTCTTAACCTGTGGAATTCAAGTGGTGCTGACATCATCCCACTCAGAGTATTACTCCCTCACCCTGCTTGCAAACCACAGAGACGGTATGTGAACCAAGCCAGGTTAATTAGACCAATCTTAAAATATTTCTTGAACTCATGGAAGAAATTTGTTTTGTTTTGTTTTAAGCTTAGGTTGTTATATGATACCGGACTTCTGGTAATTATTTTAGCTCTATTAATGATAACTTGCTTAAAAAGAAAGCCATTGCAGAGGGTAGCAGAATTAAGGAGAAAGCTTCTGATAATATAAATTAAGCAGCTAGATCTAGCCATACCTGAATCCATTATCCCTTGGCCTTTTCAGCTGAGTGTGCCAATAAATACTCCTTTTTACTTTGGCTACTTTGAATTGGGTTTCTGTCATTTGGAACTGGAACAGTTCTAATAAATTATTTTGGGTTTTGGGGGGGTTTTGAAGAAATTTTGTTACTTTTGACTTCAAAAGAAACTGTGGCAGTTTCCCACTATTTCCTCTGAAAGGGAAGCTTATTTCTTCTTTTTACGTGGACAGATGATTGATCAGAAATTTAAGCTTAGTTCTAAAAGTCTTATTTCAAAACAGCATTTTATATCCATTATACACAGAAGAAAAGAAGACTATCACCAAATTTTAGACACAGAAAGTTGTGAATTTTATATAAAATTTTATTTTGTTTTTGTATATTCTCTAGCCTCCCACTTACTGAGGAGGACTTAAGTTTCTAGACACGGATGCCCCGGCAGTGGAGGAGATAAACCTGAACACCGTTTTCAGGTCTGCACCTGCCTTACCTGGCAGCACTTGGGGTCTCTTTTCTGGGTTTCTGGGTTTCTGGGTTTGCAGTGATACCTCAGCACCAGAGATTCCCACTTTCTAGAAGTGACTCGGAAGAGGTCATCTCTTGTTCAGTCTCACTGCAGTTTTTCGAGCCATCTGAAGATATGCAGATGTATTCAGGCAAAACACATTTTTTGTAGTATCTGATCATCCGTTGTTAACTCAGTCTAGTCATTGCAAATAGTAAAATTTCCTGCGGTGTTGGCTCCCCAGTATTTCAAAAATGAAAGCATTCCCTTGGGACCTACAAGACTAAAACAAACCCAGATTGCACCTCTATCTGCCTCATCTGGTGATTATTTAGCAAGTGCACTTTCAGAGCTTTCTCTTTGATGTCTTTTTAAGTTACCTTTTCAATCAGAGGTAACTTTCATCTTCACACATCATTAATGACTTTTTTAAACGTTTGTTCCCCTTATACACATATCTTGTCATTTATCTGGGGGTACAAATTAAGTTAATGTGTTCTTCTGTGGGTTCTCTGGCTCTTTGAAACCATTGCATTTCCATGCATTCCCATATTTTGTCTCTGGTTTGTTTTCATTTAAGGAAAAAAAAGCAGGTGAGACTTAAGAACATTAACTTGACAAAAGTAGTTGATTGTATTAGGGAGCTAAGATAAAATTCAGACTTTGCTAAAGAGCCTTGTTCCCCAGTTGGTCTTTGGACCTAGGGTGGGGTTCTTGGAGAAGTTAAGTGCGATCCAGTTCAGAGGCAAGAGGACGGGCCACGTCCATCTCTCCTATGATTTAATGGTTGGCTGAGCCAGCTTAAAAAACAATGAGCTTGCATGCCTTGTTGAAACAATAATCCTCAATTGGTCCAAAGGGAGATGCTAACAACTCATATGGCAAGAAAAGCAGTTTAGTCCAGCCTGCATTGTCTGTGTCTGAGATACTTTGCAGAAGGTACTCACTTCCAAGGAATTCAATCTGACGTCGAGACTTGGCAAGTCAAACCCAGGCATGTTGTGAGAAGGATAATTTAATTTGTACTCTTCTATTTTCTGGTTCCTGTTTCTTTCTGTTCAAGCCATTCTGAAGTACTTAGGAGTGGTTAAGTGAGACTGTGGTGGTAGGTAAAAGGTCTTTTTTTGATGATAGGTCTTGATTGAATGTTTTTCACAAATAAAAAAGTAGAAATTGGGGGTGCGGGGCACATATCTCTGCTGTTGAAATCTGCAGTCTTTCAAGGCATGCATCCTTAGAAGGCAGTGAGCTGGAGACATGCCGTGGGGAGGCAAAGGGTATTTATTTTGATTTAGGTCTCTTCCAGTGGCGTCCCTTTGCTGTGAGAGTGACACGGGAACTCCTTCCCACCGCCCACAAGCCCCTGTGGGATGCCCCTCCTGCCCCCGTGACCTCTCCTCATGCCACCTGCCCATTGTTTACCAGACTCCAGGTGTACAGGTCGAGGCTCCCCTCCACCGTTGCACAGGGCATTGGCATCTGCTACCTGTGCTGTTCTTGACCAGGACCAGAGCTTGGTGGCTTCTTTTGATGCTTTAGCTTTCAGCCTGAATGCCAGCCCCTCCAAGGACCTCCTCTAAACCCGCTTAAAACTTCCTCCACTTCTTATCCAGTCATTCCATCCAGTGACCACGTTTTACCGCCTTCATAGCACTCATCACTATTTGAAATTGTCCTTTAGCTCATCTATTTCCTGTACCCACTAGAATTCATGGACTAGCATAATTACTTACGCTTTGTCTCCTTTTGTGTACAATAACTTCATGCACTTTGTTTTTTGTGTTTCCTTTTTAAAATATTTTAGCCAAGTACTGTGATCATATTTTCTTTCTTAAAGAAAGTTTTGATTGTTTCTTTGTTTGTTTATTGTGCCTGGAGCACAACACTTTTTGCTACAGTTTTTCATTTACTTAATTTTTCTTGACTTGCAGGCTAAGTTCAACCCCTCAGTAAAATGCCACCTAATAAAACTGTCTGTACAATTTTGAAAAAATACATGTTCCATGAGGATGGGGACCTTATTCACCACTGAGTAAATGGTGAGTATATAACTCACCGCTTATTCAGTGGTGAGTTATGTAACACCACCACCAATATAACTAAGTCTTCCCAGCACTTAAATATCATCTAGCACAATATAGGGGCTCAATTAACAATGAATATCTGAATTTTCTAGACCCGTTCACATGCTGATCCACTGTTATATATGAATCAAACATAAACCAGTGTCGATAGGTCAGTTGCCCCTTGCCATTGCCAGGAAGACTTCAACCAGTTGAAATAGCACCACCTCCCTTCAACCCACACCTATCGGAGGTCCCTGTGGCTCAGGCCAGGTGGCCGGTTTGATTGGATGAAAGAGGAGAGAGAACAGTGGATGCAAACAGTCAGACATGTCATCACTGGCTTGGAGGAGACACCTTCCTCTGAAACATCCTCTGACACAAACAGCATCCACCCCTTAGCCCCCAGGAAACACACACAGTGTTAGAGAGTGTGGATGTCAACCTTCGAAAATCCACAAGTCCCCGAAAGTTTCTTGCCATTTTTCCACATGTGACCTTTGGCTTTGCATTATGAAATTGTGTAACCCTGCCGCCTGGCAGCAAAGCAGGGAGAGAAGCAGGAAGCTCAGCGTTCCCAGTCGATCTTTCATAGAGACTGGGGGCCCACAGACCAGACCACTGACTGACGCCATTCGTGGGATTCTAGTCCGCCCCTCCCCACCCTCATGTTTCCCTCTCCCCTGGGGCCTCTTATTTGTGTAAGAGAGGACACAGAAAGAGACCTGACAAAAAGATTATTTTTGTGAAGCAATTTAAAGGCAGAATAGAAAGCAAATGCCACCCTCGGGTCAGCCAGAAAGACTAGATGTGTAAGAACTGTATTTTCATTGTCACTTTGAAGATGGCAGGATGAGAAAACTCGGCACCTTCGTACACCTAGGGGTCCTTTGGAGATGACTGTCTATTTGCTGATACACATGTGGCCTGTTTCAATGGGAGGCACAGGCTTTTTGCGTTAATGATATCTGGAATTCTTCTGAGATGGCAGAGAAGCATCATCAGACCTCTGGTTCCCCTCCACCCTCAGACACAGCTCTGTGGTCACGAGAGGGCGGGGCTGCCGGCGAGGTCGGCTTGGACAGGTGCTCAGAGATGCCCTGTCACCTCAAGGCGCTAGGGGTTGGGAGGACAGAGCACCGGATGCAGAGTTAGGAGTGTGAGGTATTTGTGTGGAGATGGGAGCAGAAGGAAGTTTGGAAAAGAAAATAAGGATTGGCCTCTATTCAGTATGGTTTGCCATAGGCTTGTTTCCGAGCAAAACAACTGTTCTCTCTTATCAGCCCGTTCTTTGCTTTTGAAATTAAGCAAAAATACCACTCTCTCCTCAGTCTTAAGTGCACGGCTGGTCTTGACCCCCAGGTGCCTTCAGTTATTGGCTTCCTCCCAGAGCAGAGAGATGCGCTAACTTCCTGTCAGGGGAGATGCCGCTTACTTGATGGAACTTGACTTTGGTTTTGGTTCCTTTTGTAGTCGGACCATTTGGGAGGTGGGTGTTTCCTGTTGAGATTACATTCCTAGTCCAAAAAAACCCCCAGTGAGCTAATACGGGCATGAAGATTGGCCCTCGTAATTGTTTTGGCAATAGGGATACTGTCTTATCAAGAAAATACAACAGCACCTTTTTTAAATTCAACTTTGTGAGCTTTTATCAAGCATCTACCGGGTGTCAGGCCCTGTGTTGCACTCAGGGGATGAAAAGAGATGAAAAGTGCTCATCGTGAGGGTAGAAAACAAGATGCCTGCTTATACAGGAGAAGGATAAGCAGCAGTTGTGTGCTTGGGTTCTTATGTTATTATAATTCAAAATAGTCGTGTATCAAATGCCTAACTTTTGTCAGGCACTTGCGCGAATCATCTCCACTCCTTGCAACAATCTGGCTAAGGAGATAGTATTAACTTTAATTTACAGCCAAAGAAACTAAGGCTCAGAGAGGATGAATAACTTTCCAAGTTTATACAGGGCAGAAGTGATTCTGATTCACTGCATACTTTTTTATTTTTTTTCAGTTGGACAATAATTTAGATAGGAATGTATTTTCAAATAAAGCCAGATCATATGCCAGTTTTTAAGACCCTCTAACAAAAGAGATACCCAAAGGAGAGAGAGGATCTTCTTAATATTTAAAAGCCCAGTGATCTAGTGTGGCTAAAGGATTTGAGGACTACTTAAAAGAGAATCAACATGTGACACAGAATGAGAGACAGAAGGGATAATTTCTGAGATGTTGGAAGCAAGATTTTCTTCTCTGTTCTATGACTGGGGACAGGGATAAGGCGAAAGCTTGGAGTTTTATTTTGAAGGTATAAAGCACAAGTAAAAAAAATGAGCAACAGCAGATCTTTAACATAAGGTCCTTTCCTGTTAGAAGAAGGGGGCGGGGAACCTTGAATACTGTAGCTCAGTGACTCACTTTTTATGACAAACCACAGAGTTAAAAGCTTTTAATATGACTAGTCAATAATACACATTTATATATTCTCACAAAATACTTTCACGTATATATGTGAAACAAGTGTTTCATGAAACATTACCTTTGTTACATGACATACTCTGATACCTTCTATTCTAGCTTATAAAACAAATTCTGGTAATGAGCCATGTACTAATGGCTCACGACATGATGTTTGAAAAACAAGGCTCTATCTAATCCATCAGATTTTTTTCCTCTCCTCTCTTCATTCCTTAACCCCAGGAGAAACATCTCTACAGCAAACAACAGAGGCACTAACACCCTTCCCCTCCTTCACCCCCTTCCTCATTCCACGATCCCATGTACAACACACATGCCTCCTGCCCCCGGACCTTCCACACATACCTGTGCTTTAAATTCCAGGGACCTTTGGTGTCTGTACCAGTTCACTTTTGCAGATGAGGGACGTGTATTATTTATTACTGGTGCTCTGCAGATTATGATTGTTGAGGGTCCCCCCCACCCCCATAAATGAAGCTTCTCTAACGTTCAGAAAATATTCTTTCTTTTGGATGCTTTTTGACATAAGTTTTATAACTGCAGGAGAAAAAAAGAAGAACTTGGTACTCAACAGTCTTACAATTCCATTAGGAACTTTTCCTTTTATTTTCAAGAGAGGGGTCAAAACTTGAAAACCTAAATGAAATGTAGGCCCAATAAATGTTTTGAGGGTGATCATTTCCATTACAAACATGATGGTTTTTATAATAGAAATGCTTCTTTTGAAAGAAGCGGTACTGAAATTTTGCGTTAGGGAAAAACAAATTGTCATTCAGCAGAATTGTCTGCTTCAATTCTGTTTTCTTGTGAAAAGTGCAATAGAACAAAAGTTTCGTTTTAATTTTTTTAGAGTCAGCATTAACCTGGTCTGAACCACTGAAGGTTTCTGACCAAACCTTATAATGTCTTTTGTGAGAAGAATAGTATTGGATAGTATGTGGTGCACTGTTCAGTTTTCTTTGAAATCATTTTTAGCACAAAAACTGCAAAGGAAAAATATTAAAGAGAGATTGGAGTTTGATCGTAGAACCGTGAGAGGTTTTCATAAGCTTGCAGTTTGGAAAATTTATTAAATAATGAAACTGAAATAATGATAATAATCAGTAGTTTTGATAAATGATCTATAATTATTAGACTTCATTGTAGATAAAAATTCATTACAAACACTTCCCATCAGCATGTTGCTTGAGCCAGAATCACAACGCCATCGTGTTAACACCACCCTGTCCCTCATTTCCCACGTGAGCCATTATTAATTATCTCCTAATGATTCTACCCTGAGAGATACCTCGAATCCACCTCCTTCTGTTTCTCAAGTGAAAGACCTGTCTTTGGAGGGGAGACGTCGTTAGGAGTCTGCAATGACTTCCTTATTGTCCACCCGCTTCCGTTCTTGCCTATTCTAATCAGCTTTTACTGGAGCTGCCCAAGTAGACTATTACAAACATAAGTCAGACCATGACATTGCCCTATACACTGGGAAGTGCATTTCTAATACAGTCAACAACCCCATAAAGCTCTACAGGATCTAGCTTAGGCCCATGTCACTAATCTCATCACTTCCTGCCATACTTCCTTTCTGTTACTTAAACTCACCAAGCCCCTTTCCTTCTCAGACCCTTCCTTCACACCTTCTGACTCCAAACGTCATGAGTTTTGTTTGTTTCAAGGGAGTCATCTCAGAAGATTGTGCATATATTCTTCTGGTGCTGCCATTACTTGATATATTTCTAAAATTTTTATTGAAATATTGTTGATCTACAATGCTGTGTTTCAGGAGTACTGCAGAGTGATTCAGTTATATATATATATATATATATATATATATACACACACATATATACATTTAAATATTTTCTTCCATTGTAGGTTTTTACAAAATATTGAGTATAGTTCCCTGTGCTACATACCCGATATATTTTTCAAACGTCTTTGAAACTGCATTCAGGGGCCTGCATTGCAGAGGTTTTTTTGTTTGTTTGTTTTTAAATCTTCAGTGGAAGAATATTTACTAATACAAAGTTTGATTTAGGATATTATAATTTCCAAAGCACTTGTACAAATCTTCTCATTAAAATTTTTTAAATTTTCATTAGACCCGTGATTGAAGTTGATATTGATCCTCAGAAAGCTAAGTAGATGGTAATATAGTAGATGGTAATATCAATCTAAATATATTAGCAATTGTATTAATTGTAAATAGGCATAATGCTTTAATTAAAGGGCAAAGGTTGTTAGATTGGATAAGACCCGACTTAATGGTACTTATATATATATATATATATATATATATATATATATATAAAACGTAAGGATGTAAAAAGGTTGGAAGTGAAAAGATGGGAAAAAGCATAAAATGCAAATACCAATGTTGTCCCTCCATCCCCCCCCAAAAGGCAGTGGTAGCTGTATTAATACTATGATGATTTTTAAAGCAAAATACATTACCAGATATAAAGAGGGTATTTTACAATGGTGAGAGCTTTAATTCACCTGGAAGTTATAATAATCCTCAAATTTTAGCCACTTAATAATATGAGCTAATTAGAGCAAAAAGTGATGGAACTAAGAAAAGAATGTTTAAAAAACAACAGTAAGAGATTGTGATATATCTCTCTCAGTAATAGAGAGAACAGACAAAAAGTTAGTAAGCATTTAGAAGTTTTGAACACTATAACAAACTTTACTTACGGACACATAAAGAACATTGAACACATAACAAATCCAGAAAACCATTTTTGTCTAATATACACGGAACATATACAAAACTTGACCAGATCAAAAGTCAAGTCTCGAAATATTTGAAAGGATAAAAATCTCACAAAGTATTAAAAGTTGATCACTATTCAAGCTACAGCAGTGACAGTAATCTTGAAAACAACACTAAAATCTTGAGTATTTTCATATTTAAAAATTAAGAATTATTCTTCTACATAAATAATGAAATGGGTCAAAGAAATAACAATGGTAATTAGAAAATATTTTTACCTGAATGATAATGAAATTTTGACATCTCAAAATTTCATGTATAAAAATGCAACTAAAGCCATCTTTAAGGGAAATTTTAATTTAATGCATATGTTAGAATAAAGGCTGCAGATTAATTCACTGAATATCCATCTCAACAAGGAAGGAAAAATAAACTGAAAGAAAGTAGCAGGAAGGAAGAAAACAAACAGAAGAGCAAAAAATAATGCATATTTTAAAACAAATGGATAGTAGAGACCATCATCAAAGCCAGTTTGTTCTTGAAAAGTCTGTTAAAAATGGCAAAGGTCAAACAAGGAAAAAGAGAATAAAATAGGAATGAAAAAAGAAGGTATCAGTATAGTTCCTTGCAGACATTGAAGAATATTATCAACAACTATAATAAGGGTAAAATTTCTAAAGAAAATACTAGCAAGTTAACTCAGTTAATATATAAAAAAGTTACCACACGAGCAAATTGAATTTAAGGTATAGCACAAGACTGGTTTAATGTAACTTTCCACACTAATTTTGTAAAGGAGAAAAATGGTGTGATTATTTCATTATATATCAAGAAAGTATTGATTGAGATTCACCATTAGTTCATGATAGTAACTCTTAGTATACCAGGAAGAAAAGGAACTTTTCTTAATCTGAAAAGGGTATCCACCCCAAAATCTACAGTATAGTTTGCATATGTGCCCCTCAAATCTGTAATTAAAGCCTGTGTCCTGTCAGAGGTCATTCTGACCTCATTCAGACCTGTGCTGTGCCATTTGACGTTTAATTGCTCATCTTCTCTATGATATCATCAAAATTGATGAAATAAAAGAAAAATGAAGGGAATACTTTTAATATATGATACCATATAGAATGCCTATAAAGTTGTTAAGAATAGATTAAATATCATGAATTTAAGTTAGACATTGCCTGAGAGAGTACCCGTATTGAGAGGAATGCAGAATTGGAAGTCAGGACCAGGGCCAGAACACAGGTCAAGGGCAAGGTCTAGGATAAGCCGAGAGAAAACAGCTAGTGCTGAGAAGATGGGCAGCTGTCCTAGGTCCAGGGAGGCTGTGTCCAGAGACCAGGAAATGCAAGTTGACTGAGAAGCAGCACTTTCATCTGCTTGGAGGACAGAGGCTAAGTAAGTACTACACTGTAGAATGGCTTCTGCTTCCTGTATCTGAGAACTCTGCCTGGTGGGTGTTAACGGTGGCCAGAAGGACCTTGCCCTGGGGTAAGAGGCTTGGCAGGTGCCTGGGGTGCCCCCAAATAATCCTTAGACTCCAGGTGAATGAGACAGTAGTCCTTCTACTCCTCGGTTTCAATCAGTAAATAAGCCAAGAAAATTCTTATGTCTGTGGTTCATCATCATGAGAAGATAGAAGAAACACTGATTTTCAGCAGTTTCCTTCCCCTGGTTCAATACTTTTGGATATTGTATCTCACATCACGGGGTCTTTTATAATTTAACTTGAGGGCTTATTAATTTCCAGTGAAATATTCTGATACAGTTGTCCTCATTCACAGAAACAATGCCTAGAACTACACAGAAAATAAAGTAACTATTATCACAGTCATCCTTATTACTTCTGCACATTTTCTGTATTTCCCAAGCCCCTTCATCCTGGGAATAGAAACACATCACAATAACAGTTACAAAACAGCACTTCTTTGGCTCCAGCTAGCTCCCTCAGATTCCTCTCAGGCAGCTGGGGAGTCTCTAGTGAAAGTCTCACGTATATTCTGTGAGCGAGTCCTCTTGATTACTGCTAATCACCAGCAAGTTTATTCCCCACCCACCCCGGGGAGGGTTTCCAGTGGCTCTGACTCCACATGTGGTCCCTATGTCATTGGGGACTGGGAGTTCTTGTGCTTTCCACTAATGCCCATTCGAGGGTGACGGAGTCTCACATCCAGGGCACTTAGCTGCAGCCCAGGAGTGAGGGTCATCTCCTATAAATTGATAAATGCTGCTGGATAAATGCTACTAGTATCTTGCATTTCTAGTGCCCCACCGAGATTTCGGAAAAACTGCTCTTCTTTGTGGACACTACCTTTATTGTAATTTCTCTAACGAGGACTCCTGTGCGCCTGCTGGAACGGTACCCCCGTATTCGGAGAGGAGCCATTTTGTTGCTCTCAGCATCAGTTCTTTTTACCTGTATCTTTATCCCTTGTCGTAGAAGAAAGTTGTTTCCTTGTCAGTCCTTTTCCTTCCCTTCCTAGCCCAGGAGGCTCCTTGGTTCCTCCTGTGTCTGCATGGACTGGTCCAAAGCCAGTCCACACACCAGGTACACCGGACTCTGGGGGCACCTAGGGCTTCAGCTCAGATTTGGGACATGAGTAAGTACATGCCTAGGACTCCCCCAACAGAAGGGGAAATGGCTTAGTGCTGTTCACAATTAAATCTTAAAAATATTATTTCCCGAACGTGTAAGATTGTGAGTAACCAGAATAATAGACAAATGTTATGGAAGGTGATGATATACTTTGAAGGGGGAAACCTGTCATGAAGGCACTTCTCTGCGTCCTTTATCATTCTGGTCTGGAATGTGTATTTTTCTTGAAGAAGGGTTTATAGAGTTGAGAACCCATGGAGGTTTTTGTTTTTTTTTTTTAAGTGAAACTCTCTGTTTTTTAATAGTCCAAAAACTAATTATCTCGTATCCTTTTACGGTTGAAGCAAAATAGGGGATTTTTGTATTACATGCAAGTAAATTTCTCCAAAGCAAATACTGTAAACTCTCCTATGCTGGAGGACCAAATCCCTGAAATGCAAGGCTAGTTACCTGCCTCATTAAGAAACATGAGTGCAAACAAATTTTATGAGAAAATTATGGAAAGCAATTGGCTAGAGAGTGATTACAGAGGTTAATCTGAGTACTAATTGGCTTGTTTAGGACTTAGCACCAAACCAGATTCACCAGTCATTTCTAGTGTAAATAAATGATACATCATTATGGCAATTAAAACATGATTCATTTTTCCACAGTGTTTCTACATTAATGGAAAAATAATCATTTGGGCTTAATCCAAATCCACAAAAAATATGCACCATCTAAATGGGGCTTTTACCTTTCAAGTAATTTTTCCTACTGTTGTATGTGTAGAATGATGCAAGACAGAACTTCATTTCTGAACTGTAGGGCTTAAAGGATATTCTCATAAGGACTATGCCTTCCTTCCAAGCCCTATTTATTTATGCTCTAGGTCATTGTTCTAGTGAATGTGACACTGCAGTCATTCGTACAGTTACAAGTTGTAGTGTGCATGTGCACATTATAACTTTCTTGCACAGGGCAAGAAGCAGAGCTGTATCAGGTGGTATAAGAGGGATAAGTAAAAGTCATGTGATACAATAAAGAAGATAAATTCTGGAGAATTTTTTAACTGGGGGCGTCTTTTCCTGGAAAAATGCTTATTTCTGCTAAATGAAGAGTTTCTAGCTGACACACGCCAAAAATGCCACAGGGCATGGGTAGACTGATGGTACATGCTGACCACATGCTCCCCCTGGGCTGGACCTTTGAGCCCTGAATCTTGAGCATGGTGACATGGTCAGCCCTCCTTCTTTCGGAGACCCACGGGAAGTCATGGCGCTTCACTTGCGTGCTGTTTTCTCTTGTTGTGAGAGGAACTCTTCACCACAAAGTGCCTGAGGTCCCAAACCAAAGAACCTGGGATTGTGGTGGCAGGGAAAAGTAGCAGGGAAGCAGAGCATGAGGAGACCCAGTTAGGACAAGCATAGCGCCCTGTGATGCTAGAGGAGAAGGAAGAGATGGGTCTCACCAGGCGGTCAAGGGGCGCACTAGCGTACGTCTTGCTTTGGGACAATTCTCTAGGATTTCAGAACCTTAGGATATGTCTCCTGATTGCATTTTTGCTTACTGGGTATTGTCTGTGAGCTTCTTACTGATAAGTTCCAAGTCTTCCTTCATTAGTGTACTTTCAGGTCCAGACACGGGGTCAGGCACTTGGTAGTTATTAAGTATTTGACAGTGATGATAATTCTGGTGACGATGATGGTGCTAGCAGCAGCCGCTAACATTTACTCACTGAGCATTTTATATGTATTATCTAATGTAATCTTCATAGCAGTTGTCTTGAAGGTGTTATTGGTTGTTGTTGTTTTTTTTCATTCATTGATGATGCACAGAGTTTCAGCCCATTGCCCAAGGTCCCACAGCTGGTAAGTATAAGAGCTGGGGATCAGATCTCTCTGATAAGAAAACAGTACAAAAATGCAAGTAGTTGAATGAACTAGTGAGTAATGAAAGCAGTGTTTCCATTTATATCCACGGACCTAGAAGCTGTATTAGACTGGGGCAAGGTTTCTTAACCTGTTGCATTTCGTGCCAGGTAATACTTTGCCTTGCGGGCTGACCTGTGCCTTGTAGGGTGTTTAACAGCATTCCTACCTTCCACCCACTAGATGCCAGGGGCATGCGTTCCCCCACTCCCGCTCTCCCAGTTGTGACAACCAGAAGTGTCCGTAGAGGGCAAAATTGTTGCCGGTTGAGAAGTCCCAGGGTGAGAAGGGCCACCTGAGGCCTCTACTTCAGAAGCACGGATTCCTACTGTGGTCACCTGGGAATTACTATACCTTCCAGAAACCAACAGCATCACTTTCCACAGCCCTTAGAAGAGCGAGCTTAGGTGCATTTCCCTTCCTCTGTGATGGCATTACTGTCTTCACTCTCTAGGAGTTAGGGGATGAGGTAGGGAACAGTATTTAGTTTTTTGGTTTTTTCCGTGTTTTCTCCTTCTGTTATAGGAGAGAAAGAGAGCAAAAACATCATCCCTCAAAAATGACAAGAACCAGTGCAAATAATCACTTTTTTATCCTAGGAGAGGAAAAGGGTAGACATTTAGGAGTAGGGTCATGGGTGAAGGGTACTGTAGGAAGGAAGGAAGGGTACTGTAGGTAGGAAGAATTTAATTCACTGGTTGCAGCAACAGTGTGCCTAGTCTTGAGAACACAAGACCTGGCCAAATGCAAGTATCCCAGGCCCAAAGGAAGTTGGGAAGAGGACACAAGTGGATTGTTTCATACCCCACTCTTAGGTTTCTTGAGAATCTCTGTTTATTGAGGACTCTAAGTCTGTTTGTGGTTGACTTGTAAAGTGGAAAGGGTGAGTTGGACAGAAGGGTGCGGTGTGATTTAAACTAGGAAGATCCAGTATACATTTTTGGAGAGAAAATTCAACTTTCACATTTGAAATTCATTGATAAGGAGTCCCATACTCATTGGGCACTACAGTAAGGATCTGCAGCTCCAGGGTTCACAGTTTGAGAACCTCACATGGCTGTACTGTCCTTTAGTTCTACTCTCTTTAGCCTTCTGGCGTGGATACCAAGACTACTTTAAATAGGTACTCAAGCACCTCTATAACAATGAAAATTCCTAAGTACTGCGGAACACATTTTAGAGAGTATAGTCGTGTTAAAGTTACTTAGGTAAGCCCCTGAGAGACCATTTGAGATTAATGCAGATAACTCTGTATATATTTAATTCATTAAAAGCAATATTAATGTATGAGAGAATGGCATTTTATGGAATTTTTAAAAAATTTATTTAATTTATTTATTTTTTGGCTGCGTTGGGTCTACGTCACGGCGCGTGGGCTTCACATTGCGGTGGCTTCTCTTGTTGCAGAGCACAAGCTCTAGGCGTGCAGGTTCAGTAGTTGTGGCTCGCGGGCTCTAGAACGCAGGCTCAGTAGTTGTGGCGCACAGGCTTAGTTGCTCCGCGGAATGTGGGATCTTCCTGGACCAGGGCTCGAACCCGTGTCCCTTGCGTTAGCAGGCAGATTCTTAACCACTGCGCCACCAGGGAAGCCATTATGGAATTTTTATGCTTTAGGACTCTGAGCAGACATTTTTTTAATTCTAGATTAATAAAAAAAAATAAAATCAATTATTCAGCTTGGATAATCCTGATTTAAGAAAATCCGGATTTGCAAAATAGATAAACTGGGCCATGAGTTCTTAGTACTATAAATATATTCTTATCCTTGTTAAAAAAAAATACTGATTTAAATAATCCTTCTAATTCATTAAGGGCCATTCAGGTCTCCAGTATTTGACTGAGAGGCCGTGAAGATAGGAGGGGAGTAAGTGACCAGTCTAAGGTGCTCAGGACTCTACCTGATTGAGTATCGATCAGAAATTTTTTAAAAAGCTATCAGAAATGTAAAGATATCAGAAGTGTAAGGTGAGTTCAAGGAAAACGTCATTTGGCTTTCTGAAAGAAATTTGTATTTCACCTTCTTTGAAAATTATTTCTGTGGGAATCCTAGAAAAATTAGACAAAATATTGAGAAGAGAGAAAAGCTAAGCAGGATAGTAATGTGGTTGTGTCTACACAGCAGAGGGAAGTTTAGCCTTTGGTTTTTGTCTTCAGTCTGCCCGTCTCTGGGGGAAGGACAGGATTGCCACAAGCTGTAGCTCCCTCTCCAGGCCCTTTAGGATTTACCTAGTAGTCCCTGCTTTCAAGAACTGTATATTCTGGTGTTAAATACTTTAAGGCATGCCCATTAAAAAGACCACTATGCTTTTGATAAAAGTCCTTTCCCAAGCATTTTGGTCTCAGGGCTTCTTTACACCCTTCAAAATGACTGAGGATGCCAAAGAACTTTTGTTCATGTGATTTATATCTATCAATGTTTACTGTATTAGAAATTAAATAGAAAAAATAATATATAAAAAACAATATATAAGCAACATTAAGCATATTCCCTGTTAAAGCACACACTTTTTGGAAAATATATTTTTCAAAACCAAAAATATTAGTGAGGACAGTAAGTGTTCTTTTCGATTTTCGTGAATCTCTTTAATATCTTACTTGACTGGTTCAGTAGGAGACATATGGATTCTCGTACCTGCTTCACTATTCAATCTGTTTGGTGATATGTTTCAGTTGAAGAATATAAAGAAAATCCCACCGCACACATATATGGGAGGGGTATTTCAATAGCCTTCTCAAATAATTGTGGACATTGTTCTCTGATACTGTACCACACTCAAAAACTGCTTTGAGGGCTTCCCTGGTGGCGCAGTGCTTGAGAGTCCGCCTGCCGATGCAGGAGACGCGGGTTCGTGCCCCGTTTCGGGAAGATCCCGCGTGCCGCGGAGCGGCTGGGCCCGTGAGCCATGGCCGCTGAGCCTGCGCGTCCGGAGCCTGTGCTCCGCAAATGGGAGAGGCCACAACAGTGAGAGGCCCGCATAACGCAAGAAAAAAAAAAAAAAAAAAAAGCTTTGATTTTTTTTTAAGGCTACAGCAGTTTTACCCACGATGGCCTTTGCCCCATCAGTGCAAAGCTCAACATGGTGAAAAAGGCAAATAACGTTTTAGTATTATAATGAAAATAGATTTGACTTCCCAGACCCAAAGAAAGAATATCAGGGGGCACTTAGGAGTCTGCAGTCCATACTTTGAGAACTGCTGTCATGGAAAAACATTGTAAAACATGGGAAAAAGTCCATGGCTATTAGTGATAAAGGGACACAGAAAATTATCCCATTTCTTAAATAAAAATATTTCTAGTAAAGAGAAAAACTGGAAAGTGTATATCAAACTGTTGAACAATGGTAATATCTCAGGATTGAAAAATTAGGGGTCACTTTATTTTCTTCTTTTTTGTTTATTTTATAGAATTTCTTACAGAAAATGTTTTGTAACAACAGGTATTGATTCAGTCTTTAATATGATAGAAATTAAATATTTTGAAATTTTAAGCAAAATGCAAAACCTCTTGTAGTCCCATTACCTTAAGAAGATTGTTTTAACTCCTTTTAAAAAACTTTTATTCTGGTGTGAGAACACATAACATGAGATCTACCCTCTTAACTTTTTAAGTGTACAATACAGAGTTGTAAACTGTAGGCAGTGTGTACAACAGATCGCTAGAACTTACTTGTTTTTACTTCCTGTTCATTTTAGTTTTTAATTTGTGTATATATTTTGAATAGAGTAGTAGAAAATTCATTTTTCTACTTATTATTGTATATGGCCAAGAGCTTTCATCCTAATTATATAGTAAATGTTAGCATTCTTATTACTGATACAAATTTTGGCTCCTATGGAAATGAACTGGCTAATCTAAATGGTACCCAATGATATTAGTTAATGCAGTTTCTTCCAAACAGGAAGTAACAGTGATTTTTCATTAACCAGCTTTAAAGAAATGTAATCACTGCATTAACACTAATAATTTTAGATCCTAAATTATTTGATTTTAATGATTTAGCAAATTCCTGTTTGTTCTTAAAGATTTAAAAATAGCCAGTGGTACTTTAGGTAGTTTCATTTATTGTTATTTTTGCTGTAACTACACTCCTTTAACTTTAATCATTCTCAACCTGGTTGATTCTACACACCACTTAGGGCTAATGTGGAAAGATAACGATTTTCAAATTCTGATGATGCATGATGTCTGCATAGGACAGATTTCTGCTGGTTGGCACTCAGCTACAGCCATTTTCCAAGCCATGTAATTTTAATTGCTTAGCATCACTTGTATGATGAGCTCTAGCTGAGGGCATTTTAACACAGGTAGGCTCTGCAGGGTCACTCCCAGGTGGCTTCCTATCAGAAGTGGTAAGTGAGAAATAATTGAATGGCAGCAACTTTGCTTTGTGCAGCTTTGATTCTTTTGGAGAAATTGTACTCTTTCTATCACAGAGTAAATCCCCCAAACATCTTGTCTACTCTGATTATATACTTCAGTTCTTAACAATATCTATGTCAAGCTTGTTACCTCCATTGAAGCAGATGATTTATGAAAGCTGATAGGTATTGTTTGAAATACTATGAACATAGGATACTTTGTTTAGTTATTTCCTGTCTACTCCAAGATAGCCTTCCCTCACATGCCACATGAAATATTAGATGGATATTAAAATGTAACATATATCCAGGAGGGTTGTCCTAGCTTCAGTGGTTGATTCAGAGGGATACTGAGTCAGAGGCATTCTTGGCATCTAAATTCAGACTAGTCCAGGTTGGACAGCTTAGTGTGACAGCTGCATTATTTGTTTGTTGTTTTAATAGTTGTGCAAACAACTGTTAGACTATTGATTTTTTTAATTGAGTGGGTGCTGGAGATACTCTGCTGGGGATCAAACCTGGCTCCTCTACTTCTAGTAGTAGTATTTGGTATTATAGTAATAGTAACCATAATACTAGTAGTAGTATTTGGTATTACCAGTGATCACTAGTAATGATAATTACCAGTAGTAATTAGCCTCTTTCTATCAATGTCTTTTTCTGTAAAATGGGAGTAACAGGGATTTTATGAGGATTAAATGAGCTAATACATGTAAAATACTTGAAAAAGCAGGAAATTTTCAACATATATTAACTACTGTTATTATTAGTAGCACCGTAATTCACTATTTAGATAAGCACACAATAGTGTTACAGAATTCTCCCCAATTTCTGCATTAAGCAACCTAAACTCAAGTGCCTTATTAGAGTACATGTAGTTTGGGAATCAAGTTTTGCATACTCTAACCTCATTAAAGACAATTTCAAGTGTAGGAGAACATGGTATTGCTTAAACTTAAAAATAAGAAAAAAGAAATAGTAGAGTCAGAGAACCAGAAAGAGATACCGGCAAACATGTAAGTTCCCAAATTAAAAAAAAAAAAAAAAAAAAAAAAATCAGTGGAGTAGCTGAATAACAGAATGAAAATGCTGAATGCCGAATGGTGATTTGGGAAGTTAAGGCACTCCTCCCCAAATCCAAAGAAATGAGACAGAAAATGAAGGCATGAGAGAAATGTAGGGGCATGGAAAATCAATCCAGGAGGTCAAACATTTATTGACTAGGAGTTCTAGAAGGGAGCAGAGAAAATAGAAAAGAAAATAATCAAAGAAATTATCAGAGAAACAGCAGAAGATAATTTCTCTAAGTTGGAGATAGACTTGTGCCTTGAGATTAAATGGTTTGGCCAATTTCCAGCAAAACGAAAGGAAAATAACCTATACCTAGGTGTATCTTGATGAAATTTTAGAGCTCCTAGGATAGGGTAAAGAAAGAATTCTGTTCCTAAGGATGAAAAAGAAAGCTACCTAAAAAAAGAAAGAAAGCATTATGTTAGCAGACATTTTTTTGGCCACCCTGGATTCTGCAGTATAGTGAAGTTTAAGACATTAAATTGTCATGGAAAATTATTTTGAACCCAGAAATCTCAAGCATAAAGGTACCATAAAGATATTTTTAGAGGTGCCCAACCTTCTACAAAAAATAACTTCTAGATCTAATACAACAAAATGAAAAGCAAATGAGTGACAGAATTAAAAAATGAACAATAAAATATCCAAACTCATAACAAGGGTGGAATTTTGTATTAAGTAACAGTGCAGAAATTTTTATCAAATAGATTGATAAAATTCAATGTTGGTGAATATAGGGAATAGGTACTCTCATATATGTACTTTGGGTGAAATTATAATAATTTAGTGCAGTCATTTTGGAAGATAATGTGGCAGCATATATTACTATTTAAAATCTGCATTCCATTTGATCCAACAGTTCTAGGTGTCTGTAGTAAGACAGTAGTCCTATGTATAGAGAGAGAGTATATACTAGGGGGTACGATGGGCAAGGGGTAGAACTGGGGGGCTGGTGTTGAGCCAAGAACGTCATCTCACTAGTCTTCTGCGCCATTTACGTGACTTAAGTAATTAAGCGCTCAAGAACTCAGAAGGAGAGGGGGTCTTGCAGAGGCTACGTCAGCAAAAAGGAGATGAAGCCTGATCTACTTTAACAGGAAACAAACACATATGATCAGCAGGGAAAAGGTGGAGTTGAGTCTTCTCCAAATTCACGTGACTCAAAACATTCAGTTTTGAGCCGAAACCAAGCTTAGAAAGCTTCAACCCCAAAGGAAACCCTTTGGGAAAATTGTGACAGAGTGAAAATTGGATTATAATGGAAACCTATCTGCTCTGTAATTTTATGGTTTTCCAAACAGTATACCATCTCACTTTACATTGTGTTTACTTAATTAGATGTTTGAAGTATGGAAAACAATATTTAGAAGAGCAGAAACATGGACTTAATGGGACTCAAACAGCATAAACAGAAAAGATACATTCAGGTGTCTTTATATTTTAATCATATGGATAATTCTGGTGTAGAAAGTTAGCTGCCTTGCTTACTGCTCTCCATCACTCAGTTTCTTTATCACATACATTCTATCCATTTTTATTTCTTGCAAGATGCATCAGGCCAAATTCAGTGACAAAGCATGAAACCAAAAAATACATTGTTTCTAGATTTCTTCCCAGCTGGGCTGAAACAAGTTTAATAAACTCTACTTATATAAAAGGATTGAGAAATGAGGGTCCTGAAATGAATATTAAAAAATACCGAGTCAGTTCTCCTTTCCTTAAGAAGCATACAGTAGAATTTTTAGTGGAGAGAAAGTCCATAACTGGGGTTTATGGGGAGAAATATAGAATTGAGTATAGTAGAGTATAGTGGTTGTGAAGTGACAACAACTGTCCCTGGGGTTGTGACATCATGGCTGTGGAGCACACAGCACAAGGCCTGGCACATAATACTCCACAGCTCCTCGCTAATATATTTAAATTATTAGTTTACTTAACACACTCTTATTGAGTGTCTGCTCTGCATCAGGTACTGTGCCAGGCACTCAAGAGTAGGTCTTTGGGAGGGGAAGAGACCCAAGGTTGGGGGAGGTTATGTCTTGCCCTTCCATTTACTTCAAAGCAAATTCCAAATTAAGAAGAATGTAGGGGCTTCCCTGGTGGCGCAGTGGTTAAGAATCCGCCTGCCAATGCAGGGGACACGGGTTCGAGCCCTGGTCCGGGAAGATCCCACATGCCGCGGAGCAACTAAGCCCGTGCGCCACAACTACTGAGCCTGCGCTCTAGAGCCTGTGAGCTACAACTGCTGAAGCTCGTGCGCCTAGAGCCCGTGCTCCGCAGCAAGAGAAGCCACCTCAGTGAGAAGCCCACGCGCTGCAACGAAGTGTAGCCCCCACTCACCGCAACTAGAGAAAGCCTGCACACAGCAATGAACACCCAACACAGCCAAAAATAAATAAATAAAATTAATTAATTAAAAAAATTTTTTTCGTCCTGTTTTTTCAAGGCCAGAGTAAAGGATGAAAATAATGGGTAAGAAACAAAGGCTTTTAAGTGCGAGATGTAGAGGTTTTAATTAAAGGATGATGAAAAAGTGACTAGTCTCCAAATCTTTAATAAAGCTAGTTAATTCTCCACTAATGCTGTAGAAATTATGCTCTAGTGAGCTGGGACATTTTATTCATAATCAGGCAACATTATGTGCTTTTAATTAACAGTTGTACTTCCATTTCTCAGCCATTATTGAAAGAAGAGCGATACCAAATAGTATCCTACGTTGTTTCATAGTCATCCTCAAAAAACTTTAGGCATCAAGCCTGCATAGAGTATTGTTGGCTAAGAATTGCACGAATCAGACTAACAGACCCATCTCTCTTCTCTAGCAGTACACCATCCAAAATAAATTACGGACAGGTTAAGAGGACACCAGTCAATCCAAGGAATTAAAAATATATATTATTCAGCAACCCACTGAATGAGAGAAAATATTTGCAAATCATGTATCTGATAAGGGATTAATATGCAGAATATATAAAGAACTCCTACAACTCAAAAATAACAAGAGAAAACAAACAAACTTATATTAAAAATGGGCAAAGGACTTGAATAGACTTTTCTCCAAAGAAGACATACACATGGCCAACAAGTTTAAAAGTTGCTCACCATTACTTATCATTAGAGAAATGCAAATCAAAACCACAATGAGGTATCTCCTCACCCCCCTTAGAATGGCTGCTATCAGAAAAACAAAAAAAAACAGAAAATACCAAGTGTTGGCAGGGATGTAGAGAAATGGAACACTTGTGCACTGCTTGTGGGAAGAAGAGTAATGGATTAAAAATACGTTAAGGGGCTTCCCTGGTGGCGCAGTGGTTGAGAGTCCGCCTGCCGATGCAGGGGGCATGGGTTCGTGCCCCGGTCGGGGAAGATCCCACATGCCGCGGAGCGGCTGGGCCCGTGAGCCATGGCCGCTGAGCCTGCGTGTCCGGAGC
>NW_006796443.1:2838967-2933024 GCF_000442215.2 Lipotes vexillifer | reverse complement strand
AGAGGGCCCCGGACACAAAAAAAAAAAAAAAAAAAAAAAAAAAAAAAATACGTTAAGGGTAGGGTCTTCTCATTGATTGTGTTTGTGGTGCGCCAGTCTAGCCAGGGGCATTGGTTGATGACTGATGCTTAATGGTTAGATTTACCTTCTCTAGAGCCAGCATGACACCTCAGAGAGCGGGTATTTCTGTTATCGTCCAGTGTAGGGGACCTCAGAGACTACCTGGAGGGTGGAGGGTGTCTGAGAGAGGGGGCTCAAGGGACAGGGTCCCTGGTCACTTCTACCCGAGCAGCTTTGCACCTGTCAGGAGATTTTTTTTTCCCTCGAAAGATTCTGCTTGAAAATAGCTTAACTGCAAAGAGGGGGGTTAAGAAGTCACTGATCCCGTTCACGATCTTTGTCAGATGGGAAAGTAGCAGCTGTGAGAATAAGTGATGTCCTCTTTATTCTGGTCCTTCTTGCTCTTGTCCTCCTTTTCATGTTCCCCTCTTTAGTTATCTCCTAGTTAGTGCAGATTTTCAAAGGAATTCCATCCTTTTAATCTTACCACCAGCCTCTGCAGGGATTGAGCAGATATGGTACACCACCATTGACAAAATAAGAACCTAGGTTTTCCCGCCTTCTAACCCACATCTCTTAGAACTAGACCTCATTTTCTGAGAGCCTCATCCAGGGTAGGACCAAGGAACGTGGGTTTTTAATATGCACCTCAGACGTTGCTTTTGTAGGTGGTCTTGAGGCCACATTTTGAGAATAACCAGACTCGATTTTTTGTGAAGGAAGAACCCCTGCAGTTTGTGGATCAGGAATTATTATTGAACTTTATGGATAAAATGCAGAGAACAAAACAACTCACTCAAGGATGCCCTGCTACTGTGATGTGGTTGAGACCCAAAATTCTATGTTTTTCCCACAAAACTGTTGCTTCCCAAACGCAGATCTACAGAACAGTACCTTTCCATGTTTGGCTTTTTTTCTGTGATCCATAGCAAAATGAGAAAAATGTAGGACAGTATTGTGTTGTATCAAGAATCTCCATTTATTCTGAGATTCTTTAATACTAAATGTTTTTAGTAACAAAATATCCCTTCTTTTATGGCATGATGGTAATTGTATGTAGTAGTTTTTTTTAATGGCATGAAATCCACAAATCTGTATACTAAAGCACTAAAAACCTCAGTGGCTCTACCTGAAAAGAAAGCATGAAGCAAACAGGGGAACTCTGCTCTCCAGGCCTCCCTGTGCCCCACTTCTGGGTGCCCAGTGAGTTCCACAGAGCACCATTTGAGAACCACTGAGGTGGTGGAAAGTACACCAGACAAGGAGTTGGCAGACCTTGATTCTAATCTTATCTCCATCATTAATTAGCCATGTGACTTCAGCAAATCAGTTCATTTCTCTAGGCTTGTATCATCTTCTAGGATTCCGTGTGCTTAGGGATAAGTTTCTATGTTTTGAAATAAGGGAATTATTAAAATGGATTAGGAGTTATTTTCCTTCATTATGAGTAACTCATCAACTCTACTGCATTTGTATGAAACGCTAATGCAATTTTTTATTAAGCCCAGTACACAGAAAGCTCATTAAGCTAACACTGGCTTATCCAGTGTGGTGGTGAACTCCAAGCAATTGCTATTCCCTAGTAATATAGACCTCTGTGGTTTAGTAGTAAAATATTGAATTATCTGAATCTCGTTAATACAAGACTAATTTTTTTTCAATTTCCCTATTTTTAAATAGAGTTTCTCCTCCTGACTCAAGAACTTTGATGTATATGCCAATGAGCATCAGCCTCTGACTCCTCAGAAGGTGGCCTCACCTTGATAACCACAAGCCCTCACAAATGTTCTGGCCCACAAATAAATTGTCAGATACTTAGGATTTGATTCTGTTTGTGATGCTGTACTAATCAGTCTCCGTGGTGTCTTATAAATACTTAAATGCCACATCAGCTTAAAAATTCATACTTCATTTGGGGGCAACTCTCTTGCCTTGTAGCACTAATTTTTCCATGTATTCGACAAGCACGTAATGAGCTTGCTCTATCTGCCGAATTGAGCTAGGCCTTGAGGACAGAGTCCCAGACCTCAGGGAGCTCCTAGTCCAGCAGAGGAGCAAGTCTTACAAATAAATGATTAAAATACAGTAGAAATACGGTATTGGACAATTTATATTTTCAGTCTTTAAGCTTAAACTTCTATTCATATTTGTCCAAAGCAATGACCTTCTAGGGCCAAGTATCTTTGGGTGTAGGCTGGGACTTTAGGTCAGAGAGGTCCCCCCCCCCCCCCCCCCCCCGCTTGATAAAGTTCAGAGGCTGCTGAGGGCTTCCCTCCTCTGCTGTCCGTCCTTCCTTTTTAGGAGGAAGGACACGAGAGTGGCCTTGTAGGGCTCAGGGACAAAGAACTACTTGGGTACCAAAGGACTTGACTTGTATGCAAGGTATAGAGGGTATAGGGAAGACTTGGCAGCCTTCCTCATGGAGGTGAGGGTAGTCACTGGTCTCATGGGAAAGAGAATTTGGACACACTCCCTCCTGTGGGAGCCAGAGTACCGGACCAGGATCGGTTGTTAAGCAAACTGGGCTGAGCCTCTGGCATTAGTCTTTGGGCGATCCTGCCTGCTTCTCTCTACTGGGTCTATAGTATCCTGCACAACATGCGTCATCACACAGGTTATACCCAAACATGTCTTCTAAGAGTGAATATCTCATTGTTCTAAAACCGATGTTAAGTGTTTTATTATTCAATTGGTCATGTCAGTAAAACATTGGAGTTCATCAATTTGTGCCTTTCATCATGTACCTATAAAATATAGAATTTGATTGTTCTCTTATAGAAAAAACAAGCCTATTTCTAGACACAAGAGGTCAGTGTACCTCATGCAAAGGGTCTGGACACAAGTCAAGTTCTGTTGACTTTTTCACACAGCTCCAAATGAGAGTGTGGGCCAGAGCACACTCTTCTTTTGTTTGGAAAATAGTGATATGTTCTCAGGTATCCCCATGTTCGGGAAAACTGTTTCTGGTAAAGTATACACACCAAGTTTGTGTCATACAGAGTTCTGGCAAATTCCTAGAAGTTAGTGCATAAGAATTTTCCTCCTCCTGTCTTTTCCTCAGTTCATTTTTCTCCACTCCCTCCCTCCCTCCTTCCCTTTAGCTAAGCTAGAGGGAATCATATTGTTTGCATGTAGATTAAAACATGGCCCTACTAGTTTGTTCCTTTCTGCTTTTACCTGGACTGGGGGTAATACGAGTGAAGGGCTGGGAGGGACCTTGGGGTCCTGGGAAGCAACGTTCCTCCCTTCTCTGGACTCTTAGGATAAGTATTATAGATTGTGTACGTTTTGCATTTGAGCGAACGTTGGGATGTTTGTTGTTTGTCAGTCTTCGCCTGCAGTATTGTGGTTCCTTAAGGACAGGAATCATATATAACTACATCTCCCACACTGACCAGTGAACTATGGTTCGTGTAGTTGTGGATCAGTGAGTGGTGTGACAGAGTGAATGAGTGGGGTCTTCTGATGGAGACCCACCTTTTCTCCTCATTTGCCAGCCCAGGGTGATTTCAGGTAGCCAAATCATCTACATAGTTATGTTTCTTTACATGAGATATTTGACAACAAATTCTTTTCTAAAAAACATAACATCTGACAGGCATAATATAGCCTATGGCTAATTACTGCTTTTTGATTCACTGGACTCCACGTGTCTGTGCAAACATGTCTTCCCCTCCACCCCATTCAGTTGAGCCCCAGTTGGCCTTTCCTGGCCCTACCCCATTGTCACAAGTGTTTGCATCAAGCTCACCCTGGTCAGTGGTGGGGCCAAAGGATGAAGCAGCCTTTTTACACACTGCACCCCTTTCTTGCCTATTCTACGTCATTCACTAAACGTAGCGTGTTCTCTTGTGCATGAGGACGCAAGAGTTTTTGGACTCAAATCAGGGTTTGAGTCCCAGCTCTACCCCTTATTAGCTTCATGACCTTGGACGAATTACTCTTCTAATCTCACTTCCATCATCTATTAAAATGAAGATAATTAAACCTGTCGCACAGGGTTGCAGAAGTTAAATAAGGTAACCAGTAAGTGTTGGTTTCCCTCCCTTTCTCTCAGCTGGTTTGATTCTATGTGAAAGAAAGAGAATGACTGTGCACTTTTCTATATAGTGTGTGATTTGTAGACACAGGCTTTATGTTTCAACTCTCTGAAGTAATATATTTTTTGGAAAGTATGGACCATTTCCTGTTTAACTTATAGAGTTGATGCTAAACCCTCTGCAGATAATGAAGAAAAGAAAAAGTGTACTTTTTGACATTGGAGAAACTCGCTTTAGTCTCTTTTTTTTTTTTTTTTTTTTTTTTTTTTTAATCCTTACTCATGAAAAATTCAGAGTCCTTCCATCCCCAAAAGACCTTTATACAAGGCAGCAGTTCTGCTACTCACTTCAGTGACTCCATGGCTTAGCCATGTGACTCCATCCATTTATTTTTACCTTGATGTCATCTAAACACTCCATAAACATTTAACGCTATGGCCAAGCACACGTGCACCAATTAATTCTCTGTCTGATCACTTCTTCCATTTCATCATGTGGGGAAGGTGACCTGTCAAGTCTGCAGTGCAGCCCTCTTAATGGATGATGTAATGGAAGCAAGGCACACCAGCCTTCTCATGTGACTTGAATCAATCCGTCTCCTTCCGTCCATTCATTGCTGGCATCTCAGCTCCCGCAAGTGAAATCAGATTTTCCATGTTTGGACCAAATTTCTCAAATTTCCTACTGGCAGGGGGTAAAGTTCTAATTAGTTTACATGTACCAGCTAATTAGGTAAGAGGTTATTTTGCTAAGAATCTCATGCAAGCCTTAACCTGGGGTCAATTTGACTGTATTTGAATCAGAAGCTGCATATTCATGTCTTTTTTGCGATACGCGGGCCTCTCACTGCTGTGGCCTCTCCCGTTGCGGAGCACAGGCTCCGGACGCGCAGGCTCAGCGGCCATGGCTCACGGGCCGGGCCACTCCATGGCACGTGGGATCCTCCCGGACCGGGGCGCGAACCCATGTCCCCTGCATCGGCAGGCGGACTCCCAACCACTGCGCAACCAGGGAAGCCCTTTAGTCTCATTTTGATTAAAGTTTATGGCACTTTGCTAATGTCTCACAATGTGCCTATGAAAAGGGATATAGTAGTCTAGAATTATTATGCTAGATCTTTAAAACTAAACTTGTAAAGGATGGAGCTCTTGGGTTTATGGAGTTAAATGCAGTTAGAGATTAACTTTGCAGACACGTGAAGCTCTGCCATGTTTTAGAGTTGTGCCCTTCACCTCTTAATGTGGCCCATTTTCATTGCACATCTTCGGAGGTGTTTGCTAAAGCCCTTGGCCATTTGGCGTTCATCTGTGGTGATTTTAGCAACCCTGCTTTTGCCAGGTCACTTTTTTTCTTTTTTTTTTTTTTAATCCAGTACAACTATACCACACTGAAAAGTTTTCAGCAGCTTCAATTATTTATTAGCTGTCTTAGTTTAGTAAATTTTTTTTTTTTTAATCCTGATGCCTAACGAGGAAGAGAGAGTTCATGAAAGGATTGCTTTTAAAGAGTGATTGTCACTGCAGGTGATGGTCGGGGCCCAGGATGAGCCTGCTGCCATGATTATGTGGTTCCTCACCCAGAGCCTGCCTCCTCCCTGGTTTTCCACTGAAGTCTCTTCCTGCCCACTGCCAGAGTTGTTGCAAAGCATCCTGGAACCTGGACCTGCTTGTCGTTACTTCCTTGACCCTTAAGTGCTTACATTATGCTTCCATCACAGTGCCACCTTCTCTTCAAACGCTCTCTACTCCATCTGGCTGACGGCCACTGCAGCAAAGCCCTCTAGTCCCACATCTGTGTAGCTCATTTGATGGCGGTTTTCTTTGTGGGTACATACCGTGTCTCCCCATCTAGATAAAAACCCTTGTGAGAAAAAAGACGTCTTATCATTTTCTGGACCCCACCCAGCTAGCCTACTTTCTTGCATGTAGCAGGAGATAAGTCAGTGTTTATTAGTAATTATCTTAGTCTAATCAAAATAACAAAACTGCTGTAACAAAAATACCATAAGTTGGTGGCTTATAAACAACAGAAATTTATTTCTTAAGGTTCTGGAGGCTGCAAAGATCAAGATCGAGGTGCCAGCAGATTCCGTTTCCAGTGAGGGCCCATTTCCTGGTGTCTTTTCACTATAACCTCACAGGGCAGAAGAGGCAGTGGAGCTTTCTCAGGCCTCTTTTACGAGGACACTAATCCTACCCATGAGGGCTTTACCTTCATGACCTAATCACTCCCCAAAGGCCCCCTCCCTTTAATACCATTGCATTGGACATTTGGTTTCAACATATGAATTTGAAGGAACACATACCATAGCAGTGACTTTAGAGAGTTTTTAAGAATTTAAATAAAATATAGTTCTGAAATTTAAAAAAAACAACAACAAAAAAACTTGCTGTGTACTTAGGAGGACTTATTAGTAAGATAAAGAGAACATCAAGGTAGTTATGTATGCAGGGTGACTATTATCCTTAAGAGAATATAAGGAACAGCCAGGGGCAATACCAGCGGAGTACATCCCAACAAGGGTTGCTGGGGAAGGCACTCTAGGACTTGCTTCTGACCTCCTATGGGAGAGTTAGCAAAAGGATGGGCACGGCCCAGGGTCATTGTGATGAAACCTGATCACCAAGCCAGCAGAGCAGTTCATCAGTAGGCACAGTCGCATTGCTAAACTAGAGTTCGTTTATTTATTCAATTACTTGATGAACATTTTTAAAAGCATTTACTGTGGGCCAAGTGCTCTGCTGGGCTCTGGGAACACTAGGATGAATGAGGCCAAGGCTCATTCAGGAAGCTCATAGCCCAGTGGGGAAGCCGACACATAGGTGGACACTTAAAAAGTGGTGTAAATGTTCAGGGATGGAGATGTTATATGTAACAGAGGGGGTCTAGCAGGGACACTGAACCCACTGGAAGTCTGGATCCATTTCCTTAGTCTAAGTCAAGGACAAGGGAGCAGAGACAAGGGCATTGAGTATGAGTTTGGGACGGTCGAGAGGGTTGGTTACGGCACAGGTCAGAGAGGATCACATGGGATGAAGAGTTCTGAGCACGTTCTGTGCTTGGTTCTGTCTCCTCTCGCTAACCAACTCCCTTCTCCCCCCATGGCCTGCTCCTGGGATCTGCTCTGTGGTCTGTGGTGTCCTGGTCTTCACTGTCCCGGGCCCAGTTTGTCTGGCTGCCAACCAAGTGCTCAGTATAGGCTTTCTGCCAGGTGCTCTGGGCAAGCTGAGATGAACTCATCACAGTCTCAGAACTAGTTAAAGGGAGATCCTGGACGGCGTGGGGAAAGGCATTTCAGGTGCTGGGAGCAGTTTGAGCTGAAGAGCAGAGACAGGAAATGGGAAGAAATGGTCAAAGTGGTGGCCAAGTAGGCTGAGAGGTAGGTTGAAGTTTTGTTCTTAGGCCAGAGAATATATTCCTTATTAGTAGGCAGATAAGTTTCTTTTGTTGTTGTCTTTTTGTTTTCGTTTTGTTTCCCAAACCAGCATGTGATTAGTGCAGTGCTGCAGGCTGTGGGGTGAGAGGTGGTATATATGGTGGATGGTAAGATTGGGGGGAACACACACGTGTTCGGTAATGTAATTGAATTGAGTTGAATCTGTTGCAATTTGATATGAATTAATATGCATCTCAGTTGCTCTGACAATACCTCTTTTTTTTTTTTTTTTTTTTTTTTTTTGGTGGTACGCGGGCCTCTCACTGCTGTGGCCTCTCCCGTTGCGGAGCACAGGCTCCGGACGCGCAGGCTCAGCGGCCATGGCTCACGGGCCCAGCCGCTCCGCGGCATGTGGGATCTTCCCCGACCGGGGCACGAACCCATGTCCCCTGCATTGGCAGGCGGACTCTCAACCACTGCGCCACCAGGGAAGCCCCTGACAATACCTCTTGAGGACACTTTTGCACCAAGATTCCTAACCAAAAGGCACTACATGGTTATTTGCATACTTGGAACTAGCACCCAGGCTTTTCATATTCTCCACCCATGCTCTCTTTAGGCCCCCAAGTCTTTCATATACTATGAAAAGGAAGTAAGATTTGGCAAGAATTTCCGGCTTGGGTAGGAGAGAGAGTTTTGTCATGTATTGCCTAGGATTACTCATTTCAATCTTAAATTTAATGAAAGAATGTTAAAATGAATGGATATTCTACTTGGTCATGTTTTCTATAATTTACTATTAAATTCGTCAGTGTAGACACAATGGTGTATGTGTGCGTGTGTGTTGTATGCGAATTAATTTACATCACAATGATGGAAAACTAATACGAAGTTCCTAATTGAGAATATTCAGTTCAGGGCGTTTTGCTAGTATTTGAAAGATTCACGAGATGGTTACTATAAATGTTTCAGTGATCTTTGTATCTGATCAACAAGGAGGATTTAGAATTTCTCCCCCAGTGGTGAAATTAAGGGGTTGAACAAGAAATTAAGATTTGTGGATGAACAAGATGTTAGAATCTAGTGAACCAAATATGGGAAAGCCAGTCACGTGTTGAACATGACCGTAGGTTTATAGTTCAGCACCGTCTTGTATGAAAAACTGTCCTTAACTGACTAAAAGAGTTAGCTGAATGTTGTATTAGAATATCATGATATCTGCCCATACTGAACTTTTGATCCAAAATGATGTTGGAACACCAAAAAAGGACAGAAAGAGGGATTTCTCATGGAACTGACTACATACCTGTTGTTGTGCCTGCTTGCTAATAGATGTTTGCATATGTGGCCGAGTTTTGTAGTCAGGCTGTGGGAGAGGAGACGGTCTCACCTAGGAAAGGAAATCTAATATCCATGAATGATCAAACTGTTCTCACAACTCACATCCTGAGAATGAACTGAAAGAAGGAGGCAGGGCATTTAAAGGAGAGGAAACCTTGTTGATATGGTTGACGAGTTCTTCCTAGTGAGGAATGCATTCTTCAGATTGGTTTGGTTTGGGGGCTGCTCTCTTTGATCAGCCATCAGGGCTCCCTGACTTGTCTCACAGGCTCCGTTTCGAAGGAAAATAATAGTGCATCCTTTGACCACGGGGCAGAGCAGAGATAATTGGCCCACACTAGGGCCTGTCAGGCCTACAACCAAGGCAGAGTGCACTAACTCCTGAACTTTTTGTTCAAAGGCGTTGACTGGACTTTACTTCCTAAAGTAGTAGGATTCATAGAACTGTATGTTTCACATGAAACTTGTAGGGACTTGAAGACTTGAGGGCATTTCCCTTAAATTACCAGGCTAAAAGCTTCATAAATATGTTTTCTGCCATAAAATATAATTGTGAGATACAGTGGATAGCCTGTTTTATCTGAAACACATTGTTTATTCGTGTGGTAATCTGAGCTCTCCATCACTGAATTAGCATAATGGCTTTAGCCTGTTTTCGTCTTAGGGTATTGTTTAGAAGGAAAAATTAATACGGTCTGTTTCTACGAATCACAAATTCCATTTTGTATTTCTTTGATATAGTTTCTTTGATGTGAGGGAAAAGACTAAATCTCCTTTATAATTTTTTTTTTTTTTTTTTGCGGTACGCGGGCCTCTCACTGTTGTGGCCTCTCCCGTTGCGGAGCACAGGCTCCGGACACGCAGGTTCAGCGGCCATAGCTCCCGGGCCCAGCCGCTCCGCGGCACGTGGGATCTTCCCGGACCGGGGCACGAACCCGTGTCCCCTGCATCGGCAGGCGGACTCTCAACCACTGCGCCACCAGGGAAGCCCTAAATCTCTTTTAAAGGAAGAAAAATATCAGCGAGTCTGTTTAGCATGTATGCAGTCTCAAGAATTTAGTAAACCGTGTAAGATGGGGAAGTTAATATTCTGTGTTTGGGGCCACTTTGCTTGTTTGAGGAATTTAATTACAACTTGGGTGGCTTTCTAGGCATGTAGGCGATTCTGACCCCAAGACTGTAGAACGTTTTGCAGCTATCCTGTTTGATGTACTAGGCCACTGAGAGACAAGTTAGACAGAACACCAACTAGACCTTTCTAGAAGCAGGAGCCAAGGAACCAATCCCTCCCCATTGTTCTCTGTGTTCTGCTTGTGCAAAAGAATTTTGTTTTCCCCAGATGGCTTCAGTGGTCATTGCCGAGCTGGGAAACTTGATCCTTCAGTAGCCAGGAGAGCAGAGAGCTCTCAGAATTTCTTGCTTCTTCCAGCTGGAGAGGAAAGGACCAAATTCACAAGCCAAGCTTCACTTCCCCCATCTGCTTACACATTTACAGCACCGAAGCCAGCCTGCGCTAACGTTTACAGGCGTGTCCCTGAAAACCACTGTTTAATTCGCATTTTCATAGGTCCATAGAAGATTTCCCACTGACTTAAATGATAATTTCAGAGATTATTTTTTCGGAAATTTGGATTGATCTCCAGTTGGCAGTGGCTTTACCGTTCTGTTCTCCAGGCTTGCTGTCCAGAAATTAATGGTATATAAATGAGCACAGGGTTTAGAAACCTTTGGTAAATTCTATCATAAAGCAAATAACCATTCCTTACTTTGCATACAACCACTCTTCTATGCCACAAGCATCTCTGGAGCTCCTACTCACCACCAGACAGCTGGGGCAGAAAATAAATAAGGCTTAATGTCCGCCCCGAGGGGGTTTAGAGTCTCTGGTGGAAGATGGGAGTAGATCTGTGGGTGTCGCTCAGTGCAGTCAGTGCCGTGAGGCCAGTGTGCTCTGGGCCCTGGAAGGAAAGCAGAGGGGACTCTCACTCACCCTGGACATCCAGGGATGGTGTCCAGGTTTTGTCGGATGAGAAGGCATTAGCTGTGTGAAGAGGGGGCTGGGGGCACACCGGGCATGCTGGCGGTGGGAACCGAGCACGTTGGGGGCATGAGGCATGGAGTATGGAGTAGGGGGACGTCCTGGAGCAACCCTAAGCTGATTAATCCATTAAGCTCAAATCGAAGGTGCTGTGAGCAGTGCTCCCCCAGCACTGTCAGGACGATTGCAAATCTTGGTTTTGAAGCTGCAGGTCTAGCCTAGTGCAATGGTTGACACATGGACTCAAGCCAGACAGCCTGGACTCGCGTCTTGAGTGTGATTTGAGGCCAGTCCCTTTAGCCTCTCTGTGCATGTGTTTCCTCATCTATAACACGAGTATTATGATAATATCATCTCCTACGTGAGGTTGTGGTGAGAATTTAATCAAGTAACAGGGCCTGGCATGTAGTAAATATCAATACTATATAAGTATTTGTTAAGTAAAATATGTGAGACTGGGAGGGTCAGGGCAGTGACTTGTTCATATAAGATGCTTAAATGATGAATAATAAATTCCCAGAAATGTTCCTAATGACAAGCTGACAAACCCTGCAGAAAGTTTAGAGATGGAAGAAAAGCAGCAGTCCACCAACTACTGCAAGTAAGAGTTACCCAGGGAGCTTGTTAAAGTGCAGACTCTTGGCCCCACCCTCCAGAGAATCTAATTCCTAGCTCTTGGCTGGGATCCAGAAGCATGCATTTAAAAAATCACCCTCAGTGATCAGTGATTTTCATGCACACAGTCCCAGAATCTTTTTGAGACATTGCCTAAGCCTTTTCCCTTTTAGAGCAAGCGACCTGTAGGGACTCTGAAGACCTGTGTTCTGGTCCCAGCTCTGCCAATTCCTGGTTGTGTGACCTTGGACATGTGGATTAAAGCTGTGAACATCCGTGAATTTGTCTGTGAATACTGGCATGGCTCTGCTATGAAAATGAAACAAGACGTGTATCTGAAAGGCACCAGTGAACCGATGACCACTGTGGAGTGGTCTCGTTACTGAAAGGGAGGGGGCCTCAGCCCACAGCTGGGCAGGCAGGAAGCCTCAGCCCTGATGACAAGGTTATTTTAGGATTGGGGAGGGTGAGGGTAATGGATGCCGGACCTCTGGGCATGTTTTTCTGTGGAATCCACCTATATTTTCTGTTGTTTGATTATCCAGCTAATATTCCAGTGCTCAGCAGACATAGATAAAGGGAGTTACTACTTTATAGGGTAAACAGTCCCATTATCAGACAGCTCTGGTTATAAGAAAGTTCTACAGATTAAGCCAAAGTAGGCCTACCATTTGATATGCTAGATTTCAGCATATCATTTTAGACAACTGAATGTGGAAGGGTTAATTAGAACAGGCTGTTTGAATTGCATGGGGCCAGAACCCAGAACCTGGGTGGGGAGAACACAGAGGAGGGTTGGCTGGCAGATACTGTTCACTGTTCCTTCCCAGCTATTGAAGTTAATACTCCCTCTCAGCCAATGCGTTTGGCTGCAGCCACAAGTCCACGTGCCAAAGTGAAGAGAGAAGAGAGAATTTAGGAAAAAACGAAAGGATAGGAGAGATATTTTTTAATTTATTAAGATAAAAACATATTTGGTATTAGATATAAACATGTTCCTGAAATATAGTTGCTTCTGGTTTAGGAATTTAGCAGCTACCCATAGGGACTTACTGTGATGCAACTAACTAGTTAGGACTAAAAAAAAAAAAAAAAAATCTCAATTGGAAATTTAGGACGTATAAAACTGGTCTGAATTTTATTTTATTCCACTTTAATTTTAACAGAATCCAACAAGAAAAAGAGCTGAAATCCAAAATTACCTCTTTGTCTTTAGAGGTGAATATGAAATAGATACATTTGCTCTATTTAACATGTAAGAATAAAAGCTAATTATTACTGCTCCTCTCCCTGCTTGCGAAGAGAGAAATATATGCACGTACAAATGTGTACATAAATGTGTCTGTATGTAAACAGGCATTGCATTAATATATGCATTTCATGGTTAAAGATTTTGATGCATTCTAGGAAAACAATTGTTTATATAATAAATTAACGCAAAATAGCAGTGTTGAGATCCTTATTTTTCCTTGAAAACTATTGTTTTGCAAACAATGTGACCAACAGCTAAGGGAGAACGTTTACTTGAAATTGAACTTTTACTTGTTGAAGTTTACTTGAAGGAGTACTTGTGATTTTTCTCCTTTTTTATATATTGATTTTAAATGTATTCATTACTTTTGTGTTACTTTTTTCTCATTATAATAAGTCTCACAAAGGAAACATAAATCACACTTGGAGATGTGGTCATGATACTCGACCTGTCATTTAAAAGCTCCCCCAAATTTCCTGAGTGAGTAGATGGGTAGTTGCCCATGTTTAGTTATAGACAGTTCACTGGGTTGCAAGGTGAGGTTTGTGTTAAGAATAATGGAATAATACTTTTCTTGTTTATTATTACTTCAGGGTTACCCTGAAGTGTCTTTAGAGTTACCCTGTCCAGTGTTGATTAAAACAAGAAATAATCGGAGAAGGGCAAAAACAGGAATAGTCCCCAACTGTGTCCATCTCTCTAGTCGTATTTCTTGCCACTTCTCTGCTTGCTCTCTACACACCAGCCCTTCCTCCTTTGAGGGTTTGGTTTGGTTTTGTTTTTTTAATGCTTCACACCCTCCATTGTGCTGTTCCGTCTGGCCCCTAAGTCCCTTCATTTTTTTCAGGCCTAGTACTACTTATTTTTAAGGCCTCAGGATAAATGCTGTTTCTTTAGGAATCCTTTATGACCTTTCTCTCTATTTCCTATCTAGCCCGCTCTTCTTTCTTTATCCTAGGACTTAGCACAAATTATAATTATTATTCCTTTTACCGTGAGTCTTCCAAGCTATACTGTAAATTCCATGATGGCAGGAGCTCTGTCTTTTTCATCGTTATATCTCTGGCAACCAGCACAATGCTTGACACATCCTAGATACTTGACTAATATTTGTTAGAAAAATGGATAGATGGATAGATAGATGGATGTATGGATGGGTGCATGGGTGAATGGAAGAATATGATGCTCACATAAGAGGGTAGATTCTGACCTCATGGGTCAGAATCTTACTAATAGCAATTTGAGCCAGGAAATTTGTACTTCTTCGGTTCTTAGGTACTTAGGTTCATTGACTGATTTATTTGACTGCCATGCAAAAATGCAAGTGATAGGCAGTGAGGAAAGTATGAACATCAAAATACGAAAGCTGATAATATCACAATTATTTCCTTGGCCAAAAATGGGAGGGGAAGCACACTGGTTTTGAAAGCTCTCTAAAAATTTAACATACAACTTTTTTTGGTAAACGGTTTTCTTTATTACATAGTATGTTAGACATTTCTAGAACAGTGCTGGCAAGTCTTTCAGTCAATTATATGCTCATTGGCAAAGTATTTCAAAACATTTTGGTAAACTTTAGAGCTGCGTGCCGTTCAGCAACTCACATGACATTTCCATGTCAGTTTGTTGCTTTTCTGTTGCATTTTGTTCACTCATCACTTGAGTGCTTCTTGCCAGCTTTTGTTCTCAGGATGGAATAGGTTTGAATCTGGGAATGAAACTGTGCAAAATGGTACAAGTGCCTCAAACACCATGTGTAATTACAAGTGTATAGCACAGTCAGAAGGAAAGCAAGTAAGAATTAGCTTTCAGGGCTCTTTCATTCTGGAAAGATTATTTTTTTCTTAATGGTAAAGTTAATCTTTTATTGTTCTAAAATATGCATAGCATACAAGCTCTTCTTTTTTATTAATTTTATTTTATTTATTTACTTTTGTACAGCAGGTTCTTATTAATTATCTATTTTATACATATTAGTGTATATATGTCAATCCCGATCTCCCAGTTCATCCCACCACCACTGCCCCCTCTCCCCGCTTTTGCCCCATGGTGTCCATATGTTTGTTCTCTACATCTGTATCTCTATTTCTGCCTTGCAAACCAGTTCATCTATACCATTTTTCTGGATTCCACATATATGTGATAATATTTGCTTTTCTCGTTCTGACTTACTTCACTCTGTATGTCAGTCTCTAGGTCTATCCACGTCTTTACAAATGACCCAATTGCATTCCTTTTTATGGCTGAATAATATTCCATTGTATATATGTACCACACCTTCTTTATCCATTTGTCTCTCGATGGGCATTTAGGTTGCTTCCATGACCTGGCTATTGTAAACAGTGCTGCAGTGAACATTGGGGTACATGTGTCTTCTTGCATTATGGTTTTCTCTGGTTATATGCCCAGTAGTGGGATTGCCAGGTCATATGGTAATTCTTTTTTTTTAACATCTATATTGGAGTATAATTGCTTTACAATGTTGTGTTAGCATCTGCTGTATAACAAAATGAATCAGCTATATGTATACATATATCTCCATATCCCCTCCCTCTTTCATCTCCCTCCCAACCTCCCTATCCCACCCCTCTAGATGGGCACAAAGCACCAAGCTGATCTCCCTGGGCTATATGGCTGTTTCCCACTAGCTATCTATTTTGCATTTGGTAGGGCATATATGTAAATGCTACTCTCTCACTTCTTCCCAGCTTACCCTTCCTCCTCCCCATGTTCTCAAGTCCATTCTCTATGTCTGCGTCTTTATTCCTGTCATGCCCCTAGGTTCTTCAGAACCACTGTTTTTTTTTTTTTTTTTTCAGTTCCATATATGTGTGTTAGCATACGGTATTGGTTTTTCTCTTTCTGACTTCTCTCTGTATGACAGACTCGAGGTCCATCCACCTCAATACAATAACTCCATTTCGTTTCTTTTTATGTCTGAGTAATATTCCATTGTATATATGTGCCACATCTTCTTTATGCATTCATCTGTTGATGGACGTTTAGGTTGCTTCCATCTCCTGGCTATTGTAAATAGAGCTGTGGTGAACATTGTGCTACATGACCCTTTTTGAATTATGGTCTTCTCAGGGTATATGCCCAGTAGTGGGATTGCTGGGTCATATGGTAGTCCTATTTTTAGTTTTTTAGGGAACCTTCATACTGTTATTCATAGTGGCTGTATCAGTTTACATTCCCACCAACAGTGCAAGAGGGTTCCCTTTTCTCCACACCCTCTCCAGCATTTATTATTTGTAGATTTTTTGATGGTGGCCATTCTGACTAGTGTGAGGTGATACCTCACTGTAGTTTTGATTTGCATTTCTCTAATAATTAGTGATGCTGAGCAGCTTTTCATGTGCTTCTTGGCCATCTGTATGTCTTCTTTGGAGAAATGTCTGTTTAGGTCTTCTGCCCATTTTTGGATTGGGTTGTTTGTTTTTTTGATATTGAGCTGCATGAGCTGCTTCTGTATTTTGGAGATTAATCCTTTGTCAGTTGCTTCATTTACAAATATTTTCTCCCATTCTGAGGGTTGTCTTTTCGTCTTGTTTCTGGTTTCCTTGGCTGTGCAAAAGCTTTAAAGGTTCATTAGGTTCCATTTGTTTATTTTTGTTTTTATTTCCCTCACTCTAGGAAGTGGATGGAAAAAGATCTTGCTGTGATTTATGTCAAAGAGTGTTCTTCTTATGTTTTCCTCTAAGAGTTTTATAGTGCCAGGTCTTACATTTAGGTCTTTAATCCATTTGGAGTTTATTTTTGGGTATGGTGTTAGGGAGTGTCCTAATTTCATTCTTTTACATATAGCTGTCCAGTTTTCCCCACACCACTTATTGAAGAGGCTGTCTTTTTTCTGTTGTATATCCTTGCCTCCTTTGTCGTAGATTAGTTGACCACAGGTGCATGGATTTATCTCTAGGCTTTCTATCCTGTTCCATTGATCTGTATTTCTGTTTTTGTGCCAGTACCATATTGCCTTGATTACTGTACCTTTGTAGTATAGTCTGAAGTCAGGGAGTCTGATTCCTCCAGCTCTGTTTTTTTCCCTCAAGACTCCTTTGGCTATTCGGGGTCTTTTGTGTCTCCATGCAAATTTTAAGATTTTTTTCTTTTAGTTCTGTGAAAAATGCCATTGGTAATTTGATAGGGATTGCATTGAATCTGTAGAATGCTTTGGGTAGTGTAGTCATTTTCACAATATTGATTCTTCCAATCCAAGAACATGGTATATCTCTCCATCTGTTTATATCATCTTTAATTTCTTTCATCAGTGTCTTAGTTTTGTGCACATACAGGTCTTTTGTCTCCCTAGGTAGGTTTATTCCTAGGTATTTTATTCGTCTTGTTGCAATGGTAAATGGGAGTGTTTCCTTAATTTCTCTTTCAGATTTTTCATCATTAGTGTATAGGAATACAAGACATTTCTGTGCATTAATTTTGTATCCTGCAACTTTACCAAATTCACTGATTAGCTCTAGTAGTTTTCTGGTGGCATCTTTAGGATTCTCTATGTATAGTATCATGTCATCTGCAAACAGTGACAGTTTTACTTCTTCTTTTCCAATTTGTATTCCTTTTATTTCTTTTCCTTCTCTGATTGCCATGGCCAGGACTTCCAAAACTATGTTGAATAATAGTGGTGAGAGTGGACATCCTTGTCTTCTTCCTGATCTTGTTCCTGAGGAAATGCTTTCAGTTTTTCACCATTGAGAATGATGTTTGCTGTGGGTTTGTCATATATGGCCTTTATTATGTTGAGGTAGGTTCCCTCTGCCCACTTTCTGGAGAGTTTTTATCATCAATGGGTGTTGAATTTTGTCAAAAGCTTTTTCTGCATCTATTAAGATGATCGTATGGTTTTTATTCTTCAGTTTGTTAATATGGTGTATCACATTCATTGATTTGCGTATACTGAAGAATCCTTGCATCCCTGGGATAAATCCCCCTTGATCATTTAATATGTTGTTGGATCCTGTTTGCTAGTATTCTGTTGAGGATTTTTGCATCTATATTCATCAGTGTTATTGGTCTGTAATTTTCTTTTTTTGTAGTATCTTTGTGTAGTTGGTCTGTAATTTTCTTTTTTTGTAGTATCTTTGTGTGGTTTTGGTATCAGAGTTATGGTGGCCTCATAGAATGAGTTTGGGAGTGTTCCTCCCTCTGCTGTATTTTGGAAGAGTTTGAGAAGGATGGATATTAGCTCTTCTCTAAACATTTGATAGAATTCATGTGTGAATCCACCTGGTCCTGGGCTTTTGTTTGTTGGAAGATTTTTAATCACAGTTTAAATTTCATTACTTGTGATTGGTGTGTTCATATTTTCTGTTTCTCCCTGGTTCAGTCTTGGAAGATTATACCTGTCTAAGAATTTGTCCATTTCTTCCAGGTTGTTCATTTTATTGGCATGGAGTTGCTTGCAGTAGTCTCTTAGGATGCTTTGTATTTCTGCGGTGTCTGTTGTAACTTCTCCTTTTTCGTTTCTAATTTTATTGATTTGAGTCCTCACCCTCTTTTCCTTGATGAGTTTGGCTAATGGTTTGTCAATTTTGTTTATCTTCTCAAGGAACCAACTTTTAGTTTTATTGATCTTTGCTATTGTTTTCTTTGTTTCTATTTCATTTATTTCTGCTCTGATCTTTATGATTTCTTTCCTTCTGCTAACTTTGGGTTTTGTTTGTTCTGCTTCCTCTAGTTCCTTTAGGTGTAAGGTTAGAATGTTTATTTGAGGTTTTTTTGTGTCTTGAATGTAGGCTTGTATAGCTATAAACTTCCCTCTTAGAACTGCTTTTGCTGCATCCCACAGGATTTCGATCATCGTGTTTTCATTGTCATTTGCTCTAGGTATTTTTTGATTTCCTCAGTGATCTCTTGGTTATTTAGTAACGTATTGTTTAGCCTCCATGTGTTTGTGTTTTTTACGTTTTTTTCTCTGTAGTTGATTTCTAATGTCACAGCGTTGTGGTCAGAAAAGATGCTTGATATGATGTCAGTTTTCTTAAATTTAGTGAGGCTTGAATTGTGACCCACAATGTGATCTATCGTGGAGAATGTTTCGTGCACACTTGAGAAGAAAGTGTAATCTGCTGTTTTGGGATGGAATGTCCTATTATCAATTAAAGCTATCTGGTCTATTGTGTCATTTAAAGCTTCTGTTTCCTTATTTATTTTCATTTTGGATGATCTGTCCATTGGTGTAAGTGAGATGTTAATGTCCCCCACTACTTTTGTGTTACTGTCGATTTCCTCTTTTATAGCTGTTAGCAGTTGCCTTATGTATTGAGGTGCTCCTATGTTGGGTGCATATATAGTTATAATTGTTATATCTTCTTCTTCTTGTCATCCCTTGATCATTATGTAATGTCCTTCCTTGTCTCTTGTAACATTATTTTAAAGTCTATTTTATCTGATAAGAGTATTGCTACTCCAGCTTTCCTTTGATTTCCACTTGCATGGAATATCTTTTTCCATCCCCTCACTTTCAGTCTGTATATTTCCCTAGGTCTGAAATGGGTCTCTTGTAGACAGCATATAGATGGGTCTTGTTTTTGTATCCATTCAGCAAGCCTGTGTCTTTTGGTTGGAGCATTTAATCCATTCACGTTTAAGGTAATTATCAATATGTATGTTCCTATGACCATTTTCCTAATTGTTTTGCATTTGTTTTTGTAGGTCCTTTTCTTCTCTTGTGTTTCCCACTTAGAAAAGTTCTTTAGCATTTGTTGTAGAGCTGGTTTGGTGGTGCTGAATTCTCTTAGCTTTTTTTTCTCTGTAAAGCTTTTGATTTCTCCATTGAATCTGAATGAGATCCTTGCCATGTAGAGTAATCTTGGTTGTACTTATTCCCTTTCATCACTTTAAGTATATCATGCCACTCCCTTCTGGCTTGTAGAGTTTCTGATGAGAAATCAGCTGCTGTTAACCTTATGAGAGTTCCCTTATATGTTATTTGTCGTTTTTCCCTTGCTGCTTTCAATAATTTTTCTTTGTCTTTAATTTTTACCAGTTTGATTACTATGTGTCTCAGCGTGTTTCTCCTTGGGTTTATCCTTTATGGGACTCTCTGCGCTTCCTGGACCTGGGTGGCTATTTCCTTTTCCATGTTAGGGAAGTTTTCGATTATAGTCTCTTCAAATATTTTCTCTGGTACTTTCTCTCTCTCTTCTCCTTCTGGGACACCTATAATGTGAATGTTGTCGTGTTTAATGTTTTCCCAGAGGTCTCTTAGGCTGTCTTCATTTCTTTTCATTGTTTTTTCTTTATTCTGCTCCTCAGCCGTGAATTCTACCATCCTGTCTTCCAGGTCACTTATCCCTTCTTCTGCCTCAGTTATTCTGCTACTGATTCCTTCTAGTGTAGTCTTCATTTCAGTTATTGTATTCTTCATCTCTGTTTGGTTGTTCTTTAATTCTTCTAAGTCTTTGTTAAATATTTCTTGCATCTTCTCTATCTTTGCCTCCATTCTTGTTCCGAGGTCCTGGATCATGTTCACTACCATTATTCTAAATTCTTTTTCTGGAAGGTTCCCTATCTCCACTGAATTTACTTGTTTTTCTGGGGTTTTATCTTGTTCCTTCATCTGGTATATAGCCCTCTGCCTTTTCATCTTGTCTGTCTTTCTGTGAATGTGTTTTTTGCTCCAGAGGCCACAGGATTGTAGTTCTTCTTGCTTCTATTTTCTGCCCTCTGGTGGATTAGGCTATTTAAGAGGCTTGTGCAAGTTTCCTGATGGGAGGGACTGGCGGTGGGTAGAGCTGGCTGTTGCTCTGGTGGGCAGAGCTCAGTAAAACTTTAATCTGCTGTCTGCTGATGGGTGGGGCTGGGTTCCCTCCCTGTTGGTTGTTTGGCCTGAGGCGACCCAACACTGGAGCCTACCCGGGCTCTTTGGTGTGGCTAATGGCAGACTCTTGGAGGGCTCACGCCAAGGAGTACTTCCCAGAACTTCTGCTGCCAGTGTCCTTGTCCTCACGGTGAGCCACAGCCACCCCCCGCCTCTGCAGGAGACCCTCCAACACTAGCAGGTAGGTCTGGTTCAGTCTACCCTGGGGTCACTGCTCCTTCCCCTGGGTCCCGATGCTCACACTACCGTGTGTGTTCCCTACTAGAGTGGAGTCTCTTGTTCCCCCAGTCCTGTCAAAGTCCTGTAATCAAATCCCACTAGCGTTCAAAGTCTGATTCTCTAGGAATTCCTCCTTCCGTTGCCGGACCCCCAGGTTGGGAAGCTTGACGTGTGGCTCAGAACCTTTGCCCCAGTGAGTGGACTTCTGTGGTATAACTGTTCTCCATTTTGTGAGTCACCCACCCAGCAGTTTTGGGATTTGATTTTATTGTGATTGCGCCCCTTCTACCATCTCATTGTGGCTTCTTCTTTGTCTTTGGATGTTGGGTATCTTTTTTGCTGAGTTCTGGTGTCTTCCTCTTGATGATTGTTCAGCAGTTAGTCGCTAGAAAGATTTTTAAGTAACTGTTTGCAGTGGTTTAAATCTGAGTAGCCATCTTTGGACCTTCTAGTGATAGAAAAGCTCACCCTGATCTTATAAAAGTACAAATAAATAGATAAATCACACTCACACAGACACACACACAGTTCTAAGCTTTACACTAGGGTACTAACATGGTCACCCATGGGAAGGAAGTTTCTGGGGATCTCTTAGAACAAACCTGCAAGATTATTACAGTTTGAAGCAGCAGCTGCTGGTGACAATTTTTTCCCCTACAAGATGAAATGATGCAGACCAATGGTCTGACATTTCCCAAAGCACTATAAAAGCATAAATAAAAATCAGTGAAATGGCATATTGCATTATGCTTTATTTTGGAATTTTAGAATTTCTTTGGCAAACTACTTTTTTTCCCCCCGCAAGAGAACCCCTTGACCTAATTTTAGTAAGTTCTAACTGAAAGGTCTTGCTCACAGCACAGTGTGATTCAGAAGTGGCGTGTTGTTTTGTTTGGGATTTTCCTTTTAAGTCTCTGGTAAAATTCAGGTCAATCTGATATGTTTGCATTGAAGTAAAGTGACATCTGGATTTCAGTACTAATGGAGCGAAGAGTCAATATAAGTATAACTGCACAGACTCCATCATGTGTACAATAATCATAAACTAAACTCTTCTGAATGAAATTGCTGTCAGATAATGTGTCAGCTTACCAACACTAAGAACATTCCTAAAGCAAATCTCAATAAAAATTTAAATAGTTTTATGTATAAAGAAGCTTGTCTTGTCCACATCATTTTAAAAGGCCTTTATGAAAGAGAAAACACATTCAGCCATGTGCTTTGAAAAACACGCCCAGTGTGAACAGAGATCCTGAAGCTGCCTCCATGATTAAATGCCTCAACTAATATCCATGTTTTATCCAAAACATATACCTTACTAAGCTGTAGTTCCACTGGGCTCTTTAAAGAGCTGAATATGTGGAATAGGGCATCAAGTTGAATATTTAGAGGAATTCAGGAGTATAAACTCTATCTGTGTATGGCACTGGTAGAAAATTTTTTAAAAATCACAGTATGGACATGACCTAATTTCCTCATGTCTTCCACTTCCCTGTAGTATTGGGTTGGCCAAAAAGTTCGTTCGGGGTTTTTCATGTTGTGGAAAAACCCGAACGAACTTTTTGGCAAAACCCAATAATAGGAATAGTAGCGTCAGCACGAGCAACACTACTTAATGCTTTCTGTGTGCCAGGCCCTTTTTCAATGAGTTATGTAAAGTAACCCACTTAATTCTCACAACAGCCATGTAAGGTAGGTACTGTTATCTCCCAACTGACAGATGAGCCAACAGAGTATAGAGAGGTGAAATAACTCGCTCAAGGTCATACAGCCAGTTAGTCAGTTGCAGAGGTGGAATTTGAGCCCAGGTAGCCTGGTTCCAGAGTTTATACTCCAAACAACTGCATGATTCTGTCTCTCACCTCTGTAGGTGCATATATTTTTATAGCCCAGTATTAGAATTCAAAGCGCAGGGAATGGCTTTGTCAGAGCCCTTAGGAGCTGTCCCCAGCAGGGGACTGGATTATGCAGAATAGCACCAGCCATCACTGGCATCTTAGAGTGTGAGAATTTGCAAAGCATTTTCACTTCGACTTGCTCCTTTCTCAATAAAATTCGAAGGTGGTTATTAATGCACAGAATTTACAAAATACCTGTTATATGTCAGATTCTCTTCCAGAAGATGGGATACTGTAGTAAATTAGACATGGAACTTGCTCTCCTGGAACTTATCTACTTAAAAGGACTGCGTAGTAATTATAATGTTAGTAACAACCATTGCTACATGTGAATGCTTCAGAAAGGCAGTGCAGGCAGGCAGGGTGGCAACATCTTGTTCTTTCCTGATTCTAGAAGGCTGGTGAAAATTCACATGGCATGATCTCAAGGCTCTTTAAGCTCTGATTTCATTCATAGGAAGGGGATCTTATAACATTTATATATTATTTACTTTTTTGGTTGTTATTCCATTGCAAAACCATTTTGGTGACTTCCCTCTTCTAGATGTATATGTATATGTATACACAGACACACACGCACACACACGCACAGATAAACTCTTCCCATAAAGACTTCCAACGGATATCTGAAGTCCATTACTACTTGTCAACCTTTCCGAGCCCTAATTTTTGCTAAAAACGAACATACATGTGGTAGGACTCTCCAACCCTGAGAACATATGTCTGGAAACTTAGCAGCAGCTGGAAAATTCTCATTCAGGAAGGGGGGAAAAAAAAGCCTGCATATTTTTTTTTCTTTAGGAAAAGCAAGCCAGCATTCATTTTTAAAGCTCCGACAAGATGGGAAGTATTTAAAGTCTGCTATTGAATTTCAGATGTTTGCCTGTGTCAAATGATACTGGAAAAATTCTTTATTTGAAATGTTTGGACATGCAGCAAAGGAAATTGGAAGATGAATGAGAATACCATCCACAGACTCGACAATCTTTCATATTTTGACGTGTCTCCTTTTAAAGTTTTTCACTTCATTTTTACTTTTTCCAAATCTGTATCACAGAGTAGTTTATTATATCGAGAACTTTCAAATTCATGCCGCATCAGGTACATCCCAGATTTCAGGTGGCATAAATTCTGTGGTGTTCTACTATGCCTAAAGTCTTTTGAGCTTTTATCATGTTTGATAGTGGAGGTATTGTCACCTAGAAATGAATGGCAGGGATGTAGCTCACAAGCCCTGATTCTGATGGACACTGTCGTTTCATATATTGGCAGTCACAGAGGGAATAAATGACAGACTCAGGGTGTTTCAGGATGGCTCCAGTTTAAGGAGTTTTTCACTGTTGTATTAGTGAGTGAGAGACCAAGGTGCCCCTTTTTCTCTGATATGTGTCAGATGCCATCATGAAGAGTCACGAAGGACAGGCCTTTACCCACCTCATATATTTTTCATAAATATTTTAACCACAGTTTTTTAATTTCATCAACACCTAATGTCCCTAAAGTAGGCTATTTTGTCATGTATTCTGAAATATTTCTGTGATATGGCCTGCCATAAGATAGGATTTGTAGAAGACATTTCTATTTGAGACTTTAAAATGTACTATTTTAATTTCTAAAATACCATTATTTAAACGCTAAGGGCTACACTATGAAGCATAGCCTAATGGGATGATTTCCAGATAGATTTTTTTAAATGTTAATAAATATTTCACATTCAAAATGTTTAATATTTCAAAAATATTTAAATTTATCAATAAAATGCATATATATATACATATATATATACTTTTAATTTTAAAAATTGAAAAATACAGTAGGCCTATAATGAAATGGACCTCACCCCCAGCACAGAGAAAAGCTTATAATTCTTTTGTATGTTTCTCTGTTTATACTTTTGCTGCTGTAGCTCTAAATATAGTTGTGATATTGGCTGTATCATATGTGTGTTTGTGTACGTGTATAATCACCGTTTGTTGATTTGTCAAATTTAGATATTAACTTAGTATTATGATAAATAAGGATCTAGATTATTTGTACTACTACTGTCCCACGCTCAATATACTACCTTTTTTTTTTTTTTTTGCTGTAAGCAGGCCTCTCACCGCCGTGGCCTCTCTCGTCGTGGAGCACAGACTCCGGACACACAGGCCCAGCGGCCATGGCTCATGGGCCCAGCCGCTCCGAGGCATCTGTTTTTGGCGGTCCGCGGGCCTCTCACTGTTGTGGCCTCTCCCGTTGCGGAGCACAGGCTCCGGACGCGCAGGCCCAGCGGCCATGGCTCACGGGCCCAGCCGCTCCGCGGCACGTGGGATCCTCCCGGACCGGGGCACTAACCCGCGTCCCCTGCATCGGCAGGCGGACTCCCAACCACTGTGCCACCAGGGAAGCCCTATACTACCGTTTTTAGTTCTTCTTTTGTTACCTACATATTTTTAAATAATATATTTATTCCTATATTTCTATCTTATTAACTACAGGCAGTATCTAATGAATTCTTACCTTATCAGATGAGATTATTACCCTTTCCGTAACTTCTCCCTTTAATATTTTCTAGTTTTGCTCACTTGTGCTTTTAATTTTACACTACTAAGGTTGATATCATTTATATTCTCTTTTTAATCATATTAAGACTTCAGCACTTTGTCAGTAGATTGACTCTAAAGGTTAAAAACCTCAACAAAACATTATTATGAGTATGTGAGCATTATATTCACTGCTGACTAAAGTAGTATACTGTGATTACATTTGCCTTATTTTTTGTAGCTATTGGTTTTTCCTAGAGTTTCTAATTGTTTTTATTTTTCTTTCCATAATCTGTCTTTATGGCCTCCTTAAGTACTTGCAGCTTCTTTGCAATACTCCCTTTTCCTAGATACTTCCTGCTGTCCCAGACTGGAGCAGCTGTTATCTAGGCATCTTGTCTTGCATTAATCTTCCCGGGATCCATGTCTTCATCTTTCTCACTTTAATCCCATGTACTGCTGGAGCGTCCATACCCTCTACATTTTCTACCTAGTCTGTAAGGAAGACTAGTGTCTTCTCTCCCATTTATTTATTTATTTATTTATTTATTCAATCATCATTTATTTATAGGATTCTGAACTCATACTATTTTTTTTTTCCTTTGGGTTGTATGGTCTGGTACTATAATTATTTGTTTTGTTTCTCAAATTTTTCCAGTTTTGGCCATTGGAAGTTCTTTCAGGTTGGCTCCTATGCCTTTTGACATGCCCAGTATTAGTTTCTTGTTACTATCATTATGATTTATTTACTTATTTTTTGCGGTACGCAGGCCTCTCACTGTTGTGGCCTCTCCCGTTGCGGAGCACAGGCTCCGGACGCGCAGGCTCAGCGGCCATGGCTCACGGGCCCAGCCGCTCCGGGAACTTCCTGGACCGGGGCACGAACCCGTGTCCACTGCATCGGCAGGCGGACTCTCAACTACTGCGCCACCAGGGAAGCCCACTATCATTATTTTTTAACACTCCATGCTTCCTGGCACTATATAAGGTGCTCCAAACTCATCCACAGTAGATGTTCAAACTAACCCACAAGAGTGGAAAAATCAGTAATCTCATAAATATTTATTTAATGTTCAATGAGTATGCTAGTTGCTATGGGGAACAATGAAGTTTAAGGTATAATTTCTGCTTTCAAGAATTCTATAATCTATTTTCAGAGGTAAAGTAAACTAATGAAAGATAATGGAAAATACAAGGCAGTACAAGATTAAATTAGTAAGGACTGGAGAAGCTCACAGAAGAGGAAAAAAATAACATTAATCCGAATATATCAAGAAAGGAAACCTAGAGAGGTGGGTCTAGTTTAGTCAAGTGAAGTGGATAAGAGACAAAATCATCTTAGATGAAGTTGACAAAATTTCTTGTTTCGTAAGACAAAGACCAACTAAAACTGTTACAGGAAGAAACAGAAAATAAGACTAGCTCTGTATTTGTTGAATTAATTGATTGACTTGAACATATTCCCACAGCAACAACCAAAAAAGAAGAAAAAACCCTCCAGATCCAGATGGTATTACTAATGAATTCCTTCAAATATTTGAGGAAGAAATAATATTAATCTTAGGTAAATACAGAAAATAGAGTAGTACACTTCCTAAGTCATTTTCTGAGATCTGTACTACTTTAATACCAAGTTCTGATAAGGACACTATTAAAAAAAATACACACTGATATCTGTCATGACCATGGACACAAAAATATTTAACCCACAGTTAGGAGTAGAATGCAGTGATATATGAAAAGAATGATAGTTGCGGGATACAAAATTAATAATACATAATCACTGTGTTGTGCAAAAGAGGCCAGACAAAAAATAACTTAGAATGTATGATTCTATATATATGAAGTTCAAGTATAGGCAAAGATATCAATGGTGATAGAAACCAGAACTCCCCTTTTGGAAGGGCTTGACTGGAAAGGAGCTTTCTGGAGTGATGAAAATGCTCTTTATCTTAAGTATTGTGTTGGTTACATTTGACAGAGCTCACTGAAATGTACACTTAAAATCTGTGTATTTTACTGTATGTAAATTACATCCCGGTTGAAAAAATTGAGGACGTAGTCTTTGATATTCCGTACTGATCTTTGGGGATTTATCAGACCTTGAGTTTTCAATATTCATAATCATAGGAAGGAATGTGACTTTTCTAAATCTTAAAGCAGCTTTGATTATTGCTTTCTACTCTCCTGGGCATGGAGACACACAGCAGTTTCCCCCCCTTGAATTTCCACATTCTGTCAGTGTTCTTACAATTTTTGCCAAACTCAGGCTTACAATATTCTTATAATCTTTGACTGTTTCTTCTCTTTTATCATGAATTCCATCTAATTCACGGAATTTCCTCTATTCTCTGCTTTTTCTTCCATCTGGGCCTTCCTTTATATTTTCACGCCTATCTCTCTAATTCACTGTTAGCAGTAGTCCTCTCCTTTTTTTTTTCTTATTCTGAACACTGATGCCACATTTATCTTCAGAAACACACTCCTAGTCAAAATCCACCTGAAACAAAAACACTTCCAATAGCTCTAAGCCAGTCAACAAAATTTCAAATGTGTTATTCTGGAATTCACACTCTAGTCTTATTCTCCAGCTCCATAAAATCTCCACTCCAGTCTCCAAATGTGTCTCAGTTCTCCTCATCTTTACTTTTTTGCTCACTAGTAAAGGGATATATGTGTCACCTTAAAAATTTCACACTGATTTGTACCCCTTGTGAAGGTACCTGTACTTGTAGACAGTAAGAATCTTAGTTGGGGAATTGTTCCATTGTTTTTTGTTTTGTTTAGTATTTGGTTTTTTGTTTTTATTTATATTTTGGTTATAGGAAGACACTGCTGCTAAAGCTTTATCACTGACTAGTTTATTTAACAAATATGTATTGGGCACCTGCCATATACCAGGCACAATACTGGGAGCTGTAGGTTTGGTTGCAAGCATGGTGAACATGGTGCCTACCTTGACAGAGCTTGAAGGCCCTAATTAGAGAGGAATTTAAAAAGTAATAGTGCTGTGGAGGGGAAGGAGTTTCACATTAGCTATGTAGTGCTGCTTAACAAATTACCCTGAAACTTAGCAGATTCCGCAGAGAAACAGAACAGGGTGTTTGTGTGTGTGTGTGTGTGTGTGTGTGTGTGTGTGTAGTGTATATATCTATACATGCAAATATATATATATACACAAATATAGGGAGATATACAGGTATATATCTTTACCCATCTATTTTGTAGAGAACTTTATTTCAAAGAATTAGCTCACGTGATTATGGGGGCTGGCAAGTCCAGACTCTGCAGGGCAGGCTGGAGATCCAAGAAAGAGTTCATGTTTCAGCTCAAGTTCAAAGGCAGTCTGCAGGCATAATGCCTCTTTCTTGGGAGATCTCAGCTTGTTTTCTTTTAAGGCCCTCATCTGACTGGATGAGACCCACCAGTATTTCACAGGATAATGTGCTTTACTCAGTGTCTACTGATTTAAATCTTAATTTCATCTAAAAAACACTTTCATAGCAACATCTGACTGGTGTCTGACCAAATATCTGGGTACCGTGGCCTAGCCAAATTGACACATACTATTAACCATCACAGTCAGGAATCTGGCCATGGCTTAGAGGGGTCCTTCCAGCTCATGGTCTCTCACAAGGCTTCAATCAAGGTGTTGGCCAGACTCACAGTTATTACAACTGGGGCAGGATCTGCAGTTCACCCCTCTCAACTGGGGCAGGATCCATTTCCACGTTCCCTCAGTGGCTGTTGCCAGGGTTCAGTTCCCGACAGGTGGGTGGACTGAGGGCCTCAGTCCCTTGCCAAATGGCCCTCTCCATAGAGCACTTCACAACGTGGCAGCTGGCATCATTAGAGTCAGGGCAAGAGAGAGGTCACTTCCCATCCCTTCTGCCATACTCTGTTCATCAGAAGACACTAGGTGTAGCCCACACTCAAGGTGGGGAAGGAGAGGGGATTACACAAGGGTGTGAATACTAGTATACAGTCAATCAAGAGAATCAATGGAAGATCCTTTCTAGTTTGAAATGTTTTAACTCTATGATGAGAAACTAGAGAAGGGATGGAATATTGTTATGGCCTAGGAAGATTCACTGAAAAGGTGAGGCTTCCCCCACATGACCCAGAGCAACTAAGCCCGCACGCCACAACTACTGAGCCTGCGCTCTAGAGCCCGCGAGCCACGACTACTGAAGCCCGTGCGCCTAGAGCCGGTGCTCCGCAACAAGAGAAGCCACGCAGTGAGAAGCCCGTGCGTGACAACAAAGACCCAATGCAGCCAAAAATAAATGAATAAATAAATGTATTAAAAGAAAAGGTGAGGCTTCCATGTGCTGTGCTAGGTGGGTTCATACACCTAGAGGAGGAGGAGACACAGCAGCCGTTCCTAACAAGTGATGTACATCTGAATCACCTGTGGAGCATTTTAAAAATGCATATAGTGAGGATTTTCCTCCGGTGATTCCAATTTAGTTGACCTGGGTAATTAAGGATGCATCCCTAGTTGAGATTCACACTATAATATAATGAGAAAACTATTCCTAATTGACCCAAGGGTTTGGGTCATAAATAGTCTGTTTTAAGGTTAGAGAGGATGGTGGGGACAGGTATTCCTAATGAGGATGTAGATCTGATCCTTAAGAAAATAGGGAGCCACGGTAAGTTCTTGAGTAGTGCATGAATATGATTAGAGTTACATTTTTAAAAATATTTCATTTATGCATTCATTCTTTCATTTTTTTTTATTCTGATATTTACTTCTCACCACCATAGACCAGTCAAAGAAGATGCCAAATCTTTTGACTGTTTGTAGGATGAGCTACAAGAAGGAACACCAGCAAAAAGCATATGGTAGTACATGAAATGTGATGTCATGAGATGGATGAATGGGAAGAGGAGTTGATAGGATTTCCTAATTCAGTGGAAGGGATAAAGAAGGGTGAGAAAGGAATGATGACACCACGTCTTTTGCAAGGTCCCTCTCTTTAAGCCGACCTCCCAGGGCTGGGAAGCAGAGAAGGGGTGAGAGAATTCAAGTCACTGTGTGCTTTTAGCTCTACTGTTCAGTACAATATCCTATGGGTCTGACAAAGACAAGTAGCGTGGCTCAGTAAGCCCTTGAAAGAGGGATTTAGTCAGAGGCATTATATTTTAAATCCATAAATGATGAGATTCCTGCCAAGCTTCTTTTGAATTAAATAAAGTCCAGAATATGGGGGAAATAGGAATGCTCATTAATGCGATAAGACAGCATTTCTACATGAATGATACAAAATCAAATAGAGTCTTTGTTTTCATTGCTTCTGGAGAATCAAAGCCGGAATCCTTTTGTGGCTCTGTGCTTATAACAATATAGTGCATCTTTGCATCATACTTTCCAGGATAAAAGGGCATATAGTTTCTCTGCGCAGTGACAGGCATGTTTCCTTGAACAATACCCTGTAAAGGTCACACTGGAGATTTGAGTCACAAGCCCTGTGACTTACATTTGAGGCTAAGTTTAAAAATGGTGTGCCCAGAGCTTGCCAATTCCATTAAAAAGCCCTGGTGTCATTTTGGATTACAGTTGAATAGAACAGGACCCAGTGGGATATTGTATCTTTCTTGGTAGCAATACATAGATTTTCTTCTTTGTATCGTTCCCTGGCTATGTCGTTATGGTAGATATCTACTTTCACACCAACTCCTGGAAAGTAATGTCTAATTTCATGGACCTATGTTTTTTTTTTTAAGTAGCTCATTTTCTAGCTTTTCAATTATCATTAGAGGATTTCCGTGAAAGCCTAATTATTTGTGTGTGTTTAGTTATGGTTGATCTTGAATGCTACCTTCCTTACTGAAGCCTTCTAGATTCTCCTCATTCCTGAGAAAGAGGATCGCCAGCCCTTTCAAAGTTTCAGAGCACTTTCTCCCTCACTGACATCATCACGCTCTGTTATATAACAGCACTACCACTCCTTCCTAACAGTTGATGAGTTCTTACCATGCACCCCTTATTGTGCCAAGCAGTTTGTATAGGTTATCTTACTTAATGCTCACAGCAGCCTATGTGGGAAGTATATCATTTCTGCATTTTGCAGATGAGGAAGCCAAGGTTTAAGAGTTTAAGTACCTTGCTCAAGATCATACAGCTAGTAAGTGATGAAGCAAGAACAACCCCAGGCAGTCTGGTCCAGACCCCATTCTTTCAAACACGTATTAGTACCACCTTCTCATAATTTTTGATGTCCAAGTTGCATCCGCTTCCAAAGCAGTAACATGCTTGAGGGAAAGGCTGTCTTGCTTTTGTCAGTGTTCCTGGAATTTTCTGACATACTGACTGACTCAGAAGTATGCACTATGATATTTGTCTTTCTCTGTCTGGCTTAGAGAAAGACAAATATCATATGATACCACTTATATGTGGAATCTAAAAAAAGGATACAAATGAACTTATTTTTCAAACAGAAATAGACTCACAGACATAGAAAACAAATTTATGGTTACCAGAGAGGAAAGGGGGAGAGGGATAAATTAGGAGTTTGGGATTAAAATACATACACTACTGGGCTTCCCTGGTGGCGCAGTGGTTGAGAGTCCGCCTGCCGATGCAGGGGACACGGGTTCGTGCCCCGGTCCGGGAAGATCCCACATGCCGCGGAGCGGCTGGGCCCGTGAGCCATGGCCGCTGAGCCTGCGCGTCCGGAGCCTGTGCTCCGCAACGGGAGAGGCCACAACAGTGAGAGGCCCGCGTACCGGAAAAAAAAAGTCATACACTACTATATATAAGATAGATAACTAACAAGGACCCACTGTATAGCACAGGGAACTATACTCAATATCTTGTAATAACCTATAATGGAAAAGAATGTAAAAAAGAATATATATATTTATATACGTATATGTATAATTGAATCATGTTGCTATACATCTGAAACTAACACATTATAAATCAACTATATTTCAATAAAAATTTAAAAAATAAAAGAAGTATGCATACAAGAAGTGTGCAGTAAATAGTGGTTGAGTGAATGTTTGGAAATTGCCGTCGAGGTTTTATGGGAAACAGGGTCTACACGTTTAGGTATACCACCTGAAACTTTGTTTTTAAGGGATGTGAGGAAATCAGAAAGCTAGTATGTGAGATTTTAAGAAGAGTTTCTGTTCATTTTGTATTCCCGTCATTTAGGTTAGAGTCCATGGTCCAGATATTTTCATTCCCTGTTCTTTGTCAAGCTTTTCTTCCTTCTTTTATGCAAAGATAAACTGGCTCTGTTTGGCTCTGTTCTCTTTTTTTTCCTTTCCCCACGTAATAATCCTAGGCTCCAGTTCTGCAGAGCTCTGAAAACTCTATCAATTGTTCTTCCTTGTTTCTTTATTCATGCCTTAAGCTTTTGTTGCCTAAATTAAAGTAAAGTTTTTTAAAAGTCACATGTGACCTTCCTGCTTTATCCTCCTCTAGCCTTTCTGAGGAGCTTCCCAAGCATAGTGTGGTTATGACCTAGAAGTTCCAGGGCTCATACAGAAGGCTATGGCATTAAAAGCTGGCACTTTGAGGGGAATTTTGAAGTGATTGATTGGTGGGCAGTGACCCTGAAACATGCTGTAAGAGTGGGTGCTGGGACAGCTGGTGGCGAGTAAGCTGTTGGCAATGGAACAACCCAAAACATGTAGATTTTTGACTAAAAATAAGAACGGAAACCTAGATGGAGCCCTGCCGAGACTTGTCAGCCACCCCTTAGCTGTTAAGATGGATATAGCTACGAGGAGATGCAGTCCTGTCACTCAGAGACATCCACAGAAGACGCAGGCTCTATTCCTGGTTGCATCAGGGATGCCATTCCCCTTAGGGAAAGGTGATGTTCTCTTTCGCTGGGACGACGAAGGCACTGTGGGTCACATGGAGGCATCAGAGGAAGATGGGCCGTTTGCATTGCTATCTCCTTGATGTCACACAGCACACAAACCTGCCCCGCAACCCATGGGCACCACTGGGCTTCCAAAGAGCTCTCTTTGCATAAGGAGGAAGGTGGGAGAGGAAGTGCACTGCTTAAAGTTGGCTCTGCCTGTATTTCTGTGGGGCCTGACTCAATAAGACAATGTCTGATATAAAACTAAAGCAAATGAGGAGAGGAATTTTCTTGATCAATTACTTACTTTAGTATATTGCAGCATTACCTGTTCTCTTGTCAATAATATTTCTGTGTATGAAATATTTTTCTTTTTTTATGGAAGTGTAGTTGATTTACAATGATGTGTTAGTTTCTGGTGTTGAGCAAAGTGATTCAGTTGTATATATACTTTTTCAGATTCTTTTCCATTATAGTTTATTACAAGGTATTGAATATAGTTCCCTGTGCTATAGCGTAGGTCCTTGTTGTTTATCTATTTTATGTATAGTAGTGTGTATCCGTTGATCCCATACTCCTAATTTATCCCTCCCCCGCCCTTTGGTAACTATAGGTTTGTTTTCTATGTCTGTGAGTCTATTTCTGTTTTGTAAATAAGTTCTTTTGTATCATTTTTTTTTAGATTCCACATATAAGTGATATCATGTGATATTTGTCTTTCTCTGTCTGACCAACTTCACTTTGTATGATAATTTCTAGGTCCATCCATGTTGCTGCAAATGGCATTATTTCATTCTTTTATATGGCTGAGTAATATTCCATAGTATATATGTGCCACATCTTTTTATCCATTTATCTGTCCAGGGACACTTAGGTTGCTTCCATATCCTGGCTATTGTAAATAGTACTGCTGTGAACATTGGGGGTGCATGTATCTTTTTGAATTAGAGTTTCCTTATTTTCTGGATACATGCCCAGGAGTGGGATTGCTGGATCATATGGTAACTCTGTTTGTAGCTTTTGAAGGAAGCTTCTTACTGTTCTCCATAGTGGCTGCACCAAGTGAAATAGTTTTCTAAATCACACAGGCCACAGAGTGAAATGAGGGGGAGAGTCAGCCCTGAGGCCTTTTAGGCTTTGATGCCTGGGCTGCAAACCTGACTTCAGGAATCCGTGCCTTAGCTTTCTTATCTGGAAAATGGGGCCACTGCCCTCTTAATTGCAGGGCCATCGTTCAGATTAAAGAGTCTGTGCCCAGTGCCTCACAGCTGGTGGGTTCTCAGTGAAAAGTAGTGTTCCCGCCTTCATGCTCATACCGTGAGCTCCGTCCTTCAACCCTTGTCTGGTTAAATAAGGGGAAAAGCAGAGTTCGCTTAGTTATAAAATACTGCTGGCCTTTAGAAGTTTCTAAACACAATGCTGAAAGATTACCATCCACCCTGTCATTTATGAGTAAGAAGATCTGGGGGTACAAAAGTAATAGCAATTAATACTGTTTTCTTAATAATAGCGGTAGGTGCTAACTACAGCACTTTCTGACCACAGTGGCTGGTACTGGCAGTCATGGTGCTTTGGACACATCCTAATGGTGTGCTTTTTTTCTCCTTTCAGAAGCATCTGGCATGTCAGAGCTACAGTGTCTTCCATGGGACTTCCTTTGTGAATAGCTTCCATTTAAAAGAGTTGTGTGAATACCTTGTTTCAGTCAAGTTCCCAAAGAACACATTTGTCTTCTGATCTGCTGGAGGTCTTAAGGTTTGTGTTAATTTTTCCATTTGTCTCACTGAGGTTAGTATTAATTTTGAGGGATATTTTTAAAATGGGTAATGGTCATACCCTATTGCAATAAGAACTGTGGAGCTAGGTTATGCACAGATTGTAATCCTTTGATTTCATTGGGAGATGGATATAAATGAGGAGAAATTTGATATGATCCTTCTCATACTTACTATTAGATACTCTGGGATGTTACAAGGATATTAGAAATAAAATATCCCCCACGTTGGCTTAAAACAAGTTTTATTTCTGTGTTCATAAATTCTAACTGAACAGATCCAGTACATTTATATTGAGTGTCTACATATATCAAATTTTGTTAAGTACTTTCAATGAGCTAAGACCTCGCTGATAAATTATATTTTGGAACATTGAAAATCCAAACTGCATTTGTCAATATCTAGTGTTATCATTATGATATTTTTCAATTATAAAATCTCAGTAGCCAGAATGTTTTCATTTAGCTCTGCCAAGGGGTCCTCAGCCTGTGATTTATTAGGATAGAACAGGGTGATGGTGGTGGTGGTTTAATGTGTGTGCGTTAACAACTCGAAAAATCACTAACAGTATTGTTGCTCACTTAAAGACAGAGCTTGCTAGCAAAGCAAGCATTTTATTTTGGAAGTGCGTGTTCTGCTTCTGAGATGGTACCAAGTAAACCACTTTTATTCTGAAAGTGCTTTCTGACAAAGACCTACCTAAAGGCTGAAATTAATCCACCCATCTTTCATAGATGGAAAAATGAGCAAGAGAGCAGGTAAAGCTTGGCTCACTGAGTGGTTAAAAACTACGTGAAGAGCAAGGGAGAAGGAACAGAGTACTTTCCCTAGAATGACATGTTTTTTCCCACAGACTTTTATTTCATTCGGTTGGACTTTTATTCTGTCCACGGTGACAGATGTTTTCTCCTGCAATGGCCCTCTACTGTGGGTTTTTTTTTTTAACTTCTCTTACTGAGAAATCAAAGTAGATTTCACTGCAGTGCTGGGCTAGATTCCAGTTTTCCCACTGCACCCTTCATTGCTGGGCCCCATGATTGATTCACTTTGAAGGGTGAGGCATGTGGTACATACATATTGGGGGAGAGGACGGGTGGGGGGTTGTGTCTCCATCTTTAACTTTCCAGTGTGTCAGCTTGGTAGGATGTTATGGTGTGCAGAGATGTAACAAGTGTCTGACGGAAAAAGAGGTGCTAGAAAGGACTTGAGAAGTTACCTAAATGTTCTTCCCTAGTCCGCAAATAAGATCCCACTTGAACTGTCTGAAACCAATGAGAAACTGTTTGTTTTCAGACCTTTTTACCTAGGTATCCACTTTCCTTTTGAATCCTAATATAGATTCTCCTTTCTTAGAAACCTCACTGTCTAGAAAACCTAAGTGTTTCCCGACGTCCTCGCATGGCACTTTATTTCTTCTGTTATGGAGACAGAATGTATTGGTCAGAGTCCCCCTGTATCATCATAGGCTTAAGTCTCAAGTCATCCTTTTTCTCTCCAGGAGAGAGAAACCCATTTTTCTGAACCGTTCCTGTGAAATTGTACAGTCCACAAATTTATTTATCCCCACAGTTTTGTTCTGAGTCTCTTAAGTTCTCTACGTTCCACTTAAGTTTGAGAACACAGACAGGTTGCAGGAACATGAAAAATGATCTATTGTTGTTTCTCAGTGAGGCCACTATTGACATTTTCGGGGGGATACTTTGTGATGCAAGATCAGCCCATGGATTTGATCAATAGAAAGGTTAGTAGCCCTGCCTTCAAGGAACTAAAGACCAGCAGCACCCCGCCACCCAGTCCCCGGTTGACGTGATAACCAAATTCAAACCTCCTTTGCCTGTCCCTTCAGAGGAGGACCCGGATTGCCCAGACCAGAGAGTTGCCGGTGAGAGTTGAGCATGCTGAAATGGGCAGAGTTGAGCAAATGGTGGGGCTGGGCCTGGACCCCAGTTTTTAACTCTGGGTGCCATTCTCTTCCCCCCTATCATTCTTCAGTGCTGGGTCTACGCTGGCTTTTCAGCTGTCTAGAAACACACCAACGTGTGTATATGGATACTCTTTTGGAGAACCAGAATTTCTGGTTTGGTGTTTAGGGGAGATCACTGTTGTTTGATATGGGAACATGGAGAGAAGGAACAGAGTACTTTCAGAAGATAACGTCAGAGCTCAGTGCAGGGAAACAGGAGAGAGTAGACAGCTCTGGGGACTTACAGAAGAGACAGGGCTCGGACCCCAGAGGAAATAGTGGGGCTGGTGTTGCAAAGGTATCATCAGCTCAGTCACTGAGAAAGGAAGGGCGGGTAGAGCATCTGGAATCCAAGGGAAGACTAGAACAGGTCAGTAGCAAAGGAGTAGTTTTTCATTTGCTTTGTATCATGCACCCGAGTGTCAGCTCTCCGCTCCGTGTCACAGGCTTCCTCAGTAGTTCAGGAATCAGTTTGCGGGTAGCTCAAAGGGCCCTTCACTGCAGCTGAAACTCTCTCTTGCATCAGCCCCGATATCCCTCACCCACCCTCCATCCACATTTCTGCCTTGTCCCTCACTTATCTTTTGGCAGCTGCTCCCATTCCTGCCCTCCATTCTTCACGTCTGCAGAGAATGAGGAAATGACTTGATGCCTTTTATTTCTCTGGATTCTTCCAATATCTCAAGTAAGGCTATCCATTAAAAGGAAAGAACAGGGCTTCCCTGGTGGCGCAGTGGCTGAGAGTCCGTCTGCCGATGCAGGGGACACGGGTTCGTGCCCCGGTCCGGGAAGATCGCACATGCCGCGGAGCGGCTGGGCCCGTGAGCCATGGCCTCTGAGCCTGCGCGTCCCGAGCCTGTGCTCCGCCACGGGAGAGGCCACAGCAGTGAGAGGCCCGCGTACCGCAAAAAAAAAAAAAAAAAAAAAGGAAAGGACATAGAAACAGTGAGCTTCAGGAAATCTCTCCCACGAAAGCTTTGTTAAGGGGTGTGATCTCTTGAGACATTTACCGTAATACAGGCACAGTCTTTCCATAGAAAAACAAATTCTCATTCGCTGCTATTTTCTTTGGACTTAACATAAGGAATCGTTGAATTCCCTAGTACAGAGGTTACTTAATAAGAAAGTGAGAAGAATTCATGATTTAAAGGCACAGTTATAAGTAGGGGTATCTTGGTTGTTACAGTGGATTACACTTACTCACCTCCTTAGCTTGCACGAAATACACACAGCAACCACAGAGCTGCACACGGGAACTGAACTAAAGGACTCTTTTTCTTTGCTCTCTAGTAAAATGAAGAATCCTACATGATAAGATTTATCATCTATAAATAGACTACATTTATGGAGATAGAAATAACATCAAAGGCCTCCCTTACCTTGTGTTGTTTAATTATTTAAAGCTTTATAACTGAGTTCCTGAGCCCAGTTTTTCAAACATGGTGACTTTCCTGTCCTCTCTTCTTTGGTGCACAGGACACCAAGTTATATGTGACTTCTCAGAGTTTCTCATTTCCTGAAGTGCTCTACTAGCTCTATAAACATGGAAGAATAAATATTAGCTTTATGAGACCATGTTACTCTACCAGTTGAAAAATAGTGTACAGTAAAAAATACAAGGATGTAATGTTGAAAATTATAGGCCAGTATGCTCTCTTATTGTGGGTATATATCTAATCCTCATGCACAAAGACTACGTTTTCAGAAAACTGTGTGCTGTGTAATACCGCTTGCGTCTGTGATGTATTTTCACCCCTCAGGTTTAACAATGTATCTCAAGTGAGTCTTGCCTCACTAGTGAAATGTTTCAGACTTATTTACCACTCTGATTTAAAAACAAACAAACAGAACTCTCTGGAACTTGCTGTTAATTCTAAAAATTACATACGATCCAAAGTTAAGATGTTTGTGGCTTCCTTTCTAATTACGTTAGAAAATGTCTGATGGCAATTTTGAATCAAGAGGAAGTTTTGTGAGGAGTTTAAAAATAAAACGTCAATTGTGGTCTTGCACAGCTAGTCAGTACTTTACGTGTGCAGATTGTTATCTCAAAATCCAGACTCTAATTACACATTTTTAGCAGCAATGAAAATGTAGCATCCATTGACTGTGCCCCTAAAGCTTCACATTGACACCCGGTAAGGAAGAAAAAGAGTAACCTACATGGATAGTGTGTGAGTTGAAACGCTCTTTTAAAACTAGAGGATTCAATATAATTATGTTCAGGTAGTTCACTTCCTTCTAGAAATGACCATGCATTTGCCAAAAGTGCCAATGATTCATCATATCAAGGACAGTTTCTTCTTCCACATTAACTCTCCATTGTTCCTCTTGCTAAAAATGGAAAATAATCAGCCTTGTATATTCTGGGCTCAAAAGTAAGAAAATTGGACTAGCTCCTTCTAATTGCCTATATTTCTACAGCATTCTTCTTTTAAACAACAAAATTTAAAAATATATTAACTTTTATTATGAAATAGTTTAAGCCTACAGAAAATAATAGATGTACCTACTGCCATATTTTATTTTAAGATTGTCATTTTTGATGACATTTATTGTTTTCTTTCTAACTTTACAAGCAAAACATACATGTTCATTGCAGACAAATAGAAATACATAAAAACATAAAGGAAAAATTTGAAATCACCCGTAACACCCCTCCTCCCGAGAGAACCTTCATTATTAGCATTTTTATACATTTCTCCCCAGTGTTTACACATTTTTACAAATTGAGGTATAATTGACCTACATCACTATGTCAGTTCCAGGTACACAATATAGTGATTCAATATTTCTGTACGTTACAAAATGATCACTATGATCTGTCTGGTTATCATCTGTCACCATACAGAGATATCACAGTATAGCTATCTATATCCCCCATGCTTTACATTTCATCCCTGTGACTCATTTTTTTTTGTAACTGGAATTTTGTACCTCTTAATCTCCCTCAACTATTGCACTCATCTCCCAATCCCCCTTCTCTCTGGTAACCACCTCTTTGTTACATTCTGTATCTATGAGTCTGTTCTTTTATGTTCATTCATTTGTTTTGGTTTTTAGATTCCACATATACATGAAACCATACAGCATTTGTCTTTCTCTGTCTGACTTATTTCACTTAGCATAATACCCTCTAGGTCCATCCATGTTGTCACAAATGGCAAGATTTCATTCTTTTTTATGACTGAGTTGTATACCACATCTTTATCCATTTATCTATTGATGGACACTTAGGTTGCTTCCATATCTTGCCTGTTGTAAATAGTGCTGCATTGAACATAGGGGTACATATATCTTTTCAAATCACTGTTTTTGTTTTTGTCAGAATAATGCTTGGACGTGGAATTGCTGGATAGTATGGTAGTTCTATTTTTAATTTTTTGAGGAGCCTCCATACTATTTTCCATAGTGGCTGTACCAATTTACATTCTCACCAACAGCTGACTAGGGTTCCTTTTTCTCCACATCCTCACCAACACTTATTATTTGTTGTCTTTTTGATAATAACCATTCTCACAGGTGTGAGGTGATATCTCATTGTGATTTTAATTTGCATTTCCCTGATGGCTAGTAATGTTGAGCATTTTTCCATGTGTCCATTGCCATCTATATGTCTTCTTTGAAAAACATGTCTGTTCACGTTCTCTGCCTATTTTTCAATCAGTTGTTTCATTTTTTGATGTTGAGTTGTATGAGTTTTATATATTGGGGATATTAACCCCTTACCAGGTACATCACTTGCAAATATCTTCTCCCATTCAGTAGCTAGTGTTTTTGTTTTGTTGGTAATTTCCTTCACTGTGCAGAAGTTTTTTAGCTTGATGCAGTCCCATTTTTTTAACTTTTGCTCTTGTTTCCCTTGCCTAAAGAGACATTTCCAGAAAGTTATTGCCAAGGCCAGTGTCAAGAGTATACTGCCTATGTTTTCTTCTAGGAGTTTTATGGTGTCAGGTCATTTAAGTTTTTAATAAATTTTGAGTTTATTTTTGTATGTGGTGTGAGAAGGTAGTCCAGTTTGATTCTTTTGCATATAGGCGTCCAGTTTTCCCAGCACCATTTATTGAAGAGGCTGTCTTATCCCCATTGTGTATTGTTGTTGCCCCCTTTGTCATTGACTAATTGCCCATATAAGTGTATGTTCATTCCTGGGCTCTCTATTCTGTTCCATTTATCTATGTGTATGTTTTTGTGCCAGTACCATACTGTTCTGATGACTGTATCTTTGTAGTATAGCTTGAAATCAGGGAGCCTGATTCCTCCAGCTTTATTGTATGTTTGCTTTTACCAATGAGATTTTTCCTTTTATAGTTTCCATATTTCTAGTTGTACTCTTTTCTTTTTTGCTTAGAGAAATTCCTTTAACATCTCTTGTAAGGCTGGTTTAGTGGTCCTGGACTCCTTTAGCTTTTGCTTGTCTGTAAAACTCTTTTATCTCTCCATCAAATCTGAATTATAGCCTTGCTCAGTAAAGTATTATTAGTTGTGGGTTTTTCCCTTCATCACTTTCAAAATATTGTGCCACTCTCTTCTGACCTGAAGAATTTCTGCTGAAATGTCAGCTGATAGCCTTTGTGAGTTCCCTTGTATGTAACTAGTTGCTTTTATCTTATTGCTTTTAATATTCTCTCTTTATCTGTAATTTTTGCCGTTTTAATTCTAGTATATCTTGGTGTGGACCTCTTTGGGTTTATCTTGTTTGGTATTCTCTGAGCTTCCTAGACTTGGATATCTGTGTCCTTTCCCAGGTTAGGGAAATTTTCAGATATTATGTCTTCAAATAAGTTCTCTACTCCTTTCTTTCTCTCTTCTTTTTTTGGGACCCCTGTAATGAGAATGTTTCAGTACATTTGATGTTGTCCCAGAGGTCTCTTAACATATCCTCATTTTTTTTTAAATCCTTTTCTCTTTTTCTGTTCAACTTGAGTGATCTCCACTACTCTGTCTTCCAGTTTGCTGATCCTTTCCTCTGTATCATGTAATCTACTGTTGATTCCTTCTTTTTTATTGCAGTCATTGTATTCTTCAGCTCTGTTTGTCTCTTCTTTATATTTTCTAAGTCTTTGTTAAACTTTTCACTGTGTTCAGCGATTCTTCTCCCAAGTTCCTCAAGCACCTTGAACTCTTTATTGGGTAGATTGCTTATCTTCACTTCACTTAGCCCTTCTGAGATGTTACCTTGTTCCTTCATTTTGAAAATATTCCTCTGTTGTCTTATTTTGCCTGATTATTTGCTTTTACTTCTCTATATTAGGTAGGTCAGTTACATTTCCCAATCTAGGAAATTTGGCCTTACGTAGGAGACATCGATGGGTCCGAGCTGCACGCTCCCCCCTGTTCACTGTAGCTGTATGATCTAGGTATTCCTCCCCCTATGTAGGCTGCATGGGCCCTTCTGTTGTGGTGGGCCTGATTACTGTGTGCTGAGGTGACTGGTCTCCAGCCTGGTTGGTTGCCAGGCCCTGCCTAGTACAGAGGCTGCTGGCCACTGGTGGGCGGTGGGGGGCCTGTGTCCCAGCTAGCTGCCTGCATGACCCATTAAGTCCTGGACCCGGTGCTAGCCTGACTGTGGGTGGGACTGTGTCCCTGCAAGGCTGGCTACTAGGCCTGGGGCATCCCAGGACTAATGCTGAAAAGTTGGCGAGTGGGGCCAGGTCTAGGCACTAATAAACTAGAGGGAGGACTCCAAAATGGTGCCTGCCAGCACTAGTGTTCTCATGGTAGACTAAGCTCCTAAAAATGGCTGCCACCGGTGTCTCTGTCACCAGGGTAAGTCCCAGTTGCCTCTTGCCTCTCTGGGAGGCTCTCCAAGATCAGCAAGTGTGTCTGACTCAGACTCCTTTCAAATTATTGCTTCTGCATTGGGTCTCTGCATAGGTGCGATTTTGCATGTGCCCTTTAAGAGCAGAGTCTGTTTTCTGTAGCCTTCCGGCTTCCCTGAATGCAAGCTCTGCTGGCCTTCAAAGCCAGAAATACTGTGGGCTCATCTTCCTGGTGCAAGACCCCCAGGCTTCAGAGCCCAGTGTGGTGCTCAGACTCCTTGCTTCTTGGGGGAAATCTATGCAATTGTGATTATACTCCTATTTGTGGGCCACCTACCTAGAGATGTGGGTCTTGACTATACGGCATCTCTGCCCCTCCTACTGATCTTGTTGTGGCTCCTCCTTTATCTTCAGTTGTAGAAGATCTTTTCTGCTAGACTTTAGAACATTCCCATTGAGAGTTGCTCTGTAAACAGTTGTAATTTTCGTTTGCTATGGGAGGAGGTGAGCTCAGGGTCTTCCAACTCACCACCTTGGCCACCATCTCCACTGCCATATTTTAAAATGTTAATACTTCTAAAGTTGCTTCGTATATCTATTTTTTAAAGTGAAAAAAAAAATTACCATTCTTTCTATTTACCTAACACCATAGATACTATAACTTATATAAGATTTTGTATTTCATTCCTTTATATTATATTATATATCTGTATCTGATTATGTCTGTGTCTATATATATGGGATATTATGTTTAAGCTTACACAGATGAGATCATACTGAATTTGTACCTTTCAGTTTGTTTTTCCTCAACAGTTTTTTGGGGTTCATTTTTAGCATTATCTGTTAACATATGGACATTTGACTTATTCGTAGTAGTTAATTGTTTTATGTATCTACCTTCTCATAATGGAAAATTCACCAGTCTTTTTTTTTTTTTTTTCTGGACAACCACCTTCCTACACCCATCTCATCATTCACAGTAGACACGTAAACGTGTAGATGTGGGTTTAACGTTTGGTAGTGCAGCACCCTCCCTGCCATTGAATAGGCACTTGGGAAACAGTTATTCTTTAACTCTACTAGAAAAACTTGTATTTCCTTCTTGTCAACAAAGTTTTCTATTTTGTTTTGTTATTACCATTAGATGTGCCTCTGTCCCTTTTCCACTGAATTTTCTATGAGCAGTTTCTAATGTGGCTTTATTAATTCCATCTAAATCAAGTATATTTATGTGTAAGCAATGAGAAAAGACCAAAGGAATAGAGCAAAGACAAACAAGAGAGAATGAAAGAAGGAAGACGGGATTACGTCTAATCTTTAGCCTCTGAGACTCGATTGGTATTCCTGAGAGATACTTTTTAAAGGACATTTGCACAGTTTCTTTTTCTCCATCACCTCAGAGGTCAGCCAGTTTTGGAGGCCTTTCTCTTCCATTTAACCAATCAAATACTTCCTTTTGTCTCTTACTTTCATAATAACATTAGAAAAATGTATATTACTTTTTTAAATTTAGGTATATTTCAAGATCTGTCTCAAGTGTTTGCTTAGATTGTGGCGCCTCAAAAAATGGGAGCTATCAAAAAATCTGAAAACGGATATATATTTGTACTTTTTAGTAGATTTTACTGTTGTTTTGCATTTTGCCTAGCATGTGCTAAATAAATATTCGGTGAATGGTTGAATAAATAAACAAAGAAATAAATATTTGTAGAAGTTACAGTAATAAAGATTTGTAGAGGTTACATGGTCATTTGACTTAGAGGTATTTTAGTGTTACTAGTAATCATCTTTCATCTACTAAAACACTTAACTTCAACATTCAGGTCTCCTCTGATTGAAAACTAAAGGTCTAAAAACAAATGAAATATCAGAGTTAACTGAGAGCACCAATTCCCAAAAGTTATTAAAATTAAAGTCTCTATTTAAGGTTACCAGATTATTTAGGGCTCTAAAACAAGTGTCTACTGCCTTAAAATTTTAAGAGCTGTATGTCTCAGTGTTTAGACTATTCTCAAATTCTTTTGTTATTCTAGGAAATTAAACTTTTATTAGTTCATTTTATTTTTGTACATGACAGTGGGCTGAGCCAGTTGATGCCACTAAAAAAGTAAAACTTTGAAAAGTTGAAGAGTAAAAGCAATTATTTCTAGAACTGACAGAGCCTTTCCTGGGTTCAGTTCTTTCTCCGTTTAATTATTTATTCCTTTCAAGATACTGGAAATTATTAGACTGTAATTGATCTCAGCACTTGCCAAATGTAATTTTCTATATAAAAACATTAGTAAGTATTGAGAATTTCCTTTTGTTTCCCTTGCAAACAATGCTCTGGTCTTTTCTGAAAGTCAAGTTTATAGGGTTTTTCCCCATCCTTAATCTTTATTTTTGTTGTATTTGATGGAGTTCTACTCAGCTAAGATGTGCGCCAAGTTTAGTTTGTAACTGAGTATAAGTCATCAGAAAATAGGATTTCAGCCAGAAATTCTTGCACACATTACCTCTAGCTGCTCTGCCAAGTGTCACAGTACTATTTAGGCCTTCCCATATGTCTGAAATCAACAGGAAAATGCTTTTCAATCTTAGCTCACATATGTTTTTAAGTAGAATTTGTTCTGGTAGTACTGATATCCCCAGTATGAGATTATTAGTACTGTTTTCTAATGGTAAAGGTATGCTTTTTATCAGTTTCCATCGTAATGATAGCTCTGCGGATGGCTCTGGGTTCTCATTTGGCATATTTGTTGATAAGAGGGCTAGAGGAGGGAGACCTTCAAGATGGCGGAGGAATAAGATGTGGAGATCACTTTCCTCCCCACAAATACATCAGAAATACATGTACAGGTGGAACAACTCCTACAACACACCTGCTGAATGCTGGTAGAAGACCTCAGACTTCCCAAAAGGCAAGTTTTCCCCCACATACCTGGCCATGTGGCTGACAGGGTCTGGGTGCTCCAGGCACATGTCAGGCCTGTGCCTCTGAGGTGGGAGAGCCGAGTTCAGGACATTGGTCCACCAGAGACCTCCCTGCACCACATAATATCAAACGGCTAAAGCTCTCCCAGAGATCTCCATCTAAACGCTAAGACCCAGCTCCACTCAACGACCTCGAGCTACAGTGCTGGATATCCTATGCCAAACAACTAGCAAGACAGGAACACAAACACACCCATTAGCAGAGAGGCTGCCTAAAACCATAATAAGGTTACAGTCACCCCAAAACACACCACCAGATGCGGTCCTGCACACCAGAACACAGGCACCAGTCCCCTCCACCAGAAAGCCTATACAACCCACTGAACCAACCTTAGCCACTGGGGGCAGACGCCAAAAACAATGGGAACTGTGAACCTGCAGCCTGTGAAAAGGAGACCCCAAGCACAGTAAGTTAAGCAAAAGGAGAAGACAGAGAAACACACAGCAGATGAAGGAGCAGGGTAAAAATCCATCAGACCAAACAAATGAAGAGGAAATAGGCAGTATACCTGAAAAAGAATTCAGAATAATGACAGTAAAGATGATCCAAAATCTTAGAAGTAGAAAGGAGAAAATACAAGAAACGTTTAACAAGGACCTAGAAGAGCTGAAGAGCAAACAAACAATGATGGACAACACAATAAGTGAAATTAAAAGTTCTCTACAAGAAATCAATATCAGAATAACTCAGGCAGAAAAACGGATAAATGACCTGGAAGATAACATAGTGGAAATAACTACCGCAGAGCAGAATGAAGAAAAAAGAATGAAAAGAATTCAGGACAGTCTCAGGGACCTTTGGGACAACATTAAACGCACCAACATTCGAATTATAAGGGTCCCAAAGGAGAAGAGAAGAAGAAGGGGACTGAAAAAATATTTGAAAAGATTACAGTTGAAAACTTCCTAATATGGGAAAGGAAATAGTCAATCAAGTCCAGGAAGCGCAGAGAGTCCCATACAGCATAAATCAAAGGAGAAACACGACAAGACACATATTAATCAAACTATCAAAAGTTAAATACAAAGAAAACATATTAAAAGGAGCAAGGGAAAAACAACAAATAACATACAAGGGAAGCCCCATAAGGTTAACAGCTGATCTTCCAGCAGGAAATCTGCAAGCCAGAAGGGAGTGGCAGGACATATTTAAAGTGAGGGAAAAACCTACAACCAAGTTTACTCTACCCAGCAACAGTCTCATTCAGTTTCGATGGAGAAATTATGACCTTTACAGACAAGCAAAAGCTAAGAGAATTCAGTACTACCCAACCAGCTTTACAGCAAATGCTAAAGGAACTTCTCTAGACAGGAAACACAAGGGAAGGAAAAGGCCTACAATAACAAACCCAAAACAATTAAGAAAATGGTAATAGGAACATACATATCGATAATTACCTTAAATGTAAATGGATTAAATGCTCTAGCCAAAAGACATAGACTGGCTGAATGGATACAAAAACAAGACCCGTATATATGCTGTCTACAAGAGACCCACCTCAGACCTAGGGAAACATGCAGACTGAAAGTGAGGGGATGGAAAAAGATATTCCATGCAAATGGAAATCAAAAGAAAGCTGGAGTAGCAATGCTCATATCAGACATAATAGACTTTAAAATAAAGACTATTACAAGAGACAAGGAAGGCCACTACATAATGATCAAGGGATCAATCCAAGAAGAAGATAGAACAGTTGTAAATATTTAGGCACCCAACATAGGAGCACCTCAATACATGAGGCAAATGCTAACAGCCATAAAAGGGGAAATCGACAGTAACACAATCATAGTAGGGGACTTTATAACACCCCACTTTCACCAATGAACAGATCATCTAAAATGAAAATAAATAAGGAAACACAAGCTTTAAATGATACATTAAATGAGATGGGCTTAATTGATATTTATAGGACATTCCATCCAAAACCAGCAGATCACACTTTCTTCTCAAGTACTCAGGGAACATTCTCTAGGATAGATCATATCTTGGCTCACAAATAAAGCCTTGGCAAATTTAAGAAAATTGGAATCGTATCAAGTATCTTTTTCTACCACAACGCTATGAGACTAGATATCAATTACAGGAAAAAGTCTGTAAAAAAAACAAAGGCATGGAGGTTAAATGATACACTATTAAATAACCAAGAGGTCACTGAAGAAATCAAAGTGGAAATCAGAAAATATTTAGAAATAAATGACAGTGGAAACATGATGACCCAAGACCTGTGGGATGCAGCAAAAGCAGTTCTAAGAGGGAAGTTTATAGCGATAAAATCCTACCTCAAGAAACAAGAAACATCTCAAATAAATGACCTAACCTTACACCTAAAGCAATTAGAGAAAGAAGAACAAAAAACCCCCAAAGTTAGCAGAGGGAAAGAAATCATAAAGATCAGATAGGAAATAAATGAAAAAGAAATGAAGGAAACAGTAGCAAAGATCAATAAAACTAAAACCTGGTTCTTTGAGAAGATAAACAAAATTGATAAACCATTAGCCAGACTCATCAAGAAAAGAAGGGAGAAGACTCAAATCAACAGAATCAGAAACGAAAAAGGAGAAGTAACAGCTGACACTGCAGAAATACAAAGGATCCTGAGAGATGACTACAAGCAACTCTATGCCAATAAAATGGACAACCTGGAAGAGATGGACAAATTCACAGAAAAGCACAACCTTCCGACAGTGAACTAGGATGAAATAGAAAATATAAACAGACCAGTCACAGGCACTGAAATTGATAAAAAAATCTTCCAGTAAGCAAAAGTCCAGGACCACATGGCTTCGCAGGCGAATTCTACCAAACATTTAGAGAAAAGCTAACACCTATCCTTCTCAAACTCTTCCAAAATATAGCAGAAGGCGGAACACTCCCCAACTCATTCTACGAGGACACCATCACCCTGATTCCAAAACCAGACAAGGATGGCACAAAGAAAGAAAACTACCGGCCAATATCACTGAAAAAGATAGATGCAAAAGTCCTCTACAAAATACTAACAAACAGAATCCAACAACACATTAAAAGGATCATACATCATGATCACCAGCGGTTTAGCCCAGGAATGCAAGGATTCCTCAATATACGCAAACCAGTCAGTGGCATAAGCCATATCAAGAAACTGAAGGAGAAAAACCTCATGATCATCTCAATAGATGCAGAAAAAGCTTTTGACAAAATTCAACACCCATTTATGATAAAAACCCTCCAGCAAGTAGGCACAGAGGGAACTTAACATAATAAAGGCCATATATGACAAGCGTCGTTCTCAATGGTGAAAAGCTGAAAGCATTTCCTCTAAGATCAGGAACAAAGCAAGGTTGCCCTCTCTCACCACTATGATTCAACATGGTTTTGGCAGTTTTAGCCACAGCAATCAGAGAAGAAAAGGAAATGAAAGGAATTCAAATTGGAAAGAAGAAGTAAAGCTGTCGCTGTTTGCAGATGACATGATACTATACATAGAGAATCCTTAAGATGCTACCAGAAAACTACTAGAGCTAATCAATGAATTTGGTGAAGTCGCAGGATACAAAATTAATGCACAGAAATCTCTTGCATTCCTATACACTAATGATGAAAAGTCTGAAAGAGACATTAAGGAAACACTCCCATTTACCACTGCAACAAGAGGAATAAAATACCTAGGAATCAACCTACCTAAGGAGACAAGACAAAAGACCTGTATGCAGAACTATAAGACACTGATGAAAGAAATTAAAGATGGCACAAACAGATGGAGAGATATACCATGTTCTTAGATTGGAAGGATCAACATTGTGAAAATGACTATACTACCCAAAGCAATCTACAGATTCAATGCAATTCCTATCAAACTACCAATGGCATTTTTCACAGAACTAGAACAAAAAATTTCACAATTTGTATGGAAACACAAAAGACTGTGAATAGCCAAAGCAATCTTGAGAAAGAAAAATGGAGCTGGAGGAATCAGGCTCCCAGATTTCAGACTGTACTACAAAGGTACAGTAATCAATACAGTATGGTACTGGCACAAAAACAGAAATATAGATCAGTGGAACAGGATAGAAAGCCCAGAGATAAACACACACACATATGGTCACCTTATTTTTGATAAAGGAGGCAAGAATATACAATGGAGAACGCACAACCTCTTCAATAGGTGGTGCTGGGAAAACTGGACATGTAAAAGAATGAAATTAGAACACTCCCTAACACCATACACAAAAATAAACTCAAAATGGATTAGAGACCAAAATGTAAGGCCAGACACTATTAAACTCTCAGAGGAAAACATAGGCAGAACAGTCTCTGACATAAATCACAGCAAGATCCTTTGTGACCCACCTCCTAGAGAAATGGCAATAAAAACAAAAGTAACAAATGGGATCTAATGAAACTTAAAAGCTTTTGCACAGCAAAGGAAAACATAAACAAGATGAAAAGACAACCCTCAGAATGGGAGAAAATATTTGCAAATGAAGCAACTGACAAAGGATTTATCTCCAAAACTGACAAGCAGCTCATGCAGCTCAATATCAAAAAAGCAAACAATGCAATCCAAAAATGGGCAGAAGACCTAAATAGACATTTCTCCAAAGAAGATATACAGATTGCCAACAAACACATGAAAGGATGCTCAACAACAGTGATCATTAGAGAAATGCAAATCGAAACTACAATGAGGTATCACCTCACACCAGTCAGAATGGCCATCACCAAAATATCTACAAACAATAAATGCTGGAGAGGGTGTGGAGAAAAGGGAACCATCTTGCGCTGTTGGTAGGAATGTAAATTGATACAGCCACCATGGAGAACAGTATGGAGGTTCCATAAAAAACTAAAATTAGAACTGTCGTACGACCCAGCAATCCCACTACTAGGCATATACCCTGAGAAAACCATAATTCAAAAAGAGTCATGTACCACAGTGTTCACTGCAGCTCTATTTATAATAACCAGGACATGGAAGTGACCTAAGTGCCCATCGACAGATGAGTGGATAAAGAAGACGTGTCACATATATACAGTGGAATATTACTCAGCCATAAAAAGAAACGAAATTGAGTTATTTGTAGTGAGGTGGATGGACCTAGAGTCTGTCATACAGAGTGAAGTAAGTCAGAAGGAGAAAAACAAATACCATATGCTAACACATATATATGGAATCAAAAAAAAAATGGTTCTGAAGAACCTAGGGGCAGGACAGTAATAAAGACGCAGACGTAGAGAATGGACTTGAGGACACGGGGAGCGGGGAAGGGTGAGCTGGGATGTAGTGAGAGAGTGGCCTGGACATATATACACTACCAAATGTAAAATAGATAACTAGTCGGAAGCAGCCATATAGCACAGGGAGATCAGCTCGGTGCTTTGTGTCCACCTAGAGGGGTGGGATAGGGAGGGTGCGAGGGAGATGCAAGAAGGAGGAGATATGGGGATATATGTATACGTATAGCTGATTCACTTCGTTATGCAGCAGAAACTAACACACCATTGTAAAGCAATTATACTCCAACAAAGATGTTTAAATAATTAATTAAAATTTAATTTAAAAAAAAGAGTGCTAGAGTTCCCACAAACTGCACACTCCTAATTTCTGGTGGATTTCACTTTAGAAAATCAAAATGCTGCTCTGTCAATCTGTGTGCCTACAAGCTGTGGCATCGGAACTCAGCTCAAATTATCACCAGATCTGCAGCCTTCCTTTCCTTCCTCTCCTTTCCTCTGCAGGCCCCTTCTCTCAGGAGTTGGGGTGGAGCCCCTGGGTTCTGATACCATCCAAGAAGATGAAGCTGCAGAGAAGAAAGAGGACATGTGTCCAATAATAGGCCTCCTGTCATCCTTCTGCATTTTCTTTCCCTTGTCTTTTGTATCAGGATCCATAGCACTTAAAAAAATAAAAAGAAAGAAAGATTTAGGCACCAGTGCTTGGCAGCAAGAAGATTGGTCATGGTGTTGGATTATAAGTTTTTCGAATACGGTTTGAAAGTATCTGTTAAAATTTGAAACGAAATGGAGAAGAATGAAAAAAAAATTGGTTTTTAATTCAGATTAGAGGATCAGCAAATTCTTAATGAGTAAATTGAAACCTGCGTTTGGATTCCTTAATATAGAAACAGCTATGGAAAATTTAAAGATAAGCAATGCATTATTCCCAAAAGCATTGAAGACAAAATTAGGTTAACAGGTCTAGGCAGAAAACAAAGCTAATAAGTGTTAGGAACTTAGAAAAATTGTAAATTTCAAGTGTGCTCCTAATACTTGAAGCACAGATGTCAGTAATTAAGGACAAAGGATCTCAAGGATGCTTGTGAAAGAGACAAAATGAATATAGGGAAGCCTCCCTAATTTAGGCTAACTAGAGAGAGCATACTTGTTGGAATTATGTGATGTTTCATTTCAAGACAGTCATCCACTCTCCAGTAAATACAGTGGTATAAGCTTGTGGCTAATCAAAATGACAACAACAACAAAAACCCTCTCTGTCTTGCTTTACGAATCCCTAATTTCTCCCTAATAATTTTACTCTAAGGTGATATACATGGGGAGAGATTACAAAAGTTTGGCCTTTGATCATCCTAAGCACCTTGTACTGATTTAGAAAACAGTGGATTCACCTAAAGTCAGTGGGCAACTTTATTTGAATATAGGTCTCCTAATATACTTCTGTGACGAATTTATTACTATTTAAATTGAAAGGATTTTTTAAGGTCACAGGTGAATTGGTGCTGAAACCCAGAAAGATGATTTCCAAGTGACTGAGTATTTTCATTGACATAAAACATTTTATTTTCTCTTAACAGTAAGGTTAAAGGGGAAGAAGAATAGACATTAAAGTTCAGGGCACCTGACTCACAGCTTGTGTCTCCACTGAAGAAAGAGGTCATCGAGTCCGGACATCCCCAGCCTGGGAGAGATAAGTGGGAGGCGAAGATAAGGGCTAGGAGAGGTGATTGCCGGCTGGCTTTCTCTTCCCTGTTATCCCAGACTTCGGCATGCAGTCAGTGTTTCTTTAATTGTATGTTTCGCTTCTATTGATAGCACAGGGTCTTGTGTGTTGTGTACTGGAGAGAGGAGAGGGAGTTCCTTTCATAGCAGCCACAAGGGAATGACATCTTTTTATGAGAAAGACATTTTTCTCAATTCTTTCCTGAAAATGTGGACATTTGAATAAATACTATAGGTGAACGTTTTCCAGATAAAATGTCTAAGACCATTTCCATTCATTTGAAAATTTGCACACACACAAAGGACTGCTATTCACTGAACAATGCCATCACTGTTAGAAATTCCATCCTAAATTTTAGCAGAGAACGTATAATCCCAAAATAAAGACACGTTAAGGGAACAGAATGTACTTTTCCTTTCATTTAAAAGAATTTGTTATTGTTGTTTTTAAATTCTGGGTAAAAATCCATCAATCACAGTGTCTTAGGAGTGTCACAAGTATACATATTTGAAAACCCAAAGGAGAGCAGTCGTAATAGAATGAGACAATTTTCAACATTCTAGAGCTCAGTTTCCTTCTCAGAAACATTGCTAAATTGAAAGTAAAAGATACCACATTAAGAAATTCCACTTGCATTTAAAATATTGATTAAAAATGATAATGCAAGCACTATAGGAAATATAATGTATAAAAATGTTTTTCTACGTACGCATTTCTCAGCAAAGTAAAAACATAACCCACATAACACATTCTGCCACCTCTTTTCCTGTCTGCAAATTCCTGTCGTTTGTGAAAATATGTGGCTGCTTCATCTATCGATTGAAAATATTAAAATTGTGTTTTTAAAATGAATATTAAAGCAGGAGGTGGCAGGTGTAAATAGTACTAACCTCTCATTATACTGCACTTAGAACTTTTTCTTTCTAACATTACCTCACCCTTCGTTTTGCTGAGGTCCTGGAGGGCATGCAGAACTCTGCCCAGAGTAGGCTGTGATTTAAATGTTTGCTAAACAAATAAATAAGACAATTAATTAAAGGTGGCCTACAAAGGTGAATTTCCGAAAACCCCGTAATTTCAGTGGGCTAAATACCAGATGGTAAGGGTATTGGAGGCATAACATTGCATGTTCTCATTTCACTTTTCCTCTCCAAAGCCCCACTCTATTTATTGCTGTGGCATCTGGCAGGCTTTCTTTTCTGGGCCCAGCATGCTCCATGCCATGTGTTAGCATTTTCCTGGAATGAAAGTCAAGGAAATACCATTTCTAAAAATATGCTTTATGGGTGTTTTAAAATATAGTATTTCCTTTCTACTAGCTCATTTGCTTAGGGGTCCTGATAAATGACATTCACACACAGAAAAAAAAAATCACAGTGAATCTGATTTTATGTATGCAACAAACATCACAATTGCCTTAACGAAGTGTGCAAACAGTATCCTCCTTTTCTGTTTCTGAGACATTTTATTTTTGTGGGTTTATGGCCACAGGCGCTCCGTGCTCACTAAAAATAGGAGCCAAACATTTACTCAGTGCTTATTTGTATCAAGAACTGTTCTTTACATATATTAGCCAGTATAGTCCCTTAAGGATCCTGTATAAAACGTATTATTTATCATTTTCGTTTTACAAATAAGGAAATTTAGACATCGACTCTTTATTTCAACACTTTGCCAAGTTCACATGGCTAGTAACGTATGAGTTGGGATAGCTTTCTTTTTTTTTTCTTTTAACTTTTTCCTTTAATTTACTATTTATTGTGAAAGACTCAGTTTTTAAGGTTTTTTTTTTCTTTTGCAAGATTTTATTATGGAAATGTTTAACCACACAGAAAACTTGAAAGAAATTGGCAGTGAACACTCATATGCTTACCTCTATGCATCCCTGTTTTCATCCACGAATCCACTGAATTTTTGGAAACATTTCTAAGTAAATTGTAGACATTGCTACAATTCCCCCAAATGCTTTGGTGTATGTACCATTACTAAAATTCCAAGTTTTATGATTTTTTATATGATTCTTATTTTCTAAGTAAAATTGTTAGGTAAAATTTACATATTTACATAAAATGCACAGACCTTAAGTGTACATTTCTATGAGTTCCAACAGTTATATGCACCTGTGCTACCCAAGTGTCTATCAACCCCAGAAAATTCCCTCACACACCTTCCCAGCACATCCCCATCCCCACCTCTAGAGTAAATCAATTCTGGTTCTAGAACTCCGTATAAGTAGACTCATATGCTACATACTCTTTCATGTCAGGTTTCTTTTACATAGTATGTTTTTGAGATTAATCTATTCTTGAGTCTGTCAGTAACTCATTTCTATCTCTTGCTGAGTGATATTTGATTGCATGAATAGACAACAGTTTGTTAATCCATTCCTCTATGGATGGACACTTGTGTTCTTTTCAGGCTCTATTTTGGATGTAGTTGCCATGAACATTCTCGAACAAGTCTTTCGTGAAGATATGGTTTCATTTCTTTTAGGCCAACATCTAAGAGTGGAATTTTAGTCATAGGTAGGTGTATGTTGGGTTTTAGAAGAAATTACCATATCTTTGTACAAAGTAGTTGTACCATTTTACATTCGCATCGACCATACATGATAGTTCTGGTTGTTACACATCTTCAGCAGCATTTGGTCTTGTCGGTCTCTTTAATTTTCGCCATTCTGGTAAGCTAGAATTGGGTTTGCAGTGATATTTCATTGTGATCTAATATGCATTTTTCTTGATGACTAATATGTTGACATCTTCTTCATGTGCTTACTGGCCATATCTTCTTTTGTAAAGTGTCCATTGAAGTATTTGCCCATCCTTATATTGGGTTGCTTGTATGTATTTTTCTTTTTGAGGTATAAAATAGATATTCGTCTCCAGGATTTTATTAGATGTATACATTGCAACTGCTTCCTTCCAATTCCACTGTATTGCTTGTCTATTCATTCTCTTAATGATGTTTTTTGTTGAGCAGAAGTTTTAATTTCGGGGGTGTAATTTATTGGGGTTTTTTTCTTTCATAGGTACTGGCTTTTGTATCCTAAGAGAACTTTATGCTCAAGTCAAAAAAATTCTGTGGTTTCTTTGAAAAGTTGTATAGTTTTAGATTTTATGTTTAGATTTATGATCCTTATTGAATTAACTTTTGGATATTATGTTTACTATGTTTTGTATATTATTTGTTTATTATCTTCTATCTGGGATGTTTAATTCTTCCAACACGATTTCTGAAAAGCCTTTCCTTTCCTTATTGGAATGCCTTAGTGCTAGTCTCAAACATCAAGTGACCACATAAGTGTGCACCTATTTCTCTATTCTGTTCCATTGATTTGTTGCTCCTTATGCTAGTACCACACTGTATTGATTACTGTAGCTTTACAGCAAGTCTTCAAGTCAGATGTGTAAGTCCTCCATCTTTGTTCTTTTATAAAATTGGCTTAGATATTCTATTTCTTCTGAAAATTTATGTAGATTTTAGAATTAGCTTACCAGTTTTTTTTGTTTTTGTTTTTGTTTTGTTTTGATTTTTGCGGTACGCGGGCCTCTCACGGTTGTGGCCTTTCCCGTTGCGGAGCACAGGCTCCGGACGCGCAGGCTCAGCGGCCATGGCTCACGGGCCCAGCCGCTCCGTGGCGTGTGGGATCCTCCCGGACCGGGGCACGAACCCGTGTCCCCTGCGTCGGCAGGCGGACTCTCAACCACTGCGCCACCAGAGAAGCCCCAGCTTACCAGTTTTGAAAATAATCAGTTTAGTCAGATTACAGTTGAGAATATGTTAAATCTAAGGCTCAGTTTGGAAAGAATTGACATCAGTATTGAGCCTCTCAACCCATAAATGTACATTCTCTTCATTAATATTTCTCAGCAATATTTTATAGTTTTTAGTGTATAATTCCTACATACCTCTTGGTGCATTTATTACTAAGAATTTTATGTATTTTTAATAATTTAGGTGTAATTTACATTTTTTATCTTCCAATTCGTTCCTGCTAATATGTAAAACTGTAAGTGTACTTTTATCCTGATACCAAAATCAAGCAGAGATACAGACCAATATTTGTTACGTATGTAGACTCAAGGATCTTCAACAAAATTCTGGCAGATCGAATACAACAACATGTAGAGAGGATTATACACCATGACCAAGTGGGATTTATCTCAGGAGTGCGAGGTTAGTTCAAAATTCAGAAATTAATGAATGTAAGACTCCATATTCATAGAATAAAAGACAAAAACCATATGATCATCTCAATAGATGCAGGAAGAGCATTTGGCAAAATACCCTTTGTCAAAAACACTCAACGGGGGCTTCCCTGGTGGTGCAGTGGTTGACAGTCCGCCTGCCGATGCAAGGGACATGGGTTTGTGCCCCGGTCCGGGAAGATCCCACATGCCGTGGAGAGGCTAGGCCCGTGAGCCATGGCCACTGAGCCTGCGCGTCCAGAGCCTGTGCCCCACAACGGGAGAGGCCACAACAGTGAGAAGCCCACGTACTGCAAGAAAAAAAATAAAATAAATTAAAAAAATAAAAACACTCAACGAACCAGGAATATGAAGAAACTTTCTCAATCTGATAAAGAATTATCTATGAAAAACCCCCAGCTAACATCATACTTATTGGTGAAAGACTGAACGTTTCCCACCTGAGATCAAAAAACACAAGGATGTCTACTCTTGCCACTTTTATTCAGTAATTTACTGGAGGTTCTAACAAGGCAGTTAGGCAAGAAAAATAAATAAAGGGCATCTGGATTGAAAAGGGACAAATAAAACAAACTCTGTTTACAGATGACACGGTCTCATATATAGAAAATCCTAAGGAGTTCACAAAAAAACTGTTGAGCTGATAAATGAGCTCAGCAAGCTTGCAGGATAGAAGATCAGTACATAAAAACCAGTTATATTTCTATATGCCAGCAATGAGCAATCTAAAAATGAAATTAAGAAAACAATTTCATTGAAAATAGCATAAAAAATAACAAAATACCTAGGAAAAAATGTAATAAAAGAAGTGTAAGACGTGTACACTGAAAACTACAAAGCGTGTTGAAAGAAAATACGACCTAAATAAATGGAGAGTTACCACATGTTCATGTATTCAGCATGTTATTTCTCAATATTATTGTTGTATAGTTTGTTGTCCCTGATCTTCTGTTTCTTATTCGTCCCATATTCCTGGCCTTTTTATTTGGTCTCAAGATTTTGCATCTTCCTTTTTGGGCTTAAGACCCTGAAATTCACTTTTACAGCTTAGACAACTCTCTTGAAATCCAGAACCACATTTCAGGAGGTCTTTGAAGCGTGTCCACATGGATACTCCATTTTCAGTGCCTTATACTCAGTTATTTTCTTCCCAAATCCTTTCCTCCCAGTGTATTTTCTGAGATAAAAAGACACCTTTACCCCATTACTGAATCCATATTTATCTCCATCTTCTCTCTCTCACTTTCCACATCCAGTCACTTAAGTTCTATTTATGAATCTTCTGAAATATCCCTCAAATTAATTCTTCTCGGGTCTTTAATATCCTCCAGAGTACACAGCATCCTTTCTAAGATTTGTCCTTACCTAAAGTCTCAGCCCCCTTCAACCCATTCCTCACTTAGTCAGAATAATGTTTCTAAAAAGATAAATATAATTAAGTCACTTTTCTACATTAAATAATTTAAAGATCTTCTCTTACCATGTTTGTTTTCAAGCTTTTTCCTATTATTTTAAAATAATAGAATTTTGTTTTCGAAAGAAGTTTCAAATACTAGAGTCAAACAGATAAGTAAACGGGTGGTGGGAGCCGAGTTTCTCTCTGTCAGGGTCTTTGCAGATAAGCAAGGAGGGAAAGCCAGAATGAACCATCTAGTACTGGGTTATAGTTGGACATGTTAGTATGAACTCATGTTTAGTGTAATATGTATACAGATGGACGGATACAGAAACAGTTATAGCTATGTATATGTACCTGGGCTTGAATATATACATACATTCCGAACTCTTTCCGCTGAGAGGGCCTGGGAGCAGTGATACCCCAGTAGTATCTTAGCACACCCATATGCCCAGATACTAGTTTCTAAATATCATCCTCCATGAAAAGGAGCTAGGGATCTTTGGAGAAATGGCTGGTTCTAGGGCTGGGGCAGTAAAAATACAATATAGGACTGAATTAACTGGTTTGCCCTAAAACAAGAAGTGCTCAAAGAACAAAAGGATGGGGGCATGTCAAAGGAATAGAAGAGCCAGCCTAAAATAGTTGCCAATGGCAAAAGCTGGAAAAATTTGAGCAACAAAATAGATAATACAGTATTTATTGTCCTGTAATCTAAAATATAAGAGAAATGTGCATGAGTTCATCCTAATATAAACAAATGATTAACCAAATTAATAATTGGCGTAGAAGGGACAAACCTCCTTTGTAGAATTCCAAATAATGTAGGTAGATATAGCCCGCTCCAGGGAGTAGACCCTACCCTCATCCTTCAGTGTGGGCTGCAGTGACTAGCTTCCAAATAAGAGAGTATGTGAAGAGGGAAAATAGTAACTTGACAGTGAGGAAACTCAGTATATACTACCTTAACCGAGCGATCAAGGTTAGCATTGCAAGTGCCAGGTCTTGTCGATGATATACGCCCCCTGATACGATGTGATGGAAAGTGTACCTCACCTCTGTGGTGTTCCTCCCAAAACCCATAACCCTAGTCTACTCACGAGGAAAACATCAGACAAACCCAGAGTGAGTGTGAAATGCCTGGCTAGTATTCCCCAAGACTGTCAAGGTCATGACTAACAAGGAAAAACTGAGAAACTGTCACACATCAAAAGAGGCGGAAGAGACATGGTGTCTCGATGCAGTGTGGTGTCTTGGATTGGATCCTGGAACAGAGAAAGTACACGAGTGGAAATACTGGTGAAACACAGATGTATTCCGGAGTTTAGTTAATAGCAAGGTACCAATGTTGGTTTCTCAGTTGTAACAAATGTGCCGTGGTGGTAACATAAAGAGATTAATATTAGGGGAAACTGGGTGAGGTGTTTATGGGAACTCTCTGTATTATCTTTTCAACTTTTGTAAATCTAAAATTTTTCCAATTTCAAAAGTTATTTAAAAAATTTAGAAGGCCCAACAGAAGACACACATTGGCAAAGGTACTGTGGTTGAAGCAGAGTTTTGGGGCCCAGAGTCCTGACTGGCCGGCCTCTCCTTCACTCTTTTCACGCCTTCCCAGTCCGTCTCCCTCCCTTCCCGGGACCCGAGGGTTCCCTGGCATGTGTATTGCAAACTACTGCCCCATAGAATGAAATCCCAAGTCCTAGACATGTCTTCTGGGGCCCTGCACATTCTCACCCTTGCCTAGTGTTCACCGTCATATGTTGACTTTCTTGCCTCTTGTGTATATTTCATTCATTTACTCTGAAGGCGATTTCTTTTCCTCACTCAGACCATGACCTTCTTGTTGATTTTGTACATGCTTCTCTCTCAGCTTGGAAGATTTTTCTTAAACTTGTTCAGTCACAAAAACTCTTCGTGTTGTGCCCTCTTTCTATGGTCCTAGAATGCAGCTCAAGAGTCTTCTCTCTGAAGTCTCTAAGAGAAAGGGAGGTGCTCTGAAACGATTTCTACAATAACATGTAGAAATTGGCTGTGTGCGTGCAACTTTCCTCCAATGGTTGACAAACTCCTTAAGGAGATGTTATTCATGTCTCTCTGCCAAATACCAAGAAGTGCCTAGCACATGGTAGGTATTCAGTAAATGTTGAATGGATGGATGGATGGATGAATAATAGTAGCAAGTTTATTAAAACAAAATTATTTTTGAAGCATTTGTATTTATTTGAATTTAGTTGTTATAAAGCTTCACATTCAACATTTTAATAAACAAGTTGATCCCAGTTTGCCAGCTTAAAAAGAAAAGCTTTGGGTTTTTCAAGAGTAAGTAAGCCTTTTCTTTTAAATGTTTAATTGGAGTATAGTTGCTTTACAATGTGTTAGTTTCTACGGTACAGCAAAGTGCATCAGCTCTATGTATACATATATCCCCTCTTTTTTGGTTTTCCTCCCCATTTAGGTCACCACAGAGCACTGAGTAGAGTTCCCTGTGCTATACAGTCGGTTCTCATTAGTTATCTATTTTATACAGAGTATCAATAGTGTATATATGTGAATCCCAATCTCCCAATTCATCCCACCCCCCTTTCCCCCTTGATATCCATATGTTTGTTCTCTACGTCTTTTGTCTCTATTTGTGCTATGTAAATAAGATCGTCTATACCAGTTTTTTTCAGATTCCACACACACACACACATATATATATATATATATTACTATACAATATTTGTCTTTCTCTTTTTAACTTACTTCAAAAGTAAATAACAGTCAATTCAATCAGTATGTATATACAAAATATTGAGGGTTGTTAGGTTTTATGCCTTTAAATTACAGAAAAATCGACATGGTGCTTACTTTACAGTAAATGAAACAGGTACTGTAATGTGCCTTTTCAGGCTGCGGGTGTTAGAAGGAGTTGTCAGTAAAGCTGGCCGCATACATTTGTCTTCATTAGTCATTCCAGGGTGATGCTTTCTGATGCAGGTGGCCCAGCTATTGTCAGGCACTTTAATTTGCCAATTATTATACCCATGGCTAAGAACAGATAGTGATTAGTTTCACATTTTGCTCACTGGGCAGCTTAATGTTCTTGTCACCTTACATTGAGTTTTAAATGTGCAAAGCATAAAGAGTGTCAAACGTTTTTCTCAGACTTGGGGGTTGGGTGTGTGTGGGAGGGTAGTACCTAGTAACTTGAGTTGCTTCTGGATACAGGAATTGAAGGGCCTGATTGATTAATAAAAGAACAAGATGATATGGCAAAAGTACATCCAGGAAGGTAATGTGTGTACGTGTGTACATTACCTTTCTCGACATATTTCATTCCCTTAGATGTCTCTTTTTCTTTTCTTTCACAGAAGCACCACTTGCTAGTTTATGGAATCTGCATGCTAGCTTGGATGGGTTAGATTACTACCATTTAAAGAAACAGAGAGAATGGTAGGATGTTATTTACAAAATAGCACTCAACCTTAATAATTTCCTTCTTTGAATATCCTCAGGCAACACAGGATACCCAAAACGCAGAATGAGATGCATCATAAAATTGACATAACAGATATTCACTACCTTAGGTTTTGGACAACTTTGCTCCAGCTTGACTCACTAATGCCTTCTTTTAAAAATTGCAGTAGAGAGGTAGAAAAGCTCCCGTTGGAAAAAGCTAAAACCACACTGGCAGTTTTGTCTGCCGTTCTTTTGCTTAATTGCCTGGGAGTGAAGTTGACTCATTTATGGAGACTTAACCCAGTACCATTATTAGAAAAGATTATTTAACATTATAGGAAGGCATGGGAAAATATCAGGCACACAGTATCCCAAACATAAACTTTATTTCCTATCCTCTCGAAGAATTTGTTTGCATATAATGTTGTTCACACCACTGATAACAGAAAGTGTATTTAATAACTACGTAGAATTAATATGCTGTAGTATGCATGGCTGCCTAATTTAATTTATCTCTGATTAAGCCTATTATGTTTGAGATCACTTTACAGAGGAGATTTTTTTTTTTTTTGCCAGCTGTAAGCTTATTTGAATTGTAATATAAGTTAATAATGTGTGAAATACCAGTGGTGCCTACTTCTCAGTGTTCTTTTTGCCAGCTGACTTCCTGAGATGATGCATACCCAGATCGTTCATACCCATACCCATTTAGTTCCTATCTTGCATGAAGGCCAGATATTGGAATAAATATGAAAATTAACTATTTTAGCGGTCAAGGACAAATGGCACAGTGTTGCTTTAATTCTGAAATCCAGAGAGAAGGCCATCGCATTATAAAAGTAATTGAAAATCAATGACTGATAATCACGTAACATGACATAAAAGACAACACATAACTTTTGCATGATTTTTGTTCTAAATGTATTCCCTTAACATTAAATAATCATCCGATCAGATAGAGTAGGAACCTCAAGGGTTTGGCAATGAACTAAGCAGCTTTTGCCTTGATGCCTGGGTCATTAGGTCTCTTTGGTGGGCCCAGCATGAGAGAGGGAAGGGACTGGTACTATTGCTGCTGTTCTGTGGCTTGTTCTCTGTGTTGCACACCAAGCTTGTCTTCATGCTTCGGCTGAACCAACTGTTTCATCTGCCAGGTTCGTTCTTTTCAGTGTCAGGAGTGGTTATCACCAAAAAAAAGTGATAGGGCTAATTATGTCCCCTTGCTCAGCAATTTGCCTCATATAGCTTGTATTGCTCAGCATGTGAACTTTATTATTTGTGTATATGTTTAAATTTGGTGATCCGATTGCTTCTTACCCACTCTCTGCTTGGAAGGCCCTTTCTGGCCTTCTAATTAGAATCCTACCTAGTCCTCAAAGGCCTTCTTTAAATCCTACCTGTTCTGTGCAGATTTCCCAGCCGTCACAGGCCATAGCTGTTTCCTCTTTGAGCTCCTCGTGAGGTCCTTTGCTTGATCATTTAGTCACCTTCCTGTGTTTTACAGTGAGCTGCCTGAAGGCAGAGACCCTGAGTTTGAAATCTCTGTGGTCCCACAGTACCTGCCTAACACAGTTTCTCATGCAAAAAATTATGTCAGTAGGTGGTGGTGATTGATAAGCTTGACAAGGGAGAAACATACCGTGAACCCTAGGTGAATACATTTAAAGTTAGTTTGTGGGTTCTCATTTGTTTTAAATATGGAGTGGAAACTTGCAGGCAATATTTTAAAAGTCAGAGATAATAAAGTAGATTTCTCCTTCCTTTGAATGGCTCTTGCTAGACCTATAGTTTGAATCTCAGAATGGATGCAAAGCAGTGTTTCTTAGCCCTGAGTAACAGTAGAATTTTAGACATATATGCCGATGACTGGGACTTACCTCCAGATCAGTTAAATCGGGGAATAGTATCATTTAAAAAAAAAAAAAAAAAGAAAGAAAGCTAACCAGCTGATTTCAGTAAGAAGCCAGAATTGAGAACCACTGGGGTAAGAGAAAGTTAAGGTCATTAAATGCATTCATCCATCTGCTGTTGGATGGCTTTCTACAGCTGTTTAGCGATGAAAGAAGAGTGCTTCTAGTAGGAGGATTAAAATGGCAACTTTCTGATGCAGGCATCCATTGCCACTTCCAATCCTTCTCTCAAGCTACCAACCAAGGTGACCCACAATCTCCATTTGTCAGGGACTGTGCTAGTCTTAGCACAGGAAGTCCTACACAGTGGGAAACCCCTCAGTTGGTCACCCTACTACTAACACACTCATCCTTCGGATTCTACAGAATTGTTTTCTGAAAAACTTCCTCTTGAGGAGAAGGAAAAGTATTTTGGGGGTGGAAATAGAGTATTTTATGAAAATACAGAAATAATTAGAACACTTTCAAACCTTAGCAGCCTTGAGGGGCAGGACACATATCAAGAGAGAAAGGAAACACATTGCAACAGGTTCTAATAGAATTCCTACAATTAAAGTGAAACAGGGGGGCTTCATTGCATGTAGTTAGTTAAAGAACATCAGAATATTCATTCACTTTTATTTCCACTGTGTAGATAAATTAAGAATGATTTTGTAATGTAAGAAGGCATTAAATGGAAATCCCAAATTTGTAAATGTAATCAACTAAATTATAAGCTACTTGAGGCTAGTTATTTTTAAAAGTAAGAAAACGAAGACTTCATGAAGGCTACATGGAAAGTTACTGACAGAGCATCTGGCTCCTAGATCTTTTTCTGGTAGGTTCTTTGGCCTCTTTCCTACTATATCCTTTCATTCCCAGCAAACACTTTGCACCGTCTTTTCCTTTCAGATAAAAGTAAATGTTGGTAGACTGATAGAAAAAGTGAACGTATTTTACTATTAGAAATAATTTAACTGTTGGATTTGTAATTGTAGCATGAAAATGTATTCATCGTGAACACACATTTGGGTTTTATTCTGGTATCACGGTTCAGTCCTGCAGTCTAAGAATTAGTTTATCCCAGAGTTATTTTCCATTCCAGTCACGTTGATCACCAAGCAGCCAGTCCGATCACTACATGGTTGACTCATTTCATTCACTGATTGCCAAAACTGCCAGATGTGTCCCAGTAATATGTCTGTCTTCATTGGCAGCAGTTCAGTGGATGCTTTGGTGATCAGCTGCTCAAGACATTGACGGTACCACGTAGATGAAATGTTAAACTATACTTAGAAATATCTGGTTCCACTGGAATGGCGATAGATTTTTCTCCCACTCTAAAAGTTACGTGCTGCTATACATGTCACGTTTACCCTTCTTTCCTTAACCAAACATTTACGTGAAGGAGTAAAACTCAGAGCAGCATATTATAGAATGAGAAACTGCAGATCAGCTCATCCGTCTTTTCCAAAATATGCTAATATTTTGGGGGGGAAAATGGGGAGGATTTGTAGGCGGATAAGTTTGTAATATGCCAGGTAAAACAAAATCAAACTGCTGCCTTAAATGGGGGAGGGGGCAAGCATGGGATGAAGGGGTCATATTCCAAAATTATCCACCACAGAACTCTTTATTGTGAACATCTGGAGGGACGTCATCCAACCTCCTAATTTTATAGTTAAATAAACTACAAAAAGGTTAAGGAACTGATCCAAAGTCAAATTCTTTAACTTTTTTTCCAGGCCTCCTCCCCACACCCCTACTTTCACATTGCTTTCCCTAATTGCCTGTAAGAACTTCCCCGTTGCTTTTCAGTGGCTGACAAGTTGCTTCTAGTTGACCAGCATACCAGTGATCTGATGCCTAAAAATGGAAGTGAAAACTCTTCACTTAGAAAGTGTTTTTTTAGAGTTAAGGTGTCAATATCTTCTCATGTTCTGATTTTAATAGCTTTTATTTACTGGACACATACAATATGTCGGGTTCTTAATATGCATTTTACAATTTCATCCATATAACAACCTGCAAAAATAGATAATAGTATGTCCATTTTCCTTGTGGGGAGCTTAGCAGCTCCCTGAAGGTCATACATTCAATAAGTGGAAGAGTTGGGATGCAAAACAAGGTCAATCTGACTACAAAGTTTTTCATCTCATCAAGCTCAAAGATGTGATTACAGCTACATTAGAAGCATTCCTGTTGACAATATGGTTAACTTTTTAAAAGCTTATTGGCCCATAATTGAGTGTGGCACAGAATAAAGAGGATTACATAATTTTAGGTAGACAAATTTGTAAGAAATATGCTCAGGAAAATAAAAATATCTTCAACTAATATATTAAAAGGATAACCAGCAAGCTGACTTAAATTTGTTTGGGGGATGAGGTGAGGAATGCATATATATATATATATATATATATATATATATATATATATATATGCAGTAAAAGGGTGAGTACATAATTAGAAGGTGATCTGTGTATGTAATTGTGAGAATTTCTTATGTGGATAGTTTCTTGCTGGATAATGGTGATTTTTTTTTATGAATTTTGGGTGCAAGTTGTTGAATGAATGACTGGAGTTTCACAGCTAATGTTCAGGGCAGAAATTACTCAACTACCTTCCAAGTGAGTGATCATTGTTTAGTTATCTTAAAGGCAGATGATTTTCTGCAGTCTCTCTTCTTATTTAATAAACTTACGTAGCTTTTCTTAAAACAGTTATTTATTTAGGCCAATCCTCTCACTATTCTATTTTTAAATCATTTTCTTGATGTCTGTTTCTTTCTTTTTTTCCTCCCCCCATCCCTCCCTCTCTCCCTCCTCCCTTCCCTTCCCTTCCCTCCCTCCCTCCCTTCCTTCCTTCATATTTAAAAATTGATGTGGCATCTGCCTCAAATTGACTGTCGGTCCAAATTTCTAGAGCCAAGATAATAATGAGAGTCTATAAAGATAAATTTATGGAGGAGTTTAACTCACTTTGCCTGGTACTCCCTAGAAAGTCACAGAGAATTAAAATGATTTCAGTAATATCCCACCTGAAAGTATTACAGTTGTTACGTAGTTAGTAGTTGATTTCGGGCAACACCTAAAGTTCTCTGGATAAACTTTCTAGAGTGAAAGCACATAAGTACAAAGTAAAATTTATAAGACTGGTAAGTTGTCGTTCTGTCAGATTGAACACATGCATTTATATCTTCTAATTCCAAAAATCTCCCTAAAATTTCAGCAAAGAATTTTTTAAAAAGCTACACACAGATTGAGAGTGCGAGAGAACAGAGGGGGAGGTGGTACTAAGCAAGAGGTGTCAGCAAACTCTGGGAAGATGGCCCAGTGATGGAGGGGGAGTGGCTGAGGGGCACTGAGAGAAGCCCGCAGATTGATTCTGCAGGACCCTGGGGAGACTTAAGAAGGGTGTGAGGGTGAGCCTGGAAAAGGGGGGACTAGTTCACAGTAGTTACAGAGTAGTTAGAAGTTAGTAGTACTTAGTGGAATGGAGTGCAGGGACTAGCTCGGCCCTGTTGCTCTCCCACCCTCACACTGCCACTGCCAAATCTCCATCCCTGCTGGAGGCTTGAGGCATAGTCTTGGGCTGAATTGAATCAGAGATGCTCTGGACTCAGGGAAACGAGGCCCGGGATAGAGAGGTGAAACCAGGAGAATTAAGTGAAACTCTGTAGAGTGAACAGGTGAGACCCTCCTGGACTGTTCTACAATGTAGCTCCCAAAGCACCTGTAGCCCGGGACAGGCTCTTTATTTTTTTATTTGATTTTTATTTTATATTGGAGCATAGCTGATTAACAATGTTGTGTTCGTTTCAGGTGTACAGCAAAATGATTTGGTTATACATATACATGTATCTATTCTTTTCCAAATTCTTTTGGGACAGGCTCTTTAGACAGCAGTTTAAAGGATTCTTATCTAGAGAAACTGAATGACTCAAAGAAATGTCCTGACTGGCATTTGGGGTCCCTATTGGAATGGCTAGATTTCTACCCATTTACCTCACGGGACGCCTGCCAGGTGATACGCACACCCTGCCAGGGTTTCTAATCAGTTGTGTAGGGACTCACTGTACCTAAATATAAGTAAATTGTATATTTTCTTTATATATGTGTTACAAATATATGTGAAAATCTTAAATATAAATGAATAGTGAGAGAATCACCAGATATTTGAGTATGGCTCCCAACAGAAAATATAGAGTAAAATATCGAGATCAAAACAGAGAGAGAGAAACAGGTTGGGGGGCTTGGAAAAATATAGATAATTCAAGAAGCGAAAGAAGAGCTTTTAAAAATCTATAATATCTTCAGAAAGATGGGAGACAATATTATATCCGTGAAATAAAAGGTAAATTCTATAAAAAAGAAACACTCAGAAAATAAGAAAGAGATCTTGGAAATTAAACTCAGAGTTAAAAAAAAAATATTCAGAGGTGTAAAAGGTAAAGTCCAACAAACTTTCTAGAAAGCAGATTAGCAGGCAAAGATGCTTAGTGGGGTGGAAAAAAGAAGGTAAAAAAGGTATCGGATCAGTCCACAAGGTTCAGCATTTCACTACAGAGGTTCCAAAAGGAGAAAATAGATAAAATGGTGGGGAGACAATTATCAGAGAATAATTCAAGAAAAATTGCAAACCAGAACAACAGGAATTTCCAACTTTAAAGGGAAGAGAAAGTGCCCAGAACAATGGATAAGAAAATATCCTCATTAAGGTTTGTTTTACTATGAGCTTTCAGAAAACCAGGGACTAAAAAGAAGATTCCTAAACCTTCCAGAGAAATAAAACAGGTCACAGATAAAAGAGCAGGAGAGCCAGTGGCCTCAGACTTCTCAACTGCAACACTGGATGCTAGAAGACAGTGAAACTCAGCCTGCAAAATTCTGAGGGGAACGAATTTTTACTTAGAATTAAATGACAAGCTTAATTAGCAAGCACGCGTGAGAGTAGAATTAAGACTTTTTCAGACACGCAAGGAAGGTCTCAACAAACTTACCTCCCATGTACCTTTTCTTAGGAAGCTACTAGAGAATGAGCTCCACAAAAATGAGGATGTAAACCAAGAAAGAGGAAACCATGGGATCCAGGAAGCGGGGGACCCAACACAGGCGAGAGGCACAGGGATTTCGCAAGATGGTGTTAAAAAGAAGCCCCAGGACGACAGGTGGGCAGCTGGCCTGGGAAACCACTAGACCGGACGGACTCAATGGTAGGCTTGTGGAGGGAAAAAGAGGTCTGAGAGATTCATTGGTTGAGTTGCTCACGCCAAAGATGATTTTAGTAGGGCTTTTATAGTTCCTTTGAAAAGGTCAAGAGTGATTAGTAACAGATACACACAAGAAGGAAGGAAGAAAAAGGTAGCACCAGGAAAAAAATATTGAACAAGCTAGGAAGTGTGTTCTTATACTGCGTGGCTCAGTAGTAAACAATATTATGGGGTCACAACAATGTAAACATAGAATATCGATTTAACCCCAAATTGCAGTTTAATCAACTGGAAAGATGGGGGAAGAATGCTTGTTGGGAAGTGGTGATGGTGTAACAGTGTCAAGTTTTCCTCATTTTGCAGAGTCGTAAGACATTAGATAATCCCTAAAAATGATCATTTAAGAAATATCAGTGTACATATATCACTTAAATAAATGGAATCAAATATCAGAATTGAAAGTTAAAAGTGGTGTCCTTTCTTTCCCATGACAGGATTCAACCTCCTTGACGGGGGAGAGCTGGGTTAGACTTACTGGTTAGTCTTCCTGCCCTGGGCCAGCCCATAGATTAACCAAACTTGAGAGCAACTGCTTGGGGCAAAAGTCTTACCCCGTGTAGGAGGCTACTCGCTCTGGCAAGTCATTATCTTTCACAGTAAAAGCAAGCCACAAACAAAAAAGAGGTTTCTGAGGAGCTAGGAGGGGGTGGTGGAGACAGGTGGGGATGGCTGGTTTTGATTATAGGCCTCTTACAGAGTACTTGCTTTTTTAAGCTACAGGCGTATATTACTTTGATAAGTATTAAGTTGATTTCTTAAATTACTGGAATTGGAAATAGAGGTTATAAAACCAAAGTGTGCAGTACCCCTCCACCCCATAAAAGCAAAAACAGAAAAAGAGGAAGAGGTTGATGGTGTTTTCTTGACATCTTTCAAGACTCATTTATTTCTCTCATATCTGATTGCAAGGTGGGATCCTCAGAACCTCTGCCAGTCTCACTCCAACCAACACCTCCTGTCATCTGCGACCACCCCCCATATTCTGTGTTTAAGCTCTTAGTGGGCTGCTTCGTGTTCCCTTTATAATACCTGTATTTTCCCTCACCTGGGCCTTTGCTGGCTGTGCAGTTATATTCACCTTCCATTCATACATGTTCTCAAAACACACATACATACACACTCGCGCACACACACACACACACACACACACACACACACACACACACACACACATCCCTTCCCAAAGTCCCCTGGTTCCACCTGCATCCCTACCTGTTTATATCTCAGCCAGGATCCCTCTCTGGATCATAGCATCCTCCCCTTTCCTTTAATTCCTGTTACATTGTCCTTGGCACCACTAACTGATCACACACTGCTTTCAATCATGGTCATTTTTTCCCTTGTCCAGTCTTTGTTAAGAGCTAGCAGGTGACAGGGACAGGAACCATACTGCACAGATATTTATTCCTCCTACAGAGCCTGGCAGAGTGCTGACATAATCCAGGTACTGCCTCAGATAATAATTGAATGCATAAATGAATCTTTCATTAAATGTGAAATATGTTCAGTCATATAGCCCAATGCTAAACATCTGTATCCATGTAAATAAATATTACTAGAAGGTAAGGAGTTTTTGTTCCTTATTGTTTTAAGGAAGCTTATGTGCTTTCTCCTAAAAGAGGAAGATTGTACTCAGAGCCCAGATGGTTAACTGCTCCCTAAAATTTGTGCCTGTGCTTCCTTTGTGGGGAATGTGAAAAACTTGTCACCTGGAGGGTTTGTATTTGACTCCGCAGGGGTTACAGGGTAGCCTGGCATTAAGGAAAATGTTGCAAGTACGTTGTCGCCTTGCCCTCAGGGTAGAGAAGCTCCTAGACACCCCCCTGCACCTGGTGGATGTAGCCCTGCCTAAGATGTGGCAGAAGGAAAACCACTAATATGAAGCAGGCATTCAGTGAATACTCAGTTATGACATGGCCACCTGGTCGAGTGGCACACTAGGGCTCCCAGCCACAGCTTCACGTCTAATTGCTTTTGTATTTCATCAGGCTTTATACCGTGCTCCCCAGATCTCCTTATGACCACTCAAACGATCACCTAATAAGTTCAATAACAAGCTTAATCTAAAACATTCCCTTTGCTTAAGTAACAGAATGCCCATCAGTATTATGGTATATGCACACAGTGGAGTACTATGGGGCCGTTAATAATAACGAGGTAGATCTTTAAGTTGTGATACGGCAAGGGCTTTAACACATATTGCTAAAGGAAAAAGTGAATGTAGAATAGGATGACCTCTTTCATGTCTCTACTCAAATACCATCTTTTCCATGAGGCCTTCCTTAACCACTGCATTTATAATGGCAAATGTTCCCCGCCCCTCCCCCCGCCACTCCACCGGCTTTTTCTTCATTATCATTTATCCTTATTTGGCATAATGTTTATTTCACTCTCTTGTTTATGATCTAGCTCCCCTACTGGAATGTGAGGTGCATGAGGGATGTTGCATGTTTTACTTACTCCTCTTCCCCCTGGAAAAATGAATGGCTGGGTGAATGAATTTGTATGAAAAGGTTTATTATTTGCATAGAAGGTTACCATTTGCCCAGAATTTCTAGAAGCCTACACAAACCTAATGGTAGTTCTCTCTGCGCAATAGAAATGGAAGCACGTGGGAGGAAGGCAGACTTTTGTTGTTTATATCTTACCATGGACATGCGTCACTTTTTAAGATAAAGACACTAGTGTAATAAGGAATCCCGTGTGAAGTGTTTCTCGAATAGCTATAATAAAATATAAGTTATTTAGTCAGCACCATTTATTTCTGGTCCTGAAATAATGAACATCATTCAGAATTTCTCTTCTGTTCAGAATTCAAGTTGTAAATGGTCCATGATTCAAGTCCACACTTTATATTTTACGAAGCCTTTACCAACAGAGACATTTTATTTTCCACTGGAGTGGAACCATCTGTACGTATGTTGTGGTGGGGAAAAAATCGGGTTTTGGGCCAGATACATTTGTATCTTCTGACTTTCAGCTAAGTGACCTGGGCAGGTTACTTAACTACCCTGAGTCTCAGTTCCCTTCCCTGTAACACTGGGATAATTTTTCCTAAGAGCAAAGGATGTTGTCCAAGCAAAACAAGATGAAGTCTGTGTATTCAGGGCCAAGCAGTGTCTGATTCAAAGCAGGGTTCGGCAAGTGTCAGGTTCTTCCCTCTTCCCTGCAGAAGTTGACCAAGGGGTATTCTTAGCCCTAACTATTCAAAGCATGGCCCCAACATCACCAAGGACTTTATTAGAAATGCAAAATCTCAGGACTTCCCTGGTGGTCCAGTGGTTAAGACTCCATGCTTCCACTGCAGAGGCTGCGGGTTTGATCCCTGGTGGGGGAGGTTACCCATGCCGTGGGGCAGGGCCAAAAAAAAAAAAAAAAAAGCAAAATCTCAACGCCCACCTGACCTAATGAATCAGAACCTGTAGTTTAACGGAATACCCAGGTGATTCCTACACACATTAAAGTTTGAGAAGCTCTGTTTTTATGCTTCTTACAAGTGTTTCAGACAGGCTTGTATTAATCTTATTTTATCTTCTGTATTTTATAAGATGTATTTTGACATCTTAGAGTCTTGCAGATGCCAAGGAGGCACTGTCCTTCCCAGGGTTAGCTAATTCCTAGAGACAGCAAACAGCTTGCCTGGGAGCACACCTTAGATTGCCAAGTGAACCAATCCTGAGGCCGTGCCCACACCTGCCCCTTTTTATCAGGCTCCTGCAGTCCAGAACACTATCCCCTTGGCCTAAGTCACACCAGGGCCAGGTACTGGACAATTAGGAATCATCCCTGTGCCCTAGAACGCACTGAAATTATTTAAGCTATCCAGTCCTAAACCTTCTTAGCCTGCAGAAACCACAGGAAAGGCTTTTGCCCACTTTTGTTCCTTATTTCCTCTCCTCCTGAGCAACCCTGGTACCTCTGCACGTGGCCCTGCATGGCCTGATGTGGCACTTCATGCCTCTTCCTCTTGGAAACTATATGTAACAAACTATCTTTTCTATGGCAAGCATCTCCTAACCTGTTCCCCATACCATACCTGCATAAAACCACAACGCTGGATGCATTTAAAAACAGGGCTGCCGGGTTATATGCCACTTTTAAACTTTTTTTCCAGGTTGAATGCCACTTGCCAGTCCTTCCCATTCACCTTGCCAACTTTGGTTTCATTTGGAGAAGCGTGAGGGTGCCCAGCAGAGCCAGATGTTCTGGTGGGGCATGACTAGCAGGCTGAAAACACAGGAGGATGCTAAGCCACTTCATCAGCCTGAACTTACTTTTAAATAAAGATGATCAAAGATAGCCATGAACAAGGTTGTACATCTGCTTAATGCAGTCTGACTACATTGAATGCCAATAATGGTCCTTAAGCACGAGCTTCGTACACTCCAGAAACTGTTAATACAAATGATTAAAACCTATATACATTAATGTGTATAAAATAGATAACTAATAAGAACCTGCTGTATAAAAAAATAAAATTAAAAAAAAAATAGTAAAGAGTCAAAAAAGACAAAACAAATGATTAAGACCTCCAAGATCGTGGAACTGTTTGAATCGAAACACACAAACTTATTTACAGTATTCCGAGATGTCAAGGAAATGAATGAAAATCTGCCACCCACATCCATTTATTTCTTCCCTGTGGCTTCTTAATATGGTGTATATGTTTTAGGTAGAAATAACTCCTACCAGGGAGCAGCTGTCATGTCACCAAGCAGCTTCCCTTCCCACATTTGCCTTTACCTCTTCTCTCTTCTGTTTTGAAAAGAATCTTGGTATATGGAAGTGAGTTAACTGAAGCTGAAGTTAATAAAAGCAAATATTAAAAGAACATAAAAGGGACTTTTCTCCCTATGACTCAAAGAAAGAAAAATGCAATAAGGAATATCTATTTCAGAAATATTCCACATGTGTTAGATAACGAGAACAGAAGATAATAATTTCATAGTAACTTTTCCCTTACAAAAATTTTGTACTACAGTTTTATTAAGGAATTAGGATTTGATTAGCAACTTTTAATTAGAAATATTAGACAAGGAAATTTTCCATTATTTTATGACTATCAGTTTTGCTTCCATAAAAAAATAAACCCACACACACAGAGGTAAACTATGTGAGGTGACGGATATGTTATTAACTTTATTGTGGTAATCATTTCCAACCTGAGGATTATAACCCGAGAGACAGTGTCTCAGGGAGCTCTGAGAACTGTTCCGAAGAGGTAAAGGGGGAAGGTCAGTGTATATGTGATTTTGGAGAAGGAGGTACATGCAGTCAAGCACACATCTTGGTAGAAGGTTACTGCTATTTGTAAGGAACAGATATAGTCAGTGGTTTTAGTGCTTTTCGAAGTATGGGAAGATGCAAGAAACTGAGCTCATAAAATTTTCTCCTGAAAATATCAGCTATCTAAGGGTCAGTTCTGCCAGGTTTCCTAGACCACAAAGTACTGCGTCCTGATCTTTGCCCTGAATTCCTTTCAGGGTACATTGTAGGTCGGCGACTGCAGTGATTAATGACTTGAGTCTTGTAGAACTGGCTGGTGAACAACATTCTTTATTTTACAGTCCCCTCCTTTTCAGCCTTAATTTCTACCAAGGTTTTGGAGGTATACCATGACCAATTTGTCGCACTATGCTAGGAATGCTCGTTCCCAGGTAAGGCAAGTATTTCATTGATGGACCACTCATTGTGCTATTACTGGACTAGGCCCTGTTAACAGTAGCCAAAAGCCCGATTTTATAGGTAAGGGAACTGAGACTCTGTTACGGTCCAGGAGGTGGTTCCCTCTTGTTGTTTCTTTCCACATCTAGGGTTGCACTGTTACCATGATGGATCTTACAGAGCTCTGTATTTGGTCAGTTGTTTCAAGTCACCTCATCATCATTATTTCTTATCAGAGGCTCAGTCACACATTTGCTAATGCAGGAAACAATAATCTTGGAAAACAGGCAGAATACAAGTAACACAATACAAGTAATACAAGAATACAAGTAATATAGCTAGTAACATTAATAAGGTCATAAGTATTTAAGCTAAGGACTTCCATTGGGGGGTGCCCAGTATCTCCTGAGTCTTTTGACCAACGTGGGCTGCACCAATCGCTGTCTTTAAGGGAAATGATACATTGGCTTTGTATCAATACATAAAGTTTAGCAGAGATGTCTGTACATACAAGGCGAGTGGCGGGTCATCCTGACCCCTTACGGGATTGAGACAGGAATGTTACCTTCCAAGGAGTTACATGGCTGGTGCCAGAAGAAGAGAAATTGATCTTTATGCTTGAGCTGGCCTTTCTGCCATTGGGGAGGTCGGGTTAATGCATAAAGCAGGTGCACAGTGCACACCAGAGGGGTGGGAGGAGGCCCAAATGGGCAGAGAAAAAAATTTCTGTTTAAATTTTTCTGATTTTGCCTTCAAATATGAATTTTTATTTCATCATATGTATATCAAATCATCATGTTAAATGCATGTTATACAATTTTATTTCTCAATTATACTTTGATAATGCTGGGAGGGGAAAAAACTTATTTGTCATAATGATAAAAAGAAACTTTGGCTACAGATATCAGGATTTTTTTTTTTTTTTTTTTTTTGCCTCTCACTGTTGTGGCCTCTCCCGTCGCGGAGCACAGGCTCCGGACGCGCAGGCTTAGCGGCCATGGCTCACGGGCCCAGCCGCTCCGCGGCACGTGGGATCCTCCCGGACCGGGGCACGAACCCGCGTCCCCTGCATCGGCAGGCGGACTCTCAACCACTGCGCCACCAGGGAAGCCCAGATATCAGGATTTTGCTTTCCATACCTGGCCCTATCAGATTCAACATTACTGCCCGAGCAGTGTCTAAAATTTGACTTGTGGTGTGGCCTGCACAAATGACAGCGTCCCCTGAAACCACCTGCTTGTTTCTCAGTAGGTATTTTGTTTGATTGCTCCTTGACCCTTTTCCAAGAAACCTGATTTGCCCAAGGGAGTCTCACACAGGAAAAGAGTGTTTGCATCTGCTTAGGGAAATGTGCCTGAAATAATGACTTATTTAGAACGAGTAACAGAATGGAATGGAATGGATTGATAAGCCAGTTTGAGCAGGCAGAGAGCAACCCAGGTCTCATAACTCTTATAAAAGGAGTCCTGCAGCAAAGCAGTTTGCCCAGACCGCCTGCCAAAACCCATCTCCCTTCAAGGAACGTTGTCTCTGTAAACTCCCTGCAAAATTCTGACTCCTACAAACGCCTCGAGGCACGCTATCTCAAGTTCCACTTACACTTCTAAGATGCTGCGGATTTCTCGGTTCAGCCCTGCAGACCCCAGGGTAGAAATTGCTCTCCGAGGTACGTTACCCATTTTAAACTTCCTCGAGTCCTTCAGATGACTGCAGAGTGCTGGGTGGTGGTAGTGCTGTGCCCGGAAGTTAAGGCACATCCTTGGTGGCCAGGAGAGGTGGCGGGTGTGCTGAGACCTGGCTTCCCCCAAGGGAGAGTTGGACTCAGCTTCTTTCTCACTTAAAATGAACCAGGCGGTCAGAAGTAGGGAGTAGGGAGCTGACATCCATCTAGCAGAATGAAGGATGAACTGAAGCAAAGAAAAAAGAAGTAAAGAGAAGAAAACAGAACATTGCCCCTGCATGGCTCTTTTGTGCTGCTCCATTTCCCATTTCTGTTGCTTTGTCTTTTTTCTCTTCACTTGTCTGCCAAGAAGTTATAGTTGATTTGTTTATAACCATAGCCTCAAGGTTGGCAGCTCTGAAATGTCAGAGGTAACAGAAAGCTTCTTAAAATAAATTTTGAAAACGTGCAGCTAGATTAATTTCTTTCCATCTTAATGTTTCTCCGCAATTGAATACAAAAACAAAAACAAAAACACAGAAAAACCCACAGCCCAACCGTTGACCATATTTCAGTTAGCAAGTTTAAGCTTAAATAAAGTTCTGTCTATGCAGAGTGGTAAGGAGAGCTCCCCTTTTAAAAAAAAATTTTTTTAAATCTATCTTTGCACAATTAGCAAATTATTAAATGACCTTTCCTTCAAAGTCTGCAAGCACTTGCTTGTTTCCACTAGTAAGAGAACATGTTTTACAAGGTTCACGTTGATTGACAAATGCTGATAAAATCAAAGCAGGGCTAAAATGCAGTCCACCAGCATTTTAAATTACTTTTGTTCAATAATGTTTCAAGTGCCTATACATTTATGGTTCACCTTTCAATAAATATTACCGTCGTAATTGAAACATCTGTTGTGGAAACTTATGTCTGAAGATGACAGTCAGAAACCCCAGCTAAGACTAAACATTTCTATATCTGTATATGCTTTTCTGCTCAATTAAAAGCACTGATTGCTGTGAGCGCTTTAAAGATGGATGCTTTATATTTTATGTGAAAGGAACACTAACACATTTTAATACATTTTGAAATTCAAGTACCCTTGATTGACCTAAGTATAGTGTTCCATACATTCATAGGGAGCTTAAACCATAAAAATAAATAAATAAATGCTCTAAACTACTAGCCTCATGCCGTTCACTGAAAGCACGGCATTCTTAGCTCATTGCCACCCAGCTGTTTTGGCAGCTCTGCTGGGCTCCATTAGAGGGCCTGTAGCTTGCCTGTTTCACACTCAGATGTGTTTCAGACATCGAAGATGCTTGGCCAAACCCAGATTCCCGTCTTTTACTCATAAGTAGCTGTTCAGTAGAATCTCTTGCATCCCAGGTCAAACCAGAAGGTGCCGAGGATCCCAGCAGGAGAAAATGTACGTTAGGTCATAGACTGTCCTGCAGAGTTCCCACACCCTTCCTGTCGTGGTCCTTACTCACTGGATAGACTCAGAGATTCTGGTGCCTCAAGAACCACCCTAGCATGTAGATGCAGGGCTCCAGCCAATCTGATAGTTTTGTCTGGGGCATCTTCAAAAGTCCTGCCTCATATCAATTCTCGGGAAATTAGATATCTTCCAAAAGTGCCTTTGACGTACTATTCTCAACAAAGTCATTCTAACTGAGCAAATATTTGCCAATTCTGCTAGATGCCAGGCCCTGCGCTGGGCCCTGGGGATGCAGATATAAACCCAGACAGACTCTCTATCCTGAGGGAGCTTACAATATCCAATCATAACTGTCAACATTTGCAATTTGTTATTTGAGAGATGTCTTTACATAGTTTGCCAAATTTTTTTGAGTCCCCATAGGATGCCAGGCACCATTCTAGGTCTTCAGTAAATATTCTAAATGTTTTCTTTGTCTGGTAATCATCAGAGACCACTATGTTCTGGTGGCCCCCTGAGGCAAATCTCATTTGCGAGTCTTCTGTGGGAACTGCCTCAGTTGCTGGTTACCAGGTAACAGTTGTACTCAAGAGTACCACAGCTGCCAGACCTGGATTGGTCAGTGGAACTGAACTGAGACCCTCATTCTGAACTCAAAGGGTGTGCCACCCTCAGGATGGGCGTGAAGATCCTGGAGCAGCAGTGTGGGGCTGGTGATAACGGACTCAAGGACAATTTGGGCCACTTAGAATCAGGCTGATTGGGGAATATAGAGGCACATTAAACTGACAGGCCAGGGCAGAGGGCTGGGCAGAAGCCACACTGGGACAGTAAATGGTAGAATTCCAAGTGACTGACTAGAAGGTAAAGAGAGAAGGCAGACTAGTGGAGGCAACCCGTTAGAGCAGATCAGACAAGGTGAGTTGTTGGAGCCGGCAGCCCAGCCAGCACGTGAGCATTCCAGAACCTCAGCCACTGCTGCTGGCATGGGTCCAGCCATCACGAGAATGAGACATAAGGATGATAAGCAGGGAGAAAACCTCTCCCATTGAACTTGGTCACAGGAAGTACAGTGTGCTTCTAGTCACCTAGATTACAGGCTGAGAGCAGACCGGGCAGCGTGGCAGAGAATTTATGAGTTTGGGCTCATTACATTCTCTCAGCCCAGGCATCATTAAGACAGCGTCTGGCATGCGATAAACACCGTTCTGCCAAACTGACCTGCGTGCTGAGAGGGAGGCAGGTTCCAAAATGAAACGGTTTGTACATGGCAATATTATAAAAATTAAATTAAACTGCCCTGGCACTTAATGGAGACCAAAGAAAAGCCACAGGAGAGTCAGACACATGAGGAGGAGGACCGTTTGTCTAAATGATACATGTGTTGCCCCTGTATTGATGTCGTTCCCTCCTTTGGTTTCTTCCCTGTGGGGTGGCATTTAGCAAGGAGAGGACAGAGCTGCACAGAACTGGGAAGTTGGAAGTGTGTGTGGTGAGCTGTGAGCTGGTCAGAGATGCTTTCCTTGTGGGAGCATTTGGAAAGAAAGAAATGAAGAGGGAAGGGTGGAGGACTGAAGCCCTGCAGAACCCCCAGGTTTAAGTCTGCGAGATGCCAGAACTGGGTGACTTGCTTGCAGCTCGCCCAGGATCCCTTCTGATCTTCCCTCGGGAGGGTACTGCCTGCCCGTCTCCATCGCCCAGGGGCTCTTTTATGTTGATGGCAATAGCCACCAGTCAAAAGAGTAGGAAAGATTATTCCTTGTGACCTTAATAAAAGTCCTGTCGTGCTAGTGCTGTGCGTCACACACGGAAGCTGTAAAACACAGTCTTTTTCAAAATGTCCTGTGTCACCAAGTTGGGCGGGTGGGACATGACAAAGACCCCCTCGAACAGCAGTTATGCTCACTGCCACTCTGACCCCTGAAGCCATGAAGGACCACAGAGCCATTCCTCACTCTGCACTCCTGAACCAATATTCCCTGTTTTGACACTAGATGGAGCATTGTTATTATTACAGTGGCTCTCAACTGTGAATATGTAAAACCCAGAAGGATGAAAACATTTCTTTAGAACATCGTATTATTCTGCCGAATCAGAGAACATTGGGAGAGGAAAGCCAATGCAAAGTGTGTAATCCAAACACTGGCTTTTCCTTTCCACCTGAGAAAACCGTGACCAGCCCAAGTTCATGCAGTGAGTCAGCAGCAGAGCCAGAAGCCAGAACCCAAGTCTAGCGAGACCCAGGCAGCCCCACAGTCTGCACACCTGCCCGGGGAGGAGGGGTGACACGTGGATCTAGGGAGCCACAGGCTCAGCTCTCCAAAGCTGCCTTCTTTTACATGGGGAATAATAAGAGGGTTAAGTCTCCAAGGCACGTCTTCCTAAATACATTCTTCCTGTGTCTTGGCTCTACTTGTTGATGGCTCAGAGAAAACAGTGAACACAGTCCAGACACTTGGTTCATTTATCTTTTTAACCTCTCTCTCACACACAGGCGCACACACCCATATACGTACACATACACGCACACCTCTTCGAAAAAATACCGATATGAATGAATTAACTTTTATAAAATGAATAAGCAAAACTATAACCTATTATATTTAGGTTCCAGCTGACTTAAAGTTCCCTTAGGTTTTTAACTCCAGTTTCGTTAGCTTCTAGGCCCTGTGAAAACCCATCGAAGTCTTGCCCTCTTCTTGGTCTCGGCCTCTCCGCAGCATCTTCACTTGGGCATTAGAGCCTCATGCTTCCTCCGTCCGGGTCTACCCAGGAGACCTTGCTTCCCCCCTTCCTTGTCCCTCTGTAGCAGAAGAGGGACACAGTACAAAACGTGAAGTCTGCAGCCCAGCCTTTATCTCTATTCAAGAGACCAATGTGATTAAATGACTGGGAGAAAATGATGGGTTTCTCCTTGCTTTCCTCCCTTCTGACTAATAGGACCCAGCACAGAGCAAAATTCTTACACACCCTGTAGTTGATAGCTCTTGGCAGACTTTTTTCTTAGCAGATCCTCTTAATGAGATCAATTTAACTTGTCTTTTAAACAGACCGAAAAGGCATGATTATTGCAGTATGCTTTTCCTGATTTCACTGGTAGCAGTTCTCACTCACAAACCTCCAGTGCTAATTCCGACCATGACTTCAGTTATGGAATCGTTCTCTCTCTGTTTCTACCAAGGTACTTTAAGTCCTCTCCTTCTTGTTATATGTACTTCCAACCATCTAGGGTGCTTGTGAGAAGGGCAGGCCAGTGAGAAAGAAACCATCTAGTTTGTGATTTTTACGTCATGTTAGACTTCTCAAACTTGAATCTTTTTGAAGGAAGGCACCTTTAAAAGTCTGATTTTAAACCCTTGATATGGATGGGCTGATTTGTTTTTGTTTTTGTTTTTTTTCTCTGGCTTGGAATGCTCTCCCCTGCCTGGCCTAATCTTCATCCTTTAAGACCCAGCTCAAATGTCATCTCTTCTGCTGAGCACCTACCCTCCCTACTCCCATGTTCCCTTCCAGAATCCTCACTCTTTATTCTGTGCTGCCAGGAGCATTTGATTCATACCACGAGAATATAATCCCAGCACATTACAACCAGATATACACGTGTCTGTCCCGCCAGACCAGTCGCAGGCTACTTGAAGGCAGGACCAGCAGACGGTAGTCATCTTGCATCACCCGCTCAGCACAGCAGATGAGGTGCCCTGGGAGTTCTATACATATTTATGGGGTCGACTCAAATTATGCCAGCATCAGCTCTTTTAACATCAGGGTTCTGAGGTTTTGGAAAGTGTGTCAAGTAAAGGTATAATTTTAAAACCATGGTCTTCTGATATTTTCTGAAGAAAGAACTTTATATTCTTATTTTTAAGGGGAAAGTGTTACATGAAACTCAGCATATATTGCCTGCACCTGGGGATACTGGTCATGTGTTTGCTCCCCACATCTTAACGGGATAGAAATTTTTGTCACCAATTCACTTTGCCTTGTGCAAAAGATATATACTAGAAAAGCTGTGTGTAAAAGTGATGTCTGTAAATCAAGTTAGGTTTTAAAATGCACTAAGGGAGCAGTTTAAAGAAAATATTTTCCAAGTAAAATGGATCATTTCTGGACTTACCAGAGAATTTGCCTGTTGTAGAGAAGTATTTTTCCTAGAATGATAAAGGCTCCCCTATATTCAAAATTCACCTGGCATAAATTTCATGCTTTCCCATAGTCTATTTAAAACACTGGACTTACTGCTAAGATTTTAAATTTATACAACAGATATTCTTGGCTTACTAACAGTGAATAACTTCTCACTGTCATAAAATTGATACGTATTATGCATTATTTCTGGTTCAGTTAATTTAAAAATTACTTGTGTGGGCATTTAATGATTTTAACACAAAGCTTCTTGGAAGGAGTCAGTATATTATACTCTTGGTCTGCAAGTAGAGCTGGGTGCTGACGTGAAGGCTTACGCAGTCCCGGAATGTGGAAAAGGGGACCAGGCACCCATCTCAGTGAAATACTTACCATCCGAAGAACCAAAGATGTTGTGCTGGGAACTAAAGTTTTATACGAGTTTTATTTAAAGGTTTGCATTTTCCTTTTTTCTAGATTGGCCAAAGGGAATTGAAGAGAGGGGCGGAGGAGTGTAAGTTTGGGGTTACTGCTGTTAGAGTTTATAGTGAGTGACTTACTCATTGTCCCTTTGCATTCAGAGTGCACGGCCACCGCCACCTCTTCTCCCATCCCCCGGTGGTGGGCACAGCAGAAGTCCTTTAATAATGCATTCACTGAGTTTGAAAAACAATATTCTTGGCTCTGAAACTATGCATTTAACACATCCTCAGCAAATGCCGTGTGGCAAACCTAGTTCTTTTAGACTGCGGTTCTGCAGTGCATCAATAAAGCACGCGGGTGTTGGCCTTTTTCAGTGAACAAGACGAGAAATGTTGAGTACCTTTTAAATTAAAACGCAACTGTAAATATGCGCTCTCATCTTCATGAGCTGAGGTCTGCCTATGCTAATACGCAGCTGATCTTAGGTCTGCGGAGGGCTTGGGAATCGGTCACACCCAGTTCATCTTTGCTTGTTTTAGCTCCACCTGTGGAAGCACGGGACCTACTCTGTTCAATTCTCCCTACATTTAGGCGTTCAATTTCCCGGGAGATCTTTCTCGTGCCTGGACATTTCTCTCGTGAGCATCGCATTTGGACCAACGTATATGCCTCCACCCAATTTTAATTAAGTAGTAAAGCTGATCTCTATTTATTAGAATTTCAAACATAGATATGTCCCCTCCAACCTCCACTTTAAAAAATGGTTTTATTGGCTGTGTCTTTTCTCACTCCTAAAAAATATCTAAGGAGAAGCCCCCTACCTTATTGTGAGAGCTCATCCAACTTTGATTGCTGGTCCTTGGGATGAGAACACGCAGAGACACGTGGTTGCCTGGAGGTTGCGTTTACCCAAATGTGACCATTACTAGCAGACCCGCCGTACTGCCTTGGGGGCAGGTAGCTTCTGGGATGGGCCTCCAGGTGCGAGAGTGGCATCTGACCTATTCCACTGGATTAAAAATTAAAATCTGTTTAGAAGCAAGCTGCTCACTTCTAGCCTGGAGCTTCTAGCAGTAATCCCAGGTTAATGAATGTGTTTCAAGGGAATAGCGTTTCCTTCCTCATTGCTTCAATTTCCCCCTCTTTTTGTTTTACTTTTCTCGTCTGCCTGCTTTCCTGTTTGGACAGTGGCAACAGCCATCATAATTCTAATAATCTGAGCTGAATACTGATTTAGAAAGACGTACAGCCTTTGTAAGAAATGACACAGATTTAGCTTAGCAAAAAGTAATTTTCAATCAGTTAACTGAAGTCTCTAGTTAATAGAGAATCCCTTTTTGATTACAGCTGTTTGGGGAAAATTGCAAATAATATAAAAACAGGCTTACATCGTAGAATTTAGCTAATACCTAGGATGCAATAAGGAATTATTCCAATTTCTTAAGCCTACATTTATACACCCAGTACTATGTATTGACTAATGATCTTCAGAATGATGATCAGAATAATCAGAGATATAAAATATGAATAGGACAGTTCTGTATTCTTTCTTTGTTTTTCATAATTGTGACTTTTTTATTGTAGCTTTATCTTTATTTTTTTTAAACATCTTTATTGGAGTGTAGTAGCTTTACAATGGTGTGTTAGTTTCTGCTTTATAACAAAGTGAATCAGCTATACGTATACATACATCCCCATATCTCTTCCCTCTTGCATCTCCCTCCCACCCTCCCGATCCCACTCCTCTAGGTGGACACAAAGCACTGAGCTGATCTTCCCGTGCTATGCGGCTGCTTCCCACTAGCTAGCTATTTTACGTTTGGTAGTGTATATATGTCCATGCCACTCTCTCACTTCGCCCCAGCTTACCCTTCCCCCTCTCCGTGTCCTCAAGTCCATTCTCTACATCTGCGTCTTTATTCCTGTCCTGCCCCTAGGTTCTTCAGAACCATTCTTTCTTTTTTTAGATTCCATATATATATGTGTTAGCATACGGTATTTGTTTTTCTCTTTCTGACTTACTTCACTCTGTATGACAGACTCTAGGTCCATCCACCTCACTACAAATGACTCAATTTCGTTTCTTTATATGGCTGAGTAATATTCCATTGTATATATTTGCCACATCTTCTTTATCCATTCATTTGTTGATGGACACTTAGGTTGCTTCCGTGTCCAGGCTATTTTAAATAGAGCTGCAATGAACATTGTGGTTATGGTTCTTTTCGAATTATGACTCCTTTTTAATTATGGTTTTCTCTGGGTATATGCCCAGTAGTGGGATTGCTGGGTCGTATTTTTAGTTTTTTAAGGAACCTCCATACTGTTCTCTATAGTGGCTGTATCAATTTACATTCCCACCAACAGTGCAAGAGGGTTCCCTTTTCTCCACACCCTCTCCAACATTTAATGTTTGTAGATTTTTTTATGATAGCCATTCTGACTGGTGTGACATGATACCTCTTTGTACTTTTGATTTTCATTTCTCTAATGAGTAGTGATGTTGAGCATCCTTTCATGTGTTTGCTGGCGATCTGTATATCTTCTTTGGAGAAATGTCTATTTAGGTCTTCTGCCCATTTTGGATTGGGTCGTTTATTTTTTTGATATTGAGATACATGAGCTGCTTGTAAATTTTGGAGGTTAATCCTTTGTCAGTTGCTTTGTTTGCACATATTTTCTCCCATTCTGAGGGTTCTCTTTTCATCTTGTTTATGGTTTCCTTTAAAGCTTTTAAGTTTCATTAGGTCCCATTTGTTTATTTTTGTTTTTATTTCCATTTCTCTAGGAGGTGGGTCAAAAAGGATTTTGCTGTGATTTATGTGATAGAGTCTTCTGCCTGTGTTTTCCTCTAAGAGTTTTATAGTGTCTGGCCTTACATTTGGGTCTTTAATCCATTCGAGTTTATTTTTGTGTATGGAGTTAGAGAGTGTTCTAATTTCATTCTTTTACATGTAGCTGTCCAGTTTTCCCAGCATCACTTACTGAAGAGACTGTCTTTTCTCCACTGTATGTGCTTGCTTCCTTTATCAGAGATAAGGTGACCATATGTACGTGGCTTTATCTCTGGGCTTTCTGTCCTGTTCCATTGCTCTATATTCCGTTTTTGTGCCAGTACCACACTGTCTTGATTACTGTAGCTTTGTAGTATAGTCTGAAGTTGAGGAGCCTGATTCCTCCAGCTCAATTTTTCTTTTTTTTCTTTTTTTTTTTTTTTTTTGGCCGTACGCGGGCCTCTCACTGTTGTGGCCTCTCCCGCTGTGGAGCACAGGCTCCAGATGCGCAGGCTCAGCGGCCATGGCTCACGGGCCCAGCCGCTCCACGGCATGTGGGATCTTCCCGGACCGGGGCACAAACCCGCGTCCCCTGCATCGGCAGGTGGACTCTCAACCACTGCGCCACCAGGGAAGCCCCTCCATCTCCATTTTTCTTTCTCAAGATGGCTTTGGCTATTTGGGGTCTTTTGTGGCTCCATACAAACTGTGAAATTTTTTGTTCTAGTTATGTGAATAATGGCATTGTTAGTTTGATAGGGATTGCACTGAATCTGTAGATTGCTTTGGGTCATATTGTCATTTTCACAATGTTGATTCTTCTAATCCAAGAACATGGTCTATCTCTCCATCTGTTTGTATCATCTTTAATTTCTTTCATCAGTGTCTTATAGTTTTCTGCATACAGCTCCTTTGTCTCCTTCTTCCCAGGTATTTTATTCTTTTTGTTGCAGTGGTAAATGGGAGTGTTTCGAATGTCTCTTTCAAATTTTTCATCATTAGTGTATAGGAATGCAAGAGATTTCTGTGCATTAACTTTGTATCCTGCTACTTTACCAAATTCATTGATTAGCTCTAGTAGTTTTCTGGTGGCGTCTTTAGGATTCTCTATGTATAGTATCATGTCATCTGCAAATAGTAACAGTTTTACTTCTTCTTTTCCGATTTATATTCCTTTTATTTCTTTTTCTTCTGTGATTGCTGTGGTTAACACTTCCAAAACTATGTTGAATAATAGCGGTAAGAGTGGGCAACCTTGTCTTCTTCCTGATCCTAGTGGAAATGGTTTCAGTTTTTCACCATTGAGAACAGTGTTGGTTGTGGGTTTGTCATGTATGGCCTTTATTATGTTGAGGTAAGTTCCCTCTATGCCTACTTTCTGTAGCGTTTTTATCATAAATGGGTGTTGAATTTTGTCTAAAGCTTTTTCTGCCTCTATTGAGATGATCATAAGGTTTTTCTCCTTCTATTTGTTAATATAGTGTATTGTACCATATTGATTGATTTGTGTATATTGGGTAATCCTTGCATTCCTGGGACAAACCCCACTTGATCATGGTGTATGATCCTTTTAATGTGCTGTTGGATTCTGTTTGCTAGTATTTTGTTGAGGATTTTTGCATCTATGTTCATCAGTGTTATTGGCCTATACTTTGATTTTTTTGTGTCATCTTTGGTTTTGGTATCAGGATGATGGTGGCCTCATAGAATGAGTTTAGGACTGTTCCTCCTCTGCTATATTTTTTAAGAGTTTGAGAGGGATGGGTGTTAGTTTTTCTCTAAATGTTTGATAGAATTCCCCTGTGAAGCCATCTGGTCCTGGGCTTTTGTTTGTTGGAAGATTTTTAATCACAGTTTCAATTTCAGTGCTTGTGATTGGTCTGCTTATGTTTTCTATTTCTTCCTGGTTCAGCCTTGGGAGGTTGTTCTTTTCTAAGAATTTGTCTGTTTCTTCCAGGTTGTCCATTTTGTTGCAATAGAGTTGCTTGTAGTAATCTCTCATGATCCTTTGTATTTCTACGGTGTCAGTTGTTACTTCTCCTTTTTCGTTTCTAATTCTATTGATTTGAGTCTTCTCCCTTTGTTTCTTGATGAGTCTGGCTAACGGTTTATCAATTTTGTTTATCTTCTCAAAGAAACAGCTATTAGTTTTATTGATCTCTGCTATCGTTTCTTTCATTTCTGTTTCATTTATTTCTGATCTGATCTTTATGATTTCTTTCTTTCTGCTAACTTTGGGGGGGGGTTTGTTCTTCTTTCTCTAATTGCTTTAGGTGTAAGGTTAGGTTGTTTATTTGAGATATTTCTGGTTTCTTGAGGTAGGATTGTATTGCTGTAACAATACAGCTTAGAACTGCTTTTGCTGCATCCCATAGGTTTTGGGTCTTCAGGTTTTCATTGTCATTTGTTTCTAGGTATTTTTGGATTTCCTCTTTGATTTCTTCAGTGATTTCTTGGTTATTTAGTAGTGTATTGTTTAGCTTCCATGTGTTTGTAGTTTTTACAGATTTTTTCCTGTAATTGATATCTAGTCTCATAGTGTTGTGGTTGGAAAGATACTTGATACGATTTCAATTTTCTTAAATTTACCAAGGCTTGACTTGTGACCCAGGATATGATCTATCCTGGAGAATGTTCCATGAGCACTTGAGAAGAAAGTGTATCCTCTTGTTTTTGGATGGAATGTCCTGTAAATATCAATTAAGTCCATCTTCTTTAATGTATCATTTAAAGCTTGTGTTTCCTTATTTATTTTCATTTTGGATGATCTGTCCATTGGTGAAAGGGGTTGGTAAGTCCCCTACTATTATTGTGTTACTGTCGATTTCCCGTTCTGTGGCTGTTAGCATTTGCCTTATGTATTGAGGTGCTCCTATGTTGGGTGACTAAATATCTACAACTGTTATATCTTCTTCTTGGATTGATCCCTGGATCATTATGTAGTGTCCTTGTTTGTCTCTTGTAATAGTCTTTATTTTAAAGTCTATTTTGTCTGATATGAGCATTGCTACTCCAGCTTTCTTTTGGTTTTGGTTTGCATGGAATATCTTTTTCCATCCCCTCACTTTCAGTCTGTATGTGTCTCTAGTTCTGTAGTGGGTTTCTTGTAGAAGTATATATATGGGGCTTGTTTTTGTATCCATTCAGCCAGTCTATGTCTTTTGGTTGGAGCATTTAATCCATTCACATTTAAGGTAGTTATCAATATGTATATTCCTATTACCATTTTCTTAATTGTTTTGGGTTGTTTTTGTGAGTCTTTTCCTTCCCTTGTGCTTCCCGTGTAGAGAAGTTCCTTTAGCATTTGTTGTAAAGCTGGTTTGATGGTGCTGAATTCTCTTAGCTTTTGCTTGGCTCTAAAGGTTTTAATTTCGCCGTCATTTCTGAATGAGATTGTTGCTGGGTAGAGTAATCTTGGTTGTAGGTTTTTCCCTTTCATCAGTTTAAATATGTCCTGCCACTCCCTTCTGGCTTGCACAGTTTCTGATGAAAGATCAGCTGTTAACCTTATGGGGCTTCCCTTGTATGTTATTTGTTGTTTTTCCCTTGCTCCTTTTAATATTTTTTCTTTGTATTTAATTTTTGATAGTTTGATTAATATGTGTCTTGGTATGTTTCTCCTTTGATTTATCCTGTATGGGACTCTCTGCACTTCCTGGACTTGATTGACTATTTCCTTTCCCATATTAGGGAAGTTTTCAACTATAATCTCTTCAAATATTTTCTCAGTCCCTTTCTTCTTCTGGAACCCCTATAATTCGAATGTTGGTGCGTTTAATATTGTCCCAGAGGTCTCTGAGACTGTCCTCAATTCTTTTCCTTCTTTTTTCTTTTTCTGCTCTGCGGTAGTTATTTCCACTATTTTATCTTCCAGGTCACTTATCCATTCTTCTGCCTCAGCTATTCTGCTATTGATTCCTTCTAGAGAATTTTTCATTTCATTTATTTTCCTGTTCATCTTTGTTTGTTTGCTCTTTACTTCTTCTAGGTCCTCGTTAAACGTTTCTTGTATTTTCTCCATTCTATTTCCATAATTTCGATTCTCTTTACTATCATTACTCTGAATTCTTTTTCAGGTAGACTGCCTATTTCCTCTTCATTTGTTTACTCTCGTGGGTTTTTACCTTGCTCCTTCATCTGCTGTTTATTTCTCTGTCTTCTTATTTTGCTTAACTTACTGTGTTTGGGGTCTCCTTTTCTAGGCTGCAGGTTCATAGTTCCCATTGTTTTTGGTGTCAGCCCCCAGTGGGTACGGTTGGTTTAGTGCGTTGTGTAGGCTTCCTGGTGGAGGGCACTGGTGCCTATGTTCTGGTGGATGAGGCTGGATCTTGCCTTTCTGGTGGGCAGGACTGTGTCCGGTGGTGTGTTTTGGGGTGTCTGTTAACTTATTACGATTTTAGTCAGCCTCTCTGCTAACGGGTGGGGTTGTGTTCCTGTCTTCCTAGTTGTTTGGCATAGGGTGTCCTGCTCTTTAGCTTGCTGGTCGTTGAGTTGAGCTGAGTCTTAGCGTTGAGATGGAGATCTCTGGGAGAGCTTTTGCCGTTTGATATTACGTGGGGTTGGGACTTCTCTGGTGGACCAGTGTCATTAACTCGGCTCTCCCACCTCAGAGGCTCAGGCCTGATACCCAGCCAAAGCACCAAGACCCTGTCAGCCGCATGGCTTTGGCTAGAGGGTTTGGTATGGGGCTCTGTGGCCTGGAAGTTCTGCAGCCATTGTTTCATGATGAGGTGAGTCATTCTCCTCCCAAGCATCATCTCTGCTCCCAAACCATGCCATTACTCTGTCATTGTGACATTTTTGAAGAGTACTGCTTAGACGTCTTGATTTGGGTTTGTCTGATGTTCTCTTACAACTAAACTGAGGTTATACAATTTTGGCAAAGATACCACAGAGGCGATACACACTTCTCAGTGTATCATATCAAAGACCACACACTGTCAATATAATCTTATCACTGGTCTTAACGTCCTTTTGATAACATCAGTTGAAACAATATTATTTTCTCCTTAGTAAATGAAATTATATCACTAATTAGAACATAGTATTCTATCATTCCAATGATTAAAGTTTAAATTTACCATTTTCATAAAAATATGCTTTTATAAATATACATTTTCACCTGGATTAACATGATTCTTCAATGAATTTTTTTATTGTAATTAACACTTCTTACAGTATTCCAGTTTTAGGCATACATCTAAGGTAACTCTGATTTTTTATTTCCTGATCTGTAAAGTGGTTGTGAGAATCAGATGAGAATTTAAATGTGAAAGTGGTAGCATATAGTTGGTGCCTGGCAAATTTTAGGAAAAGTAGAATTCTGGCTTTGATAATTTTTTTATGTAAAAAATAAATAATCACATTACCTCTCAAGGTAGTAAAATGTTTAAAAGTGTCATGAGGGGCTTCCCTGGTGGCGCAGTGGTTGAGAGTCCGCCTACCGATTCAGGGGACACGGGTTCGTGCCCCGGTCCGGGAGGATCCCACATGCCGCGGAGCGGCTGGGCCCGTGAGCCAAGGCCGCTGAGCCTGCGCGTCCGGAGCCTGTGCTCTGCAGCGGGAGAGGCCACAACAGTCAGAGGCCTGCGTACCGCAAAAAAAAAAAAAAAAAAAAAAAAAAAAAAAAAAAAAAAGTCATTAGTTAAATATAATAGTAACTATTGTCGGCAGTTACTACTGTTCAAACTACTGTTCAGAAGCACATTGATCAAAATTAGTATAGAGATTTTTAATATTTCTGGCTCTTGAAGTTAGCCTGTTTCTAGTTCTTTAATTGCTCTGCTAGTATGAACTTCAGGATATTTCCCATTGTTCTGTACCTAATTGTTAGACCTGGTAATTAACACATAAATGATAGGAAAGCCCCAGGTTCATCAGACTTTGAGGGTATGACTTTTTAGATCTAGATAAGGAACAGGACCAGGGCTTAAATTATATTTCTTAGGTTAAACACCTGTCCCTATTTCACCCTTTTATTTATTCCCTATTTTAAAATTTGACTTATTTTGTTTCAGGAGGTATCCTATAGAACATCAAAGTTTTCGGAACTAAAGTGTTTTCTTGTGGAAGAATATCTAAAAGTCTTGTCTGCAGCTGTTTGTGATTTTAATACTTCTGAAACTGTTTCCTATGTCTGTAATACCCTCCTGACAGATCTGTAGGCATATTGAACGTGTTGCAGTGTGGCCTAAGCATTTCATGAGAAAAGTCTGGCTCATTGCTCATTTATTCACCGAGCACCTGTGTTTGGCTAGGTAGGTGCTGGACACACAATCTTGAGCAAAAGAAACAGAATGCCTGCCTGTATGGAACTTCAGTCTAGTAGAAGAGACAGGCATTGAGAGGAAAACAAATGGAGAAAAATTTGTATTAACAAATACACAAAATGTTATGAAGTTAAAGAACAGGTTGCCATAAGAGAGGATGGTCATTAATCATGGAAGAGATATAAGAAAAGATTCTGCAAGTCAGGCCAACAATCACTTAGCCGGTGCTCTCTCTGCAAGGGTCAAAGCCAGGGATTCTGTAACAGCACGTTCATGAACCCTTGAAATTGGAAGATCTGAAAGGGCATCTTGTAGACTTGCCAGCCGACACTATACTGTTGAGTATAGAAGGTCAACCAGCTGCTGCTTTCAAAAACTGCAGGAAGCCTTCTCTCCCTCCCTTTCTTCTTTTAATTAATGATTCTGTTATTTATCACCTCTGTGCTCCCGTGGCTGTCAAATTTTGGTGCACATCAGAATCTCTTTTGGAGCTATTTTTTAAAATGCCTGGACCTCACATCAGATCTACTGAGGGTTTGTTTAAAAATCGGAGGGTGGAAACCAGCATATGCATTTGTAAAAACCTCCTCAGGTGACTCTGGTGTCCGTCAAAGGCTGAGAACCACGGTGTGCCAGGCACAGTGGCTAGTTCTGTGGCTACTGAGAGAAGCACGTGTCTGCCTAGGGACAAGCATGGCTTTGTATATTATATAAGTTCAGCAGTGGAAGCATTTGACTGCTCTGTGGAAAGCTCACATTGTTCTCCTTTTGAACTAAATCTTCTTGCACCATCATCCGTATATTCTGACTGCTTGCTCCTCCAGTCCTATCTCTCTGTCTCCAAAAGTTTCTCTCAGTCTATTCCCTCTCTCCATCTCTACTGCCACTGCCCCATTTTGCCTGGGCTTTATGAATTACTTTAGAGTTACCCTCCCCCAAGCTTCTCTCCCTGTGAGCTGACCCTTAGTTTACTCTGAGAAGGTTTCTAAATTACAAATGTCATCCTATCGCTCCCAGTTTAAAACACTCTGTTTGGTCCTCATTGCCTATGGAGATCAAAGTCCCTAGCCTGGCCCGCACCTGTTTTCAGCATCATTCCCCACCATTTCACCATTTGCCCCAGGCGATTAAAAACACTCATTTCTATACCACACCATGCACTTTTCAGCTAAGCATCTTTGCTCATAATGTTGTCAATGCCTGAAACACTTCTTATTCCAGTTTTCACCTTCATCCGTCCTTCAAGAAAATCTAAAATCACTTCCACTGGCAGAGTTGATGGAGTCTTCCTCTCTGTTCTTTATATAAACCTGTGTTTTAATTAATGTACCCCTTTGTCTATGTGCATACCTATATACTGACATACCTATCTGGGCCAGCCCTCTTTGGAGTGAGTTTTTGTTTGCCTAGAACTTCAAATGGTGCTACAGATGGTAGGAGTTAAGTAAATATTCACCGAGTGAGTGGGAAAGAGGGAATGGACCTGAAACTGGTTTGCTGTATCCCCTCCCACTGGTCCTAATTCCATTTTTTTTTTTTTTTTGGTGTATTACTTAACTAATCTAGTCCATCATATATGTCTGCTTTTCTCCTAATATATGAAGATTACTCTCACCCTTTGTCTTTTTCCCCTAGTCACACACGTAGTAAGTTGTCATTTTAAAACTGACACCAACTCCTTGGGACTCCAGTAGTCATTATGGGTAGTTTCTAAGTTGCACTAAGCTCTCAAAGTCAAATGACCTCATCCTGATAAACTTGCTACAAACCCAGATTTGCAAGAGAGTAAAGTGGGTAGCATTTCACCTACTATCATATTACATTGGTTTCAGGATTGAGCTGCTGGTCTCATAAATTCAAATACATTTTAACAATCCTGCATTTTTACTCCCCTCCATTATAGGCCATTACAAGATATTGTTATCTGTAAAACTTCTGATCTCTCCATCAAATCTGAATGAAAGCCTTGCCAGGTAGAGTATTTTTGGTTGTAGGTTCTCCCCTTTCGTTGCTTTAAATATATGGCGCCACTCCCTTCTGGCCTGCAGGATTTCTGCTGAAGTGTCAGCTAATAGCCTTATGGGTGTTCCCTTGTATGTAACTTGTCGCTCTTCTTTTGTGTGTGTGTGTGTGTGTGGTACGTGGGCCTCTCACTGTTGTGGCCTCTCCCGCTGTGGAGCACAGGCTCCAGACGCGCAGGCTCAGTGGCCGTGGCCCACGGACGGGCCCAGCCGCTCTGCAGCATGTGGGATCCTCCGGGACTGGGGTGCGAACCTGCGTCCCCTGCATCGGCAGGCGGACCCTCAACCACCGCGCCACCAGGGAAGCCCTGTTGCTCTTCTTTTGATGCTTTTAATATTATCTCCTTATCTTTAACTTTTGCCATTTTAATTATATGTCTCCGTCTGGTCCTCTTTGGGTTGATCGTGTCTGGGACTCTGTGCTTCCTGGACCTGGATGTCTGTTTCCTTTCCTAGGTTAGGGAAGTTTTCAGATATTATGTCTCCAAATATGTTCTCTGCCCCCTTTTTCTTTCTCTTCTCCTTCTATAATATGAACGTTAGTACACTTGATGTTATCCCAAAGGCCTCTTAAACTGTCCTGCTTTATTTTTATTCTTTCTTCTGTTGAGAGTCAGCGATCAACTCTACTGTGTCTTCCGGCTTGCTGATCCATTCCTCTGTGTCTTCTAATGTCCTGTTAATTCCTTCTAGTGGATTTTTTATTTCAGTTATTATATTCTTCATTTCTGTTCGGTTCCTCTTTATATTTTTTCACTCTTTGTTAAAAGCTTCTAACGTCTCACTCTGTCCGCCCAGTCTTCTCCCGAGTTCTTGGAACATCTTTACGATCATGACCTTGAACTCTTTATTGGGTAGATTGCTCATCTTCACACAGTTCTTCTGGGCTTTTCTCTTGTTCTCTCGTTTGGAACATATTCCTCTGTCACCTCACTTTACCTAATTTACCGGTTTTATTTCTATGTGTTTGTCAGGTTAGTTATATCTCCCAACCTTGGAGAAGTGGCCTTTGGTAGGAGACGTCCTAGGCATCCTGGCAGAGCAA
>NW_006796443.1:2826019-2838957 GCF_000442215.2 Lipotes vexillifer | reverse complement strand
CTGCTGGTCACCAGAGCTGTCTGTATGCTTTAGGGGTGCCCCTGAAGTGGGCTTCATGGGTCCTTCTGTTGTGGTGGGCTGACTACCATGGGCCGTCTGGCAGGCTGGCTTCCCAGCCCTGTTGGTTGCCAGGCCCTGCCTCGTGTGGAGGCTGCTAGCCCACAGGTGGGCAGAGCTAGGTTCTAGGGTGGGTAGTTCTGGGACCAAGGGTCCCAGATCTAGTATCAGCCTGCTGGTGGGTGGGATCAGTTTCTGACACAGCTGGCTGCAGAGTCTGGGTGTCCCATAGCTGGTGTTGGTCTGTTAGTGCCGGGGGCTGGGTCCTAGGGTGGCTGGATGAGGGGTCCATGGTGTCTCAGAACTGACATCGGCCTGCTGGTGGGCGGGGCTGTGTCCCTTCCCAGCTGCTGCGTGGCCTGAGGCATCCTAGTATTGGTGCCTACAGGCTGTTGGGTGGGGGCAGGGCTGGATCCTGAAGCTAAAAAGCTAGAGGGAGGATTCCAAAATGGTACTTGCCAGCATCAGAGTCCTCATGGTGGAATGAGCTCCCAGAAATGGCTGCCACCACTGTCTGTATCCACAGGATGAGTTCCATTTGCCTTTTGCCTCTCTGAGAGGCTCTCCAAGATCAACAGGTGGGTCTGACTGGAGTGTCTATTTCCCACAGACCTCTGACTCTCCCCAAAGTAAGCCCTGCTAGCCTTTCAAAGCCAAACGTTCTGGGGGCTCATCCTCCCGGTGCAGGCCCCCGAGGCTGGGGAGCAGAATGTGGGACTCGGACCCCTCGCTCCTTGGGGAGAACCTCTGCAGTTGTAATTATCCTCCAGTTTGTGGGATACGGGTCTTGCCTTTGCTGCATCTCTGCTCCCCCTACCTATCTTGTGGTTCCTCCCTTGTATCTTCAGTCGGAGAAGGTCTCTTCTGGTCTCTCTCATCAATAGTTGCTCTGTAAATAGTTGTGATGTTGGTGTGCCGGTGAGAAGAGGTGAACTCGGGCCCTTCCTACTCTGCCGTCTTGGCCCCTCTCCTCCCAGTACTGAGTCTCACACTTGCTTCTTTTTTTTTTCTTTTTAACTTTTTGTTTTATATTGGAGCATAGTTGATTAACAGTGGTGTGTTAGTTTCAGGTGTTCAACAAAGTGATTGAGTTATACATATACATGTATCTATTCTTTTTCAAATTCTTTTCCCAGTTAAGTTGTTACAGAATACTGAGCAGAGTTCCCAGTGCTATATAGTAGGTCCTTGACTGTTATCCATTTTAAATATAGCAGTGTGTACATGTCAATCCCAAACTCCCTAACTATCCCTCCCCCTGACCCTTCCCCCCTGGTAACCATAAGTTCATTCTCTAAGTCTATGAGTCTGTTTCTGTTTTGTAAATAAGTTCTCTTGTATTATATATATATTTTTTTCTTTTTTTAGATTCCTCATATAAGTGATATCATACAATATTTCTCTTTCTCTGTCTGTCTTACTTCACTCATTATGACAATCTCTAGTTCAATCCATGTTGCTGCAAATGGCATTATTTCATTCTTTTTAATGGCTGAGTAATATTCCAGTGTGTGTGTGTGTGTGTGTGTGTGTGTGTGTGTGTGTGTATCACATCTTCTTTATGCATTCATCTGTCAATGGACATTTAGGATGCTTCTATGTCTTAGCTATTGTAAACAGCGCTGCAATAAACATTGGGGTTTATTGCATGCATCGTTTTGGGCCATGTTTTTCTCTGGGTATATGCCCAGGAGTGGGATTGCAGGATCATATTGAGAATATCTGAGGCTCACCTAATGCCTTTCCTCTCCCCTCTCCCACCACCACCTCAGGCTGTCATTCCGTGCTTGCATTGTTTATTATAACTTCCCAATTTATGAATTATTTTGCTTGCACGTGTGGATTATTTTGCTTGCAGGGGGAAACTCACAAAAGGGGAATTGAACAATTCTGTGGTCTTTGTTGTTTATTGTTAACGACCTTCCCCAAAAATATTTCAATTTTTCCTTGTTCCTCCTCTTCAGATATTTTGAAACATATTCTATGTGCTACCTTTGGTTGTTTTTCAAAATGTTCAGTCCCAGTCTTTCTGGATTTAGGCCTCTCCAGTGTTCTCCTAAGGAATCTTCTGACGCTTGTATGATTGTCTCTACTTTGTGTCATTGCTTCCATTTATTTCTCATCCTTGTAGAATCAGAATTCATCAGAGTTCTTGTAAAGACATGGTGAATTCTATAATGGCATCCCCTTTTCCTTCACTAGGATTATGACTATATAGTTATGTGATCAGAATCTTATTTTTCAGAATCTCTTTTCAAGTAGAGCTGACATCTCTGCATTCATATTATACTTATCTTTTTGCTGGTGTTTTAAAATGTTTTTCCTAAGTCCATGGTGTGGATCTGATTAGAATTAATGTCCTCTATCCTCACTGTTACGGAATCCAGGCTGGTATAGTAACTTTCTTCTAAGAGTCCAGCCATCTTCATGTTCTGACTTTTTTTTGCAGCTAGTCAATATTAAGGCTATTATATAGTTCTTCCCTGGCCTCAGAGTTTGAGAACAGACTCCTGCCACTCTTAACCTAGTTTAATTAAACCATTGGTAATCTGCTCTCCATGACTTTTTTTAAAACTCTCTTAAAATCTATAATATTGTGTGTATTTTTTCGGTCTCTTGGTTAATGAATTCTGAGATTACTCTCTATGCTATAAAGCCTATGCATTATTGGGCTTCCCTGGTGGTGCAGTGGTTGAGAGTCCACCTGCCGATGCAGGGGACACGGGTTCGTGCCCCAGTCCGGGAAGATCCCACATGCCGCGGAGCGGCTGGGCCCGTGAGCCCTGGCCGCTGGGCCTGTGCGTCCGGAGCCTGTGCTCCGCAACGGGAGAGGCCACAACAGTGAGAGGCCCGCGTACCGCAAAAAAAAAAAAAAAAGTGCATTATTTTCTTTCTACTAAAATGATCTCTTTTACGCTTTTGAGCAGTAAAACCCTAGTTTTAGTATTGCATGAGTTGGGGAGGAAATGCATGTTTATATTGTCAAGACTTTCCTAATCTTTTCAGTCTATCTTTTATATATAAAAAAAACCTCTCTTTAGTTTTCTAGTTGATAAGCTAGCATCTTTATGTAGGAAAATGTTTTACTTAGGAAGCATGCATTCAAATCCCTTGACATTTTCCTCAAAGCAACATCTTAGAGAATAAAAACTACCTCTGTCATTATATGGATACAGAGACCAACGTAATCTGAATGACTTCACTTCAGTGTACAGTAGTGAAGAGAGAGGCAGCTTTGTGCTTTCAGTGGCCTCTCCCACTCTGATTTCACACATCAGCGTTTACCTTTCCTTTCCTGAGCTGCCTGCTTACTTTCCCTCTCTCTCTTCCTATTGAGGTATTTTTTCTCCTTTGTGACTCAGCCTATATTTTTCTTGTCTATGGTACTTCCCTAGCACCCCAGAAGAAAATAACATCTCTTCTGTCTCCTCACCACGCATTGCTACAATAACTTTTTCTCTTTAATATTACTGATTGTGACATCTAGTTACTGACCTCCTAGGTACTATAGAGACACATCATTCTGTGCTGTGCATGGTTGTAAAGACAGGTTAGTAGGCAGAATTTTTTGTTTCTTAAACACTGGATTTAATATAAAAGCTAAGTTACAAGAGCTTTCAAAATACCAACTGCACATAATATTTTATATGTGTTTAAAAGAGAAATGAAATATATAAATATATGTGTTTAAAAGAGAAATGAAATGAATAATGTACGAGTGACATTAGTTCATGTTTTAAAGTATGTGAGTCATAATTCTCCCCACACATTTCAAAACACCCAGGCATCATTTTTTTAAAAATTTTTATTCGAGTATAGTTGATTTACAATGTTGTGTCAGTTTCAAGTCTACAGCAAAGTGAATCAGTTATTCATATACATATATCCACTCTTTTTCAGATTCTTTTCCCGTATAGGCCATGACAGAGTACTCAGTAGAGTTCCCTGTGCTATACAGTAGGTCCTTATTAGTTATCTGCTTTATATATAGTAGTGTGTATATGTCAATCCCAATCTCCCAATCCCTCCCCCACTTTCCCCCTTGGTAACCATAAGTTTGTTTTCTACATCTGTGACTCTATTTCTGTTTTGTAAATAAGTTCATTTGCACCCACATATAAGCGATATCATTTGATATTTGCCTTTCTCTGCCTGACTTACTCAGTACAACAATCCCTAGGTCCATCCATGTTGCTGCAAATGCAGGCTTCATTTTTTAAAGGACAGTATTTAACTGAAACTGATGCTGGTTGCAGTGCTTAGTAGCTGGGCAGAAAGGACAGGGGCCAGGAGAATGTCACAGGAGGAGGTGGCTTCCCGTAGTCTGTCCTCTCCCACCTGCTTGTGGCCCTGTCTGTTGGGACTGGAAAGCGGAGGGGACCATGCATATTGTGCCGCTAAACAGAGAGTCCACATGGTCAACTGTGTTCTGTCCAACAGACCACACTGCCTCTTAACACTTCTTGGCAGTTTCTAACAAGCAGTGCTACTAAGAGTCCTGAGTTGTAAATTGTTCCAGGTCTCAGGCTTTCTGGCCAGAACAACACTGCTGGCCCATCAGTTTCTAGCTTTAGAATAATAAGAGGGAAAACAAACGGTGTTTCCTGGTGAGATAGCATCATCATAAGTGACCAGACAAATCCTGCTCATAGGTAGGTCTGCTGTGTAGAAGGTACTGTGCTAAGAGGTTGATCATTCAAATTGCTCTCTGCCTTTACATGCCTGGGAAACTAGTTGGAGAGAAAACACAAACACAGACACACAAAGAAAATAACCATATACACACACAAAAATCAGGCATGTTAAATGGCCAGAGGGGCATATGGAACACTGGTTGTCAAAATGCATTTGTTCCTCAATTTGATGGTGGATACCAGCTTAACAATTTTTGCCGTGTCTGTATCATCAGAGCATTTATTTACTTTTTTGTTTATATACGACTCCAAAAAGTATCTATTTAAGCTTCTTCCTAAGTAATAATATCTGCAAAATCACATGGTTTTCTTCTAATACATTTTTTTCCTGATACATGTTAAGTTGAACTATGTGAAGCTGCCAATATTTGACTGTTTTTTAAAAACATCCATTTCACGTAGCTTAAAGTAAACATAACTATTCAGAATTTAAAATGATGGTTTCATGAGTCACATTAAATCCCTGGATATAATACCAGAGGAACATATCACCCTGGAGGAACTCTGGAGCTGGAGGGAGCAAGCAGTTGTTAAGAGTTGATCTTGTAAGGTTTCTCAGAGGAGGGGGGCCAGGATGTGAAGCTGGAAAGAAGGATGCACAGACAAGAGAGGGAAGAGCAGGGATCACAGGGGAGAAGCCGTCCGTGAGGACGGGTAGGGGGCTGAGTGCTCCACCAGTGGGAAAGGAAAGCCGATGGACCAGAGAGGGTGCTCCGGACTCCTCTGATGTAAATTCTTAATCCTCGCGTTTATTTGGCAGACATGTTTTCAAAGCACATGAGCAGGGTTTTATGACCCTTCTGAAGTTTTCTGCAGATTACTCTGTTATGATGATTAATACCTTAAGCAGAGTCAGGTAGCATTTCTGTTAGGGAGTATGCCGTTGTCTGCAGGGGGACCACAGTTGGAAAGAGCTGTGTAATGCAAGTACAGGAGGTGTGAATTTGCACGCAGACAGCTGCATGGGGTGTGAGGCTCCGTGGCTGTCTCCTCCTTAGAGAGTCAAGCTTCCCAGGCTGTCAAATCCCAGAGAGGGCTCTCCTGCCAAAGACAGCAACTGACGGGGTTGAGGTTCCCTCCAGTTCATTCCAGAAGCTCCCCTGGCCATTCCTGTGGATGTCTTTCCATCTTTCAGGCCCGTCCCTACTGTGCTGAAGATTCCAGCCTCGGGCTCTGCTCCTTACCAGGTGGGTAAGGAAGGTAACACCCAGCAGATTCCCCAGCGCTTACTGGGAGGGTGAATCAAAGGTCAGTTTCCCAGGATCAGTTTCCACGGCTGCCATGCCTGCAGGCCCAGGCTTAGCCCTGCCCGAGGTGTGTTCCAGCAGAGAACATGGAGCCATCAAGCATTGGGCCCTGGAACAGCATGAACTATATTTTCTTGGAATAAAAAGAAAACAACTTTGTCCTCGTGTGTTGGAAAAACTCACAGTGCTTCAGCTGTAGAAATGTGTCCTCATTACTTTTAGAGCTCAGTGTAGTTTAGGAAAGTATGGGCAGGACTAATTATTTCCTTATATTTAAAGAGAATAAGTTTGTATGTGTTTTGACAGTTTATTGGCATTTGGTATCCAGTGTTAATTATTTGTGTCTGTGGCAGAAAGAACCTGGCAGGGCTGCTCCCTTGCATTGATGGTCCCTAGATCCAAAAAAAAAGCTTTGAAGGTCGAATAGACACCAGCAATAATAACCACAAAAACAGCCAATCCATAAATTAATCTCAGAGCCAAGATGAGGGCCAAATTACCCACATATCTTTAAAATGGTACAGTTATTTTATTTATCGTGAGTCCAAGGACACCATAACTCCTGGTGGTGATTATATATCACGTTCCTTGAAGATGCAGTGGACTTCACTTGTATGAGTCATTCAACAAATTTGTATGTGCGCATTTTAAAATGTAGATTTTAGTATTATTCAGGTATGGTGAAGCCAAGAGATCAGGAGAAGGCTGCCATTGAAGAGATAGTGTGTCACTCACGGTTCCTAAGAGGAGAGAGTATGCGTGCCACCCCGGGAGGTGGGTGGGCACAGGGGGAGGCACCAGGGTCGGTCAGGATGCGGAAGGAGCAGGGGAAGAAAGTGGGCAAGAGGCTTCGTGATAGTTTCTGAGAGATGGAACGGGTGAAGCAGGGTGAGCACGTGCAGGATTGGCTAGTTTGAATCATTTCATCAGGCTCTGAGGCACAGGGGCTGTCTTTAGTTGTCCCGTGCCTAGCCCTGGGGTGATTAGGGCAGGGGGATAGTGGAGTCTATTGAGGGTATGAGCTCTGGATTGGCTAGCTCGCATTTGAAGATTTTCTCCTATTGTTTGCTGTCTTTAGGAATTGACCAGCCCTGGGAGAGGCAGTCCCTCCAGTGCCAGGAAGGGCCCAGAGGTTAAAGCATCAGGAAATAGAAACGATAAAAAAAAAAAACACACACACAACTAATGCAGTACGTATATATATGTACACACACACATACACAGACATACACACTCATTCTACTTATTCAGTGCATTTGTGTGGGGGAGAAGGGAGAACACATGTCTACTGTGTACCAGACGCTGTTTTGGTTGATGGCGATTTAGCAGGAAAAGCATAAACAATTTTTAAAAGTCAGCTTGCCCTTATGGAACACCATCTTGTCAAAGAAATAGTTATGTAATGTAACCTCAAATACTGAGAAATCCTATGGAGAAAAATACAGCTGGTGGAAAGACAGAAGGGAACTGAAGTTACTATCTTTGGTAGGTCAGGGACGGCCTCTGTGCAGAGGGTGATATTTCAGTAGAGAAGGGACTAAGGGGCTAGAAGAGGGCAGATGTCCAGGCATCTGGAGGAACCACAGGTGCCGAGTCACTGAGAGGATCCTGCTTGGCAGACTCAGGGAACAGTAAGAAGGCCCATGTCCTGGGATCCCCGGGAGAAGGGGGGCTGTAGGAAAGGAGGCGGCAGAGGTGACCGGAAGGCAGAATCTGAAGGACCTTGGAGACCATCCAAGGGCAAAGGGAAGCTGTGTATGCTTCTGTGATGCTAGAAATTCAAGCCATAGGAAGGTAAGAGTTAAGCTTTGGTCTCAAAATGCAAATTAAATAGCTGTCTCCTCACTATTTTCTTTTACACTATTCAATTTTTTCAATATTTATTTGAGATGGCTTCGTTTGCCATCTCAAACAAAGCTTACTGTCTTTCTCCGCAAAGTTTTACATTTGGAAATTTTTTTTTACAGTTGAAAACAAACAAAAACTTACCCATGTAATGCAAAAAGTCAGCTTTAGATCAAGAGTGTTGGAAAATGACTCTCTGTACCGCTGAGTTCCTTGGCATATATGTGGCATTTAAATAAAATGAAATACAATTTGAAAACCACCACACTTCTGAAAATCTAGAAGAAGAAAAAAGATCTGGGAACAATCAACAATTTGCTTTCATTTTCTGTTAAATCGTGATTTTTTTTTGCACTTGGTATCGTTTACTAAATACGAAGTAAAATCCACTCACAATCTACTTAACACAAGCGCGCCCAGAAAGAAGAGCTCATTTCACATCTAATTGTGGATATTGTTCCTTTGTTAAAAATTCATAGGGTTTATAAACGTGTCCACTAAGTACTGGCGTCTCCGTTATTTGCCCAGCTCTTCTCCCACTGCCAATTCTGATCAGAATTTTAAAACACCCCTCTCTATGAAGGCGTTCTCTGAAGAACAAAAAGCCGGGGGCGTGGCTGGTGGTCCGGTGGTTAGGACTTGGCGCTTTCACTGAGTGGGTCTGGGGTCAATCCCTGGTTGGGGAAGTAAGATCCTGCAAGCTGCATGGCACGGCCAAAAAGAAAAAAGAAAGAATGAAAAGTAATAAGAAAATATACAAAAAACTATTAAAAAAGTAAATTAAATTAAAAAAGAAGCAAAAAAAAAGGAAACTAGTGGAGAGTGTAAAATAAGACTGTGTAACTGTACATAACAAAACTGTGATCACGTGGCATGGAGGAAAAACACTTTTCTGGATTTCATATGTAAATTTACAGCCATTATATTACACTTAATATATTTCAGAAATCACCTTTTCTCCTCATATGAACTTATTTTTGCAATTTAGCTCAGCAGAAGCTTGCAAATTCCGGAACAATTTGAGCTCAATACAACTCTGATTGGAAGGACCGACTATAACCCGTATTTTATGCTGCATCACATTTCAGTATTAACTCACATCTTCTCTTTAGTTTGCTGCCCTGCGTAAAATGGCCTGCTCATCTCCCTGGTTCCCGAGTGTGTGTGATCCAACGGCAGATAACACAGCCAAAAGATCCGTGCCGCTGTTGGCCATTGGTCTGAATTTCGTTTAATGGATTAAGTCATCAAGGTGATAATACTACACGCTTTTCCCACGTTTGATCTCCTGGACCACAGGAGTTTACAGACCAAAACAGTGATGCTACTGCCAAACCCTGCCACTCACAGCCTCCAACCACCTAGCTTATTATTCTGGTGTCGTGTGAACCAACAATGAATCAAACCAAAATACTGATGGAAAAAAACCAGAGAGACCAGAATGTGGACTTTTCAGGGGGGAGTAGTTGGTGTGAAGATGCACTCACAAAACTGTCGTTGGTGGAGGTTTTGCTGCTGTTTTGTAATCCAAAGAATTCCTCTATGAGAACCTATCTAAAGGGATCTGGATTTTAACTATCAAAATGTCTCACCGTGTTGCCAGTAATGCTTCGTTTCTTTCAGTTCCTCCAAGAGGCATTATGCGTTAGCCCCTCACATAACTCGTGAGATGAGGAGTGAAGGCATACAGTGGAGAAGCTCAGGGAACCGGCCCGGGGCGAACTTGTGATGAGAGCTCTCTTGTGATATACAAATTATGCTGTCAAACTGCTGTGCGCGTTTTTACAGGAGAGGCACAAAGGGGGTCCCCAGACCAGCTCTCAGGGTTTAAGGCTGTCTTCCCTGGGAATGAAAAAGTGACTGCCACAATGGTACTGATCCCCCGATAAGCACGCAGTGGGAGTTGGGCTCAAGTGTATGTCACACAGTAACACAGACCCTTGTGCTTCCAGCCCCTGCAGTCGCCAGTCCCCTGGGAGAGGAATTAGAAGTTGGGATTTCTGGTTCACTCAGCTCCCAGCTTTACCCGGCCCCAAGGTACCCCCATTTCCTAGGTATGAGAGGTAGGATGGGAAGGGGTGCTAGCACAAAACGGGCGAGGAAAAGGAAAAGAGGAGTAGTCACCTGACTCTACCTCCCAGCCATCCCACTCATTACGGCCCTGACCAGCCTTTCCACCTCGCCCTCTTTATCTCTCACTATCGTAGTTTGTTAGGTGGCAGAAATGTGGTGGGAGTGTTGGTAAACTGGAGATTCCGATGGAAGTTGTCTACACAGGGATAGCAGTTCTAGGCAAGCCTCAGTGGCGATGATACTTACACCAAGCTCTCAGCTCAGACCACAGACTGACCCTCATTATATGTATTTGGACAAAATTAAGCCCGGTATGGGGCTAAAGCAACTGTGAGGTTGTCTGATAAAACCTAACCCATTAAAACCCTCAGACCGTCGATCAACCCTAGGTAGACATCTTATACATACGTTCCCCACCTCTGTTTCTCTAGATGCACAATGAATATTCTAAGAAAAGTGTGCTTCTCCATAAAGCCTGGGTCTTCAGATGTTTTCCAGCAGACGTTTCTGCTGATTTGCTCAGATTCTTTCCCCTGTCTACTTTTATAACTGAAGGAGAAGGGTCAGGATGGCTGAATGGGGCTGGGGTGAGGGCCGTGCAAAGACACAACAAGGCTTGCAGGTCCTGATGACCGAGGGATGCTCAGACCTGCCTCTGCTTTCACCATGACAGGCTGTCTCCTGGCACAGTGCCAGTGCTGGCATTTTTCCCTCCAAGCATCTCTGGCGTCATGTGTGCCTACTGCTCCAGCAGCTCCTGGTTTCAGCCTACTTGTCTTTCTCTTTCTTGGGCAGTGGGGGAAGGAGGAGAATGGTGGGCGGGGGAAGCAAAGAATCTTAGTGATTTTTCCTTCCTTCCTTCAAGACTAACAATACATTAATCCAGTTGTTGTTGTTTTCTTAGAATAGGCAGGCTCTGAAGAGTGTCTAGTTTGCCACAGTGCAGCAAGCTCAAGTGTGCTAATTTTTTTTTTTCAGGTGAACTTTAGTGGACTTATTATGGTAGTTTCAGGTGTACAACATAGTCAGTATTTTTGTATGTTATACTCCATATGAAGTAATTATAAAACATTGGCTCTGTTCCCTGTACTGGTACTACTGTATCTTATTTATTTTATACCTAGCAGTTTGCACTCTTAATCCCCTTCCCTCTCCCCACTGCTAACCACTAATTTGTTCTCTACATCTGTGACTCTGTTTCTGTTTTGTTGTATTTGTTCATCTGCTAGCGCTTCTCACTTTGCAGACTTTTTGGAGACGGGGGTCTGTGTCTTGCTCACCACTATATTCCTAATCTCAAGCACAGTGACCCACATACAGTAAGCATGTAATAAAGATCTACCGAGTGAATGCATCCCTGGGGGACGAATTAACCCTTTACCCCAGACTCCTCCAGTCAAACCAAGAGGGACCTCCTAGTCTGGCTCTGTGTTGGAGAAAAGTTCCCCAAATCTATAACAATAGAGGTCCAGGCTAAGACAGACTAAAGCCTGGGCTCTGCCAGTCATTAGCTTTGTGACCCGGGGTAAATGGGCCGGTCTTAATTTTCTGAAACGTAGCTTTTCTTCTTTTGCAAAAAAGTGCTAATAACGTCTATCACATAGGTTGTTGTGAGTTTTCATGAAATCCAAGATGTGGGACTGTTATGTAGTAAAAAGCTGTTTCCCCACTGGGTGCCTCTGGGGGAAGGGCCGAGGGAATGACTCTCCTTTCACTGTATAGACTTCAGCTTTTTTTTTAACTCATTCCAAGCATTAGTATTAGTAAAAATGCCTTTAAAATAAAAATGTCCTTAGAAGAATATTAGTTTCCATCTACCTGACGTATATGGATGTCTAGTCTCAGATTGAAAGGAACTGCATCACTGCATTTCCATGCAAATCTCACTACTCAAAAAAAGGGCAGTTGAATTAGCTGGTAAATAGGAAGGGTAGCAAGTGTTTGGGGAGCGTGTCTGAATGAAGATGGTGTCTCCTATTAAAGTAAGGCTTTAGTATTAGGAGATTTTGCTGTGGGAAGTCTGGAAATAATGCTACACTTAGTTTTCATGTTGATTATGTATCTCATGGTTTTATCTACCCTATTTTTAGCTTATTAATAATTAATAAAACTCTTTGTGTTGTAGAGATTGTGTCAGATTGATGTGCTGGATAAGCTCATGAACACATGTCTGCTTCATCGTGCAAGTAATAAAATCATTATCGTGATTGCATTAATGGGCCAGGGCCTGGTGAATATTTGTAGCTGGCAGCCATGTGGTTCTCAAGTGCCATCACCTCATACCCTGCACTGCTTAACCACCACTAGTTGCTGCTTATTTTCTTAGTCATCATTTTACAATAAACATTGTCTCATAATAAACTATAAAATTTAGAAATGCACAAGAACAAGAACGTCAGAGTTCTTGAAGAGCAGATGATCTTTTTCATTAGGGCTAGAAAGGGGAAAACGTGATAGTGCTATCGTGGGAATTCTTTGAAAATATTTGTTTAGGTTGGGTTTAAGCCATCAAGCTGTGAAAATAATAAACCGTGGTAGCAATAGCAATATACTGTAATTCCCACAAAGCACGTTCAGCATAATTTCTTTTTTTTTATACATAATAAAACCATAAATAAATATGATTACTCTCAGCTCACATGAAATGACTTTCAGCACCAGGAGCCAGATGTTTTTCTCTCATACCTGTCTTCTTTAGGGCCAGTTTTTGCTTGCCCCCTGCCATCACCACCGGTAATATGTAAGTCATCTGTGAGTAAATAACTGGGGTTGGCATTGGATCTTGAACTTGAGTTTGGCGAATTTGAGGGGAGACGGATCTTTGTCTCACACGCAATAGGCAGGAAGGGGCCAGATGGTGCCTCAAAACAGCCACTTAAAACTTCTTAGGCTCCAGGCACCAGCAGCTTTCTTCTGGAGGCCTCACCCCGCATCGTATCAAACATACGAAATGCACTCACATGTGACATTCAATATAATTTTGTCTATAGGACTTTTGGACAGGATTTTTTTTTGGGGGGGG
>NW_006796443.1:2814809-2825982 GCF_000442215.2 Lipotes vexillifer | reverse complement strand
GGGCGGGGGGGCCGTGCTGAGCAGCATGTGGGATCTTAGTTCCCTGACCAGGGATTGAACCTGCACCCCTTGCAGTGGAAGCGTGGACCGCCAGGGAAGTCCCAGGCGGGGTTTTTATAATTCTGCCTTTGAAATTATTTTCCTACAAGTTGCTCATTTCATTTACAGCCAGCTCTGACTTCTCCATAACCGTGCGGGCTCAGAGACTTTTTCTAGTGCGACACAGCCCCACTTACAAATGATTTCTAACTCAAACGATGTCTGTATGGCTATTAACTTTGCTAATTAGAGAAGTTGTCATAATACAAAATGCATAGGTATTTCATTAAATAACTATTTGCTTTTGATCATGCGCATTTCACCGCAGGTTGACACAAACCATTTTCAGTTCCTCCAACATTATCGTAGACCTCGGTGCCTTTAGTGCCTTGTTGGTAACACAGCCGTAGTTAGAAAAATAGGCGACTTTCCCAGGGCCGGATGGGTTCTTGATGTGGAAGATAGGAGTAGAGAAAGAGATTCCATTTGAGGAGCTTAGTCCTCCAAATGCCATCCCCTTGTACAGAGGAAGGGTTTCTATTAAGACATGCTTAAGGGGCAAATAGCACTGAGTGTCAGAGAGTATGAGTGTTCGTGGGAGAAGGTGGGGTAGAGCAGCACATTTACACCTTTCTATGGGAGGAGAGAGAGAGAGAAAGAGAGAGAGGTGGGGGGAGTGAAAGGGGAGGGGAGGGAGGAGGGAAGGAAGGGAAGGAGTTATGGTTATAGCAGCAGTGTTTTACAGTGGCCTTCAACCTTGTCTTCAGTGCTGGAACCTTCCCGTCAGCATTTATCCCACCCCCTCTTTTTGACTCTTGCCAAACACAGCCAATATCAACTAAAGTTTGTCCCATTTCCTCAGGATGCTCCCTGCCAGCCTAGAATTTTCCAATTGGATATCTCGCTGCACATGCATTACTCGTGTCCTAGTAGCCCTCCCCCAACTAGCCCAACGCCATGTCACCATCTCTGACTCCCTGAAGAGGAAAAAGGACCAACCATCCCAGGGAACCCAAGGCCCCCACTATCCTGCCCACTGGTTACAGAGCATCAGCAAGGGCAGTGCGTGCTCATTTCAAGAAGAAAAAACAAGGTCTCCAGCCCCCGGTAACACACTAGAGGTGAGGTGTCCTGCTCAGGGGGCGATCAACTGCTGCGGGTCTAATGCTTTATTCATTGTGTTGCAATGACATCATTAAGAGCACATTAGTTTAAAGAGTAACTAATATGTTCTTGGTGAGAAACATTAAACAGGATGAGCAACCAGCTCAGGCCGGTCATGGTCTGATCCAGGTTTTATTGCAGGTAGATTTCCATAGATTAAAGAGCTCTAATCAGGGCTTTTTGGAAAACAGATAACTCATTTACTAGAGTTTGCAGCCATTTAAGGGTCAGTTTTTCACCCACTACAATTAAAATGTTCCGCTTTGTAGCTTAATATGTTTTCCGTGGTTGGGTCAAGGTGTAAAATGAGTGTGTAATGAAAAAAAAAAATGAATACAAAACAGCACAAATTATAGAGTTAAATATACTCTGCTTTCCCTTAAATAAGAAGATAATGTTCCCAGAAATCACTTTCTGTACCTAAGTGTGGCTGAAAAGACCAGTATGTGAATGATATGCCTTAATACACTATGCATTAATTTAAAAACCTTCTTGGGTTTGTGGCGCTATCCATGATTTATACAGGTTACCTCTCCTGATGGCTGTGTCTTTGAAGCCAGAAATCCACCTGAGGTCTGTTTCGGAGGCGTTACCCCCTTTCTCAAAAGGACTCTTCCTCTGGTCTCTCTGCTGCTCTCTATGGGCAGCCTGTAGTTTTACCATTTCAAGTGAAGCTTTCTTGAGGTTCCAGCTTTCTGTTTACGTTGTCTATTCTGTAGAATTTTTTGAATGGGAAGGGAAGAGAACAGAGAGGGTGCCAGCAGGAAAAATCTCGTCGTTTGAGTGGAAGCAAGAATTCTCTGATACGTCCTTATTTATTTTAATAAACTTGTCTGTGACTTACTTATTTGGCGGTTATGCCTCAGTGTTCCTATTCAGCGTCTCGAAGAGCCCCGAGGCCTACACAGGACTGTACAAGTAGGATTGAGAGACGGAGCTCAGCTATCTTGTTTTCTAGATAAGGGCTTTGCTGCAGGGAGACTTTTTGAACCGTTAAGGCTATTTTGAAACAGTTGCCTGTCAGAAACATTTTGGGGACTTTTGTATCTGGGAGAAGTTAGAAGTGATGAACTCTCAGGTTGGAATCTTGATGTTCTATGAGCTTGGGTGTGTTTGTCCTGATTGATAGGTATCCTGTAATGAGAGGAATCAGTTGACACATGTCATGTTTCATAAACAGTCTTCAAGTATAATATTGCCCTTCTCAGAAAATCTGAAATATACTAAGTATGGAAGGTGTCTCTACAAAGACTTTGAAATTACATATTTTTATCATAGTAGCTTCCAGTCCTATTTTCTTTTCTTTTCTGTTTTTAATGGAAAGAGAAGAACTTTACTCCTATGGTCTCAAGCTTTCTCTTTTATTATTTTCTTCAATTTAGAAATATAAAGTATAATTTTTTTTTAAAAGCAAAGAGTTCCTGAAAACAAAATCATTTTACCTCTGTCATTTCTCTACACTTAACGTATGTAATGCCGAATAGTATTTTTCTTTGTACCAAAAGATAATTGGCTCTCTCTGCTATCCTGCCGTGCTGGTTGAGTTATCTCTTTGGCAAAGTTGGTTGTTTTGTTTGATTGTATCATTACAGAGGGAGGCCTTCTGTTTCTCTCCTATTCATTCTCTCTTTTTCTCTTTCAACACTGAGTTCTTCGAAGATAGATATGTCATGGGTAAAACTTTATCATCCATTCAGTAACCATTTCCTCCCTAAGCTGGAAGGATGACGACCTGTAGTTTAAAATTGGCTACCAGACAAAGTAGAAAAATGGAGGATGTAATCACAGACCCTTAATGGCATTTTGTGTTTGAGAAATGGCCAGACCTGCTTTTTATCCTCTGTGGTGCATGCCAAATTGAAACTTTTCCTTTCTTCCCCTGATTTCACTTCTTTAGCACTATAGGTATATGCCTTTGTTACACGAATGCAGCACTTAATGGATCAGGCGATGCCGTTATTTATAGATTTCAGCTTCTCCAAGGAGCAGCTGGGAAGAAGTCTCACAAAAGGAGAACATCGCTGTAACCTGCTTATGACCCTACATTGGTTACCAGGGAGGTGTGGAATCTTGGATCTTGGAGAAGGACTTGTTAAGCACACCAAGAGCTTATCTGGAAAATTCTAACATTTTTAAAAAGTTGTCTTTGATGCTTGTCTGTGTTCTAGTTTCCAACAGCAATTTTCCCTCTTGTGTTCTTTAGCTCTCAAACCTCCAACCTTTGAGACTGCACCCTGGAACTGAATTTTTTCTTTTTGTTCCAATATTATTACTTCCTTCTTTCCCTTTCTTATTTGCCTTTTTACCTTCTTTCCTTCCTTCTATGCCTGAATTTATTTGAAAAACATACGTGTGTGTGTGTGCGTGCATGTGTGTGTGTGTGCGCGTGTGTGTGTATATAAAATTTTATATATGTAATTTATATGATGATTTAAATACATTTTAAATTTATAAATACATTATAATTTTATATGCATACTGAGCATCTGGCATATTCTAGGTACTATGCTTGCTCCCTGCAGGGATGCAAAAATGGCCAGTTTCCATGATCATTCTAAGCATGTTGTTTATTAGGGACATAGACATAAACAACTAATCAGGATATGAAGTTACAAGTGCTGGTGTAGAGAAAGGTTCAGAGCACTGTGGGAACACAGAGGAGGGAATACATACCTCCTTTGTCTTCTTGCCTTAAAGGGCAAACTAAAAACTACTTAGAACAGGAATGGCATTTTTCTCCTCAGGTGCACTGTGCTGTGAGGTGTGTCACATCATGACCCCTTTGAAAAGAGTTCAGTGGTTTTATAAACATGTGAGTAAGATATTAAAGAAGGTCATAGGTCAGGTATTAAAGAAGACCTTTTGATTTCATGGCTTTGATAGAAAGTACTACAGGGTCCATCACTGCTTGAATCCATCTTAGCCCAGTTCCATCCTCTGCCCATACTGTTTCCAAGAGGTGACTTTTCTGTCCATTTCCGAGTAGAATATTTCTAGCTTTATTTGATATAATATTCCTACCTTGCAATTTTCTTCATCAGAAATTCCCCCACAAAATCTAATTCCTCATAAACTTTAATATAATTTAAATCTCTTCTTCAAAATCTTAATCCTTTTATTTCACACTAATCAGGAGACATCAATCATTAAGAACCAACATCCTGTATATTTAGCAGATGTGAAAACTTCATCATGCGTTATCACGTAGTACCTTAGGTAGTCTCTACTGTCAGCTGCCTCCTTATAACCCTCTTCAAGCTCTCTCCTCTAAAGGGTACCCACCATCCAAAAACTACTCCCATCTAAGAAGTAAGTAGCAACATAGACTTTGCTGACATTTCTGTAGAGGGCCCAGGGGAAAGGTTTACATTGTATATTTCCCAGTGAAGCACCTCAAAAGTCCGCTTTACTCATTTCTCTTCTCTGAAGTCCCCTTTTCTCATGAGTGGCTACCAAAGATCCCTTCTTTCTTTCCCGTCAAAGCACTAAGCCTTGGTGTCCCTTTTTTTTTCCTCTTTTTTTTTTTTTAACCACATTTTTTTTTAATTAAATTTATTTATTTATTTATGGCTGCATTAGGTCTTTGTTGCTGTGCGCGGGCTTTCTCTAGTTGCGGCGAGCGGGGGCTGCTCTTCGTTGCAGCGTGCAGGCTTCTCACTGCGGTGGTGGCTTCTCTTGTTGTGGAGCATGGGCTCTAGGTGCGCGGGCTTCAGTAGTTGTGGCGTGAGGGCTTCAGTAGTTGTGGCGCGTGGGCTCAGTAGTTGTGGCGCACGGGCTTAGTTGCTCCGCAGCATGTGGGATCTTCCCGGACCAGGGCTCGAACCCGTGTCCCCTGCATTGGCAGGCGGATTGTTAACCACTGCGCCACCAGGGAAGCCCCTTTTTTACCACATTTTGCAGAGCAATTGTGCTCTGCCTCGAAACTTGGAGATTCCACCCATCTCCTAGATCAGTGTAAGAGGACCCATTCTCCTTAGAAGCCTGTTTAGTAATCCTCTACCATAATTTAAGCATGTCTTTGTGATCCTTTTGTGTTTGAAGAGATAATAGTGAGAATTTTTGTAAAACTGATGAAAGACATTAGGCTCTTCTGGTTGTTCCTCAGTGGGAGAATTAGTCTGAATTACTTCACTTACCATTATAGGAAGCAGAAATGTCTCCCTTATTCCCAAACGGTTGCTTAAAAATCATGGGGTTAAAACGTAAGTAATGTCTATTTAACAATACTCTGTATTGTGTTAAACTATGAGCATTTCCATAACCTCAAGAGAACATCCTACTGATTACATGGAGATCAAAGTGAGATATTTTCTTAGTAATAGAAGCAGAAAGTAGAACTTTGGATGGGAATGCATTTTTCTTTTTACTAGAATATAAACCATAATAATGCTAGTGAATACTTCCTATAAAGTAAGAGAGTTTCAGATGTCATATGAAATAAGTTTCCTTTGGAATGAACTCTCAACAAGACGTTAATAAATCAGATTTTCTCACTATAATTATTCTTCTATTGAAGTAGGTATAAACCTAAGGACTTAAGTCAAACAAAATCATCCTTTTAAATTAACAAAAGAAAAATTTTCAAGACTTAACTCATCTCCACCCCCCTTTAATAGGAATCTGTGTTTTGTGGACAGTTACAGAAGGATTTTATTACTCACGGTGTGTGTGTGTGTGTGTGTGTGTGTGTGTGCGTGTGCGCGTGTCCGTCCTTGTGTTCCTTGGGACCTTAGACAGGTAGAATGAGCTGTGTTTCTTAGAGCAGCAGGAGCCTGTGTCATTTTTTTAGGCCAAATAATATTTTCTTAGGCTTGGTGAGTTTCAAAAACTATTTGCGCCATTGATACAGCTCAGTGAAATTCTGAGCATAAATATGTCTTGTTGAACAGTTGTGAAATTGGGTCTGAGGTTTTGTACTTGAATGTACCTTAACAAAGAACAGGTTAGATTCCAGCTGAAACCTGGACAGAACTGTACTGTTATCCTTGGCATTTGTACATCTGATTGTACAAAAGCTTCACTAAAAGCTGTAAATAGAAACTTCCAATTTCACAATTCATCATGAATCTCTTGAAATCTTTTGCAGTTGCATAGGTAGAAAAAGAAAAACCTACAGAGAAAAATTTATACATCTTTTAAATTACATTATATTATTTTATAAAGGAACGGTGAAAAGGAAGAAATATTCTGGTACAATTTAGATGTGACACAGAAAACTAGGGCAACACTTACTTTTAGAAATATCAAGTGTTACTCACTGTTTTAAAATTAATTACATAATTATCCAGTAGAACACAAAGATCCCAGGCTACCTTAATGGAAACACTACACTTTCAAATAAAATAATAATAATTAGCACCTACTATATTCCAAGTGCTTTATTAGCTATAATTTTTAACTCCCCACATCTCTGTGTGTAAATAAACATTAAGAATATTAATCTTTTTTATAGTTTAGAAATAAGAAAACTAAGGCAGAGACATTCATTGGAATGATGAATTAGGCATTATGGCCTTGAATCATTTAAAGAGGCAGGTACTCAATAGGAACAATAGATGTTAGTAGAGTATAAAAATCACTCTTGTAACTATTCATAAATTACCAGGTAGTAATTAATTTAAAATATCACCTTTCTCCCAAACCAAATCACTTTAAAATTTTTGAAGAATTGAAAGGCATCCTTGGGCTTCCCTGGTGGCACAGTGGTTAAGAATCCGCCTGCCAATGCAGGGGACACGGGTTCGAGCCCTGGTCCGGGAAGATCCCACACGCCGCGGAGCAACTAAGCCCGTGTGCCACAACTACTGAGCCTGCGCTCTAAAGCCTGCGAGCCACAACTACTGAGCCCGCGTGCCACAGCTACTGAAGCCTGCGCACCTAGAGCCCGTGCTCCGCAACAAGAGAAGCCACTGCAGTGAGAAGCCTGCACACCGCAACGAAGAGTAGCCCCCGCTCGCCACAGCACGCCCACGCCCAGCAACGAGGACCCAACGCAGCCAAAAATAAATAAATAAGTAAATCTCTTAAAAAAAGAATTGCAAGGCATCCTTGAGTCTATTGGAAATGCCTAAGACATGACAGAACTTCCTTTAGAGTCACCATTCTAGGTACATGGCAGCCGCATGAAGTTGTATGTCATTCAAGCCATTGGGTAGGGAGATTGAAGAGATGTCATACATAGAATGTCACCCTCTCAGGGGATAAATTCAGGTTTGCAAACCACAGCTTGCCAAGGAAGCAGTACTTTTTGTGATGAAACAGTAGCGGTTTTGTTACTATTCTCGGTGAAACAGTATCAGTCTTAAAATGGAGGTGGAAAGCGTGGGTAGAAGCTAAGGGCCACCAGGACACTCGATTCCCCTTAGTAATACCACAGTCACTAAAGTGAAAGCTAACACTGGAACAGGTATAAAGCCAAGGAGAGCTACCCCCACCCCTAAAATACCGTAGCGAAAAAGGCAAAGTGAAGCATGGCCAGTCAGGCACAAGTCATAAAGCCTACAAAGTAAAGGGATATTCTCTGATACAGTGTTCCAGAACTTCAGACTCATTGGACAGAAAAAAAAAAAAAGTTGGCATTGATGCCAGTTTGGGGAGAACTTGAGCGAGAAAAAGAACCAGCCAACTAAACTTCACTGGGGAGATAAGTAAGACAAATAGTGACCTTGCAGTGATCTCAAGCACCTCTCCTCCTGGGCCATTTGAGCAAAAGAATGGACATATCGTAGCCTGACTTTGCTTTGGTGTCTGAAATGGCTGGAGGTGGAGAGAGGAAAATGCTTTGAGGTTTCACCACGGAAATGTTGCTGGCCTGTGGCTAGCTAAAGGGCAGGCATTTTGGTTAGCTATGTATTGATGTTATTTGGGTGTGTTTTATATGGTGAGAATCTCTTTGTCTGATGGCATCCACTGCCTGGGATAAATGATGCATATAATATATATAAACACGTTCTGAGTTTCGTTGGGTGGTAGAGTCTAAATGCGAGGTTTGAAACATTTGTCCTGAGTACAGTTTGCTCCCAAAGTTGACATCATTCACAACTTCTCGATGAAGGTGTTTTATCTTCCTGATAGACTATTGGAAATAATTCCCCACCATCTCTCATTCCCCTATGTCTGAGCGCTAGGGATTTGTGGAGACCGTAGAAACGATTTGCTCAGTATCCACCTATCCTTGAGATATTGAAACCTGAGCTTCCATTTGAATTAAACTTATACTCACCTGGCAGTAAGGGTTTTTTTGTTTGGTTTTTGGTTTTTTTGAGAATACAGTGTTCAAAAGGATCACTGATTCTTGCACCTAAGAATCAAAGAAATAAAAGAGCACATACCATAAAAGGGCCAAACTTCGCACTAGATACACTGACAGACTGTAACTCTAATTCTAAAATATATATTAGCAGAAAGACAGTTGAAAAAAATTGCTAAATTTGTGCCTAAATAAAGATAAGTACTTCGAATTCAGTTGTTCTACCAATCTACTTAAAATTCAAACTTCTCAGATCAGCCATCCAAGTGATAGGTTTTGCCTTCCAGTCTTGAACTGGCGAAAGGGCTCTTAAAATATGTACGTAGGAATGCTATGTCTTTGCATTTTTAAGGATGGAGAGAAGGCATAGCATTTTATAAATGGTACAACATAGAGGGACCCTTTGTAACTTTAAGTAATGTTTTGTTTTTTGTCTTTTTCAGAAAGGTGCTTTGAAAAGTCTTATAAAAATACATTTCTATATAAGCTGTGCAATTCTCGGCAAAATTCAGACCAAACAAATTGCGGCCAGTTAAATTTATCTTGTCACAGAGCTAAGAAAACAAATGCTTCTCCTCTGCTGCCCCAGAACCCTCTGCGTCTTCTTCGACGGGTGGGCAGCACGCCATTCTTTCCTTTTGCCTTTCCTGACGATTGTAATTTGGGCACGCCCTTTACCGATCTCACGGGGAGCAGCTCCTTGCTTCTTTTTCCTCCCTCTTCCCAACTTTTTCTCCCTCTCTGAATACATTTCACAGACGACCGTCTTCGAAAATAACAACATCAATTAATTCTTTAACTTAAAAACAATCACATTTAGCCCCGAGTCTGCCCTCTGCATTGATGTGTCATGTGCGGAGCAGGCTGTGAGGGTCTGATAAGTCCCGTTTGTGAAGTCTCTTCAGTAGGAGGCCAGGCACTAGCCGCTCCACAGACAGGCTGTTTATTTTCATCCAGCCCTGCTCCGGGTGGTTTGACAGTTGACCCGCACATCTCCCGGGCTCCAAGACCAGAAGACCAGAGAAGGATGCAGCTTCGCCCCTGTGCCTCCCACTGAAAGCTGTTCTTTGTTGTTTATTTGTTTGGTGGTGGTTGTTTGTTTTGAATAGACAACAGTTTTCCCCATGAGAGCTCCCCCAGTTAACGGTGACACTTTCTCACCGCACTGCTCTTCTTCCCCTTTTGCAGAATCCGATGATCTCCGTGGGGATCCTGCACTCAGCCATCAAAGCACTCCCGCCCCTCAGGATGCTCGTAATTCAATCGTAGATGCAGGCGGCGTTGAAAGCATCACACAGTGTCCCCAGCAGCTTCCTCAGATGATGGCTGCAGGTAAATGTCGGTGGCCAGCTCGGAACACAAACAAGGCATTTTGCGTCTTAGTGGAAAGCCTCCCCAGCCATGAAAATAAGTATTGAACCAGGAGGCTGGGCTCCTCAAAGAAACCAGGCTCTGGAACTAGTGAACATAAAAGAGCATTAAGTCAAATTTAACTTATTTTGCTGACTTTTTTTTTTTTTTTAAGCTCTGTGCTATTTGTCTTCAATATTATTTATTTGTTTATTTTGTTTCGATGAAAGCCTCTGCTTATAAGAAATATTTTGGAAGTCACTTTAGAAAGACACCTGCGTTTCCTTAATGTACGTATGTAAATAGTTTGTAAAGGTTGGAATATGTTACAAGGTAACACTTAATAAATTCAGTCAGGACCAATTTGACTGCTTGACAAGCTGATTTTAGAGATTGTATTAGATGGTTAGAGGGTGTGCCTGCTTCAGAATTACTCTGGGAAACAGATGAATTTATTTATTCTAAGCCAATTGACTTGTTTTACCCAGAGAGTCCTCTGGCTTTGCCTCTCCACCAGGGAACTTAACTAATGTTTCACCTGGAGAAGGAAGCGATTCTTCAGTTTTTTCCAGGGGTACTTCCTTAATGGCACGCTGTGTATAGTATAAACTGCATGTCATTCAGCTTCCTCCCAGAATGTATTTGGAAACTCTTTTATGTTTCCGTCTGGAGAAAGCATTGCTGTAGGTTACAGTGCTGTTATTTTTTGTGGTTTGGGAATGTGCTTAAACGAAGCCTCACGTCTCTAGACATGCGATTTGTTTTCAAAGAGACACCATTGCCTGTGGACTCTAAGTCAGAGTTTCTTCCCCCCTACCCCATCACAGCAGCCGATGGTTTGGGGAGTCTCGCAATCGACACGACCCAGCTGAACATGTCAGTGACGGACCCCACCGCCTGGGCCACCGCTATGAATAACTTGGGCATGGTTCCCGTGGGGTTGCCTGGACAGCAGCTCGTGTCGGGTAAGCTTTCTCCTGGGTCGGAAGATGCTTGCAACCACGCCACTGGGTGTGGGCGACAGGCGCCTTGGCCGTCTTTGCACGCGCAGGTGTTGAGCCCGGTCTGGGACTGATGACCGGGGCATGGTTAGGCAGGCTGTATGCCTGAGATTCTTCTCATCACCTCGCTCTTCTGCCTAACAGCCATTCTCAGAAAAAGCCACACGCAGTTATCTCTCACCGGTGGCACTACAACACCAATTTTGTATTTTAAATGGGTAAATAGAAGAGCTAATATTTGCTTTCCAGTTTACAAAACTCTCCCACGGACGTTACGCCATTTGATTCCACAGCCTTCTCTTTGAGACAGGTAACACTTACGGGTGGGCGTGGCTCTTGTTCATGTTCCCATGTTAAAAACAGGGAAAGA
>NW_006796443.1:2795725-2814749 GCF_000442215.2 Lipotes vexillifer | reverse complement strand
AAGAGGGGACCAGAGTTTGGGTGACTTGTCCAGCACTGAAGTGGCAGAACTTAGAAACCCAACTCAACTGACACTGCATTCCCTGTTTTCTTTCCGTCACACTCTGGAATAGTAATGACAGTCGTGTATTCAATATAGAAAATGTTTGGAGATGTCACAAAGTAGAAGGTCATTTGGAAGAGTTGATCATTTAATTTAACACATGTTTATTGCAGATTTTCCATGTGCCCTGTAACAAGTGCTTTGGGAAATAGAAAAAAAAAAAAAAATATGTATATAAGTGTCCTCGAGGGTTGAGGGAGCATATCTCCCCAAACTGAAAAATACAGCGACAAAAAACAGCAATAAAAATAATGTGTAGAATCAGGTGCTAAGAGGTGGTTCGGTAATTTCCAGAAGGATCAATGCCTGGGGCTCTGAGGGAAGATGTTATCAGGGAGGTGGGACTTGAGCTGTCTGGAAAGATACATAGGGCTTCAGTATTCACTTAATTCATTCAACACACATTTTTCCCCCTACTTACTTATTTGTTTATTTTATTTTATTTTATTTATTCATTTTTTACAGCAGGTTCTTGTTAGTTACTTACTTTATACATATTAGTGTATACATGTCAATCCCAATCTCCCAATTCATGCCACACACCCCCCCCCCGCCGCTTTCCCCGCTTGGTGTCCATACATTTGTTCTCTACATCTGTGTCTCTACTTCTGCCTTGCAAACCGGTTCATCTATAACATTTTTCTAGATTCCACATATATGCGTTAATATACGATATTTGTTTTTCTCTTTCTGACTTACTTCACTCTGTATGTCAGTCTCTAGGTGCATCCATGTCTCTACAAATGACCCAATTTCATTCCTTTATATGGCTGAGTAATATTCCATTGTATATATGTATCACAACTTCTTTATCCATTTGTCTGTCGATGGGCATTTAGGTTGCTTCCATGACCTGGCTCTTGTAAATAGTGCTGCAATGAACATTGGGGTGCATGTATCTTTTTGAATTAGGGTTTTCTCTGGGTATATGCCCAGTAGTGGGATTGCTAGATCATATGGTAATTCTATTTTTAGTTTTTTAAGGAACCTCCATACTGTTCTCCATAGTGGCTGTATCAATTTACATTCCCACCAACAGTGCAAGAGGGCTCCCTTTTCTCCACACCCTCTCCAGCATTTGTTGTTTGTAGATTTTCTGATGATGGCTATTCTGACCGTTGTGAGGTGATAGCTCGTTGTAGTTTTCATTTGCATTTCTCTAATAATTAGTGATTTTGAGCAGTTTTTCATGTGCCTTTTGGCCATCTGTATGTCCTCTGTGGAGAAATGTCTATTTAGGTCTTCTGCCCATTATTGGATTAGATTGTTTGTTTTTTTAGTATTGGGCTGCATGAGCAGTTTATATATTTTGGAGATTAATCCTTTGTCCACTGATTCATTTGCAAATATTTTCTCCCATTCTAAGGGTTGTCTTTTCATCTTGTTTATAGTTTCCTTTGCTGTGCAAAAGTTTTTAAGTTTCAGTAGGTCCCATTTGCTTATTTTTGTTTTCATTTCCATAACTCTAGAAGGTGGGTCAAAAAAAGATCTTGCTGTGATTTATGTCAAAGAGTGTTCTTCCTATGTTTTTCTCTAAGAGTTTTATAGTGCCAGGTCTTACATTTAGGTCTTTAATCCATTTGGAGTTTATTTTTGTGTATGGTGTTAGGGAGTGTCCTAATTTCATTCTTTTACATATAGCTGTCCAGTTTTCCCAGCACCACTTATTAAAGAGACTGTCTTTTCTCCACTGTATATCCTTGCCTCCTTTGTTATAGATTAGTTGACCATAGGTGTGTGGATTTATCTCTGGGCTTTCTATCTTGTTCCACTGATCTATGTTCCTGTTTTTGTGCCAGTACCATATTGTTTACCGTAGCTTTGTAGTGTAGTCTGAAGTCAGGGAGTCTGATTCCTTAAGATTGCTTTGGCTATTCAGTGTCTTTTGTGTCTCCATACAAATTTTAAGATTTTTTTTGTTCTGGTTCCGTAAAAAATGCCATTGGTAATTTGATAGGGATTGCATTGAATCTTTAGATTACTTTGGATAGTATGGTCATTTTCACAATATTGATTCTTCCAGTCCAAGAACATGGTATATCTCTCCATCTGTTGGTGTCATCTTTGATTTCTTTCATCTGTGTCTTATAGTTTTCTGAGTACAGCAGGTCTTTTACCTCCTTAGGTAGGTTTATTCCTAGGTATTTTATTCTTTTTTGTCACAGTGGTGAGTGGGATTGTTTCCTTAATTTCTCTTTCTGATCTTTTGTTATTAGTGTATATGAATGCAAGAGATTTCTGTGCGTTAATTTTTGTATCCTGCAGCTTTACCAAATTCTTTGATTAGCTCTAGTTTTCTGGTGGCATCTTTAGGATTCTCTATGTATAGTATCATGTCATTTGCAAACAGTGACAGTTTTACTTCTTCTTTTCCAATTTGTATTCCTTTTATTTCTTTTCCTTCTCTGATTGCCATGGCCAGGACTTCCAAAACTATGTTGAATAATAGTGGTGAGAGTGGACATCCTTGTCTTGTTCCTGATCTTAGAGGAAATGCTTTCAGTTTTTCACCATTGAGAATGATGTTTGCTGTGGGTTTGTCATATATGGCCTTTATTATGTGGAGGTAAGTTCCCTCTATGCCTACTTTCTGGAGGGTTTTTATCATAAACGGGTGTTGAATTTCGTCAAAAGCTTTTTCTGCATCTATTGAGATGATCATATGGTTTTTATTCTTTAATTTTTTAATATGGTGTATCACATTGATTGATTTGTGCATATTGAAGAATCCTTGCATGCCTGGGATAAATCCCACTGGATCATGGTGTATGATGCTTTTGATGTGTTGTTGGATTCTGTTTGCTAGTATTTTGTTGAGGATTTTTGCATCTGTATTCACCAATGATATTCGTCTGTAATTTTCTTTTTTTGTAGTATCTCTGTCTGGTTTTGGTGTCAGGGGGATGGTGGCCTTGAAGAATGAGTTTGGGAATGTTTCTTCCTGTGAAGGTTTTTGGAAGAGTGTGAGAAGGATGGGTGTTAGCTCTTCTCTAAACGTTTGATAGAATTTACTTGTGAAGCCATCTGGTCCTAGACTTTTGTTTGTTGGAAGAATTTTAATCACAGTTTCAATTTCATTACTTGTGATTGGTCTGTTCGTATTTTCTATTTCTTCCTGGTTCAGTCTTGGAAATTTATACCTTTCTAAGAATTTGTCCATTTCTTCCACATTGTCCATTTTATTAACGCAGAGTTGCTTGTAGTAGCCTCTAATGATGCTTTGTATTTTTGTGGTGTCCGTTGTAACTTCTCCTGTTTCATTTCTAATTTTATTGATTTGAGTCCTCTCCCTCTTTTTCTTGAGGAGTCTGGCTAAAGGTTTATCAATTTTGCTTATCTTCTCAAAGAACCAGCTTTTAGTTTTATTGATATTTGCTATTGTTTTCTTTGTTTCTATTTCATTTATTTCTGCTCTGATCTTTAATGATTTCTTTCCTTCTAACTTAACGTTAGTTAACCATATAACTTTGGGTTTTGCTTTGTTCTTCTTTCTCTAGTTCCTTCAGGTGTAAGGTTAGGTTGTTTATTTGAGATTTTTCTAATTTCTTGAGGTAGGATTGTATTGCTGTAAACTTCCCTCTTAGAACTGCTTTTGTTACATCCCATAGGGTTAGGATCATCGTGTTTTCATTGTTATTTGTCTCTAGGTGTTTCTGGATTTCTCTTTTATTTCTTCAGTGATCTCTTGGTTACTTAGTAACGTATTATTTAGCCTCCATGTGTTTGTGTTTTTTACGTTTTTTTTCTCTGTAATCAATTTCTGATCTCATAGCATTGTGGTCAGAAAAGATGCTTGATATGATTTCAGTTTTCTTAAATTTACCAAGGCTTGATTTGTGACCCAAGATGTGATCTATCCTGGAGAATATTCCGTGTGCACTTGAGAACAGAGTGTAATCTGCTGTTTTGGATTGGATTGTCCTGTAAGTATCAGTTAAATCTATCTGGTCTATTGTGTCATTTAAAACTTGTGTTTCTTTATTAATTTTCTGTCTGGCTGATCTGTCCATTGGTGTGAGGTGTTAAAAGTCCCCCACTATTATTGTGTTACTGTTGATTTCCTCTTTGATAGCGGTTAGCGTTTGCCTTATGTGTTGAGATGCTCCTATATTGGGTGCATATATATTTATAATTGTTATATCTTCTTGCATTGATCCCTGGATCATTATGTAGTGTGCTTCCTTGTCTCTTGTAACTTTCTTTATGTTAAAGTCTATTTTATCTTATATGAGTATTGCTACTCCAGCTTTCTTTTGATTTCCATTTGGATGGATATCTTTTTCTATCCCCTCACTTTCATTCCGTACGTGTCCCTAGGTCTGAAGTGGGTATCTTGTAGACAGCATATAGATGGGTCTTGTTTTTGTATCCATTCAGCCAGTCTATGTCTTTTGGTTGGAGCATTTAATCCATTCACATTTAAGGTGATTATCGGTATGTTTGTTCCTATTACCATTTTCTTAATTGTTTTGGGTTTGTTTTTGTAGGTCCTTTTCTTCTCTTGTGTTTCCCACTTAGAGAAGTTCCTTTAGCATTTGTTGTAGAGCTGGTTTGGTGGTGCTAAATTCTCTTAGCTTTCGCTTGTCTGTAAAGCTTTTGATTTCTCCATCGAATCTGAATGAGATCTTTGCCGGGTAGAGTAATCTTGGTTGTAGGTTCTTCCCTTTCATCACTTTAGATATATCTTGCCACTTCCTTCTGGCTTGTAGGGTTTCTGCTGAGAAATCAGCTGTTAACCTTATGGGAGTTCCCTTGTATGTTATTTGTCATTTTTCCCTGTTGCTTTTAATACTTTTTCTTTGTCTTTAATTTTTGTCAATTTGATTACTATGTGTCTTGGCATCTTTCTCCTTGGGTTTATCCTGCCTGGGGCTCTCTGCGCTTCCTGGACTTGGATGGCTGTTTCCTTTGCCGTGTTAGGGTAGTTTTCGACTATAATCTCTTCAAATATTTTCTCGGGTCCTTTCTCTCTCTCTTCTCATTCTGGGACCCCTACAGTGCAATGTTGGTGTGTTTAATATTGTCCCAGAGGTCTCTTAGTCTGTCTTCATTTCTTTTCATTCTTTTTTCTTTATTCTGTTCCGTGGCAGTGAATTCCACCATTTGTGTTCCAGGTCACTTATCCATTCTTCTGCCTCAGTTATTCTGCTATTGATTGCTTCTAGTGTATTTTTCATTTCAGTTTTTCATTTTTCATTCCCATTGTTCATCTCTGTTTGTTTGTTCTTTAATTCTTCTAGATCTTTGTTAAACATTTCTTGCATCTTCTCGATCTTTGCCTCCATTCTTTTTCTGAGGTCCTGGATCATCTTCACTATCATTATTCTGAATTCTTTTTCTGGAAGGTTGCCTATCTCCACTTCACTTAATTGTTTTTCTGGGGTTTGATCTTGTTCCTTCATCAGGTACGTAGCCCTCTGCCTTTTCACTTTGTCTATCTTTCTGTGAATGTGGTTTTCCTTCCACAGGCTGCAGGATTGTAGTTCCTCTTGCTTCTGCTGTCTGCCCTTGGTAGATGAGGCTATCTAAGAGGCTTGTGCAAGTTTCCTGATGGGAGGGACTGGTGGTGGGTAGAGTTGGCTGTTGCTCTGGTGGGCAGAGCTCAGTAAACTTTAATCTGGTTGTCTGCTGGTGGGTGGGGCTGAGTTCCCTCCCTGTTGGTTGTTTGGCCTGAGGTGACCCAGCCCTGGAAGCTACAGGCTCTTTGGTGGGGCTAATGGCAGTCTCTGGGAGGGCTCATGCCAAGGAGTACTTCCCAGAACTTCTGCCACCAGTGTCCTTGTCCTCACGGTGAGACACAGCCACCACCCGCCTCTGCAGGAGACCCTCCAACACTAGCAGGTAGGTCTGGTTCAGTCTCCTGTGGGGTCACTGCTCCTTCCCCTGGGTCCTGATGCACACACTACTTTGTGTGTGCCCTCCAAGAGTGGAGTCTCTATTTCCCCCAGTCCTGTCCAAGTCCTGCAATCGAATCCTGCTAGCCTTCAAAGTCTGACTCTCTGGGAATTCCCCTTCCCATTGCCAGACCCCCCAGGTTGTGAAGCCTGACGTGGGGCTCAGAATCTTCACTCCAGTGGGGGGACTTCTGTGGTATAATTGTTCTCCAGTCTGTGAGTCACCCACCCAGTGGATATGGGATTTGATTTTGTTGTGATTGCACCCCTCCTACTATCCCACTGCGGCTTCTCCTTTGTCTTTAGATATGGGGTATCTTTTTTGGTGAGTTCCAGTCTCTTCCTGTTGATGATTGTTCAACACTTAGTTGTGATTCCTGTGCTCTCGCAAGAGGGAGTCACACACTCCACACATTTTTTGAGACACTGTCCTCGTGCAGTGGCTCCAGCAGTAAACAAAATAGGCGTGGTCCCTGCCCTCCCAGAATTTTCAATGGAGAAGCGACAGTTATTATAGTGTGGTCATTGTTATATGTCAGAACAGTTCACTTTTACGCATCAAGTTAGCTGAGGGTAGACGTATGCATTAAGTAGAAACCAATTGCCTTTGGAGAGTTACTAAGTTTCCTACCCACGAACCTGTGTACTTTGAGTTGAGTTGACCAAACATTTGGTTTTTGGTGGTTGTTGTTTGTTTTTGTTCTTTTTGTCAATATGGGCCATACATGTAAAAGTCTAAACCAGCTGTAGTAAATTATATATAATGTGTATGCCTGTGTGCACATGTATACAAACATATATGTACACACACATACACATACATACATATATAAATATATATGTGGTTTCTCATTTAATATAACAAAGAACATGAGAAGAGAGCACAGGAGACAGGAAAGCGAGAAACAGAAAAAGGAAAGTCAAATATTGAGTTAAAAGCATTATACTTAGGATATTTATAAAATTCTCCAAAATGTTATAAAATTCATACAGTTGAAGATTGGTCTGCTATGGGATGTGTGTGTATGTACGTAAAATGACATTCTCTGTGGTTTGAACATGCGTTTATCCGGACTCCTTTTCGCTAAAGCTAATCTAGACAGTTGCTTCCTTCTAATAAGTTGAGAGCAGAGATTAGTGTGTTTCTGCCCGAATTTTCTCAACTGCCTAATTGAAATATTCCTATCGCAGAAATTACTTTACTCTTGTCTCCACCTCCCACTCCTCTCAGAAAGTGTTGTGTGACTTCCAGAGTAAGCCACAGCCTCAATAATTCATGATTTTTTCTTATGATTTTTGAGTCTTCTGACGTTTTAACCATGACCAGTTTATGATTTTCCCAGTAACTTGCCATGAAAAGAATTACAGCCCTACTTGTTACAGAAGATTTACCGCATCTACCGTGAATTACATTCTCCATCTCCTGTGTTAGCCAAACTGGTTCAACTGTGTCTGAGCCTTTTGCGCCCTTCCTGAGCATCCTTCATCATTCCCCTCATCCACCAACTGAAGTACACTCTGCTTTGTTCTCAGGGCTGCCAGCAGACTCTCTTTATTGACCCTCTCTCAGGGCCAAGTCCCGTTTTATTTGGTTAGTGTTTATATGTTTTCCTCCAGTCTTTTTTCTATGCAAATATTTGAATCCTATTAAATATAAAATCTTCTATTGTGTATTTTTATTAGCACCTTATCCTAAATTATTTTTCCTTTCTATAGTTTTATATTAAAATTTTAGAATAATCCATTAAATAAATCTTCCACAGTTTTCCTGTATTTACATTTAAGCTATTTCCATTTTTTTCCTCTTACTAACCAAGTTTCTTTGGAGAACATCATCTCTTCAAGTATGTAAAAACATTTTACCTTTTCTGTAAAATGATGATTGTATCTGTTTCCTGGGACAGTTGTGAGATTATAATGTGATAACTTCACATACAATAACTGCATAGTACCTACACATAGTAAGCATTCATTAAACATTAACTGTTATTCCTTCCTTTTGATGTTTTTCAACAAATAATATTGCAGTGAACCTTTTTTATGCGTACAGCTTTGCAGCAATTAGAATTATTTTGCTTGGATGGACTACTACATGTAGAATTTGTTGGTCAAAACAAATGAACATCTTAAACTTTCTTGTTAAATACTGGGTAATTTATTTCCAAAATATAAACGTATATTTAATATTTACTGACTTGATATGCAAAGATGGCATCCTGTTATTTTACTTTAAATTATTTTATAACTACTCCTTTTAAATTGTATCATTTTCCTGCATTTATTTTCTATTCATATTTCCTCTTTTGTAAATATATTTATTACTTTCATACTATATCCATTTATCACATAGGGTTCTGGGTGATTTTTTTATTAGCTTGTATTTGGTCATGACTTTTAAGCATTTTAATCTTTAAAAAAAGTTTTTTTTAATTTATATTTATTTTTGACTGTGTTGGGTCTTCGTTTCTGTGCGAGGGCTTTCCCTAGTTGCGGCAAGCGGGGGCCACTCTTTGTCGCGGTGCGCGGGCCTCTCACTATTGCGGCCTCTCTTGTTGCAGAGCACAGGCTCCAGACGCGCAGGCTCAGTAGTTGCGGCTCGTGGGCCCAGTTGCTCCGCGGCATGTGGGATCTTCCCAGACCAGGGCTCGAACCCGTGTCCCCTGCATTGGCAGGCAGATTCTCAACCACTGCGCCACCAGGGAAGCCCTAAGCATTTTAATCTTGACGTTCATATTTTCTAAAACTATTTATCCAGTCTGTATTTTGCCTCTTTAGTATTGTTCCTTTAAAAAAAAAAAAGTTTAACATTTCCTTTATGAGTCCTTTATGGTTATTTCATTTCTAAATACAGAAAGGTTTTGCCCACTCTCTACAGTTGATATATAGTCCTAATTTGCCATGCCTCCATGAATGTACTTCCTTCTTTTATCAGAAATTCAGTTCTTATGTATATTTCAATCTGTTGCTGAAATACCTATTTTGTACTACTGATCTCTTTTTATTCTGGCACCACATTGTTTCAATTCTTATAGCTTTATAGTATATTTATATGTAGTATCTTTTTACTGTACCCAATGTGTGGTGCTCTTTGTTTCTTTTTCCCATAGTCATAGGGCCACAGAATGTTGCTCCTGCCCAGTTTTCACGCTGGTGCCTCTTTGAGGCAACCTTTAATGCCTCAGAAGGGACATAAAGATAATTTAGTGTATCCTTCTTTCCAAGAAATCTCCTCTAAAATGTCTCTGACAGAATCATGGAGAGGCTGGATTTTATGCGCGCTTGGCTTTCTCCCAGAGTTTCCGGTATTTCTAAATGACCAACGCCTCTTCCCATGTTTGTTAAAATTAAATTGACACTAAATCCCTTTCCTTACTACCTTTTTTACTATTTATTGAGAGATTAAAATTTTCGGCAAAACAAGGCACACATTTTTCATGTCCTCTGATTTTAATCAAAAGGATTTCCCAGGAAATCTGATGCAGTTATTGCTGCCGTATCATACCATTTTGATGGGTCATTGTGAGCTCCCACAGTTACACCTCCTTCATTTTCCTCCCCTTTTATCATCACCCACATGTTCCCCACCACAATCCCATTCCCAGTTTCATGAAATTCCCCATTTACCTTCTTCATATGAAGTGCTACTTGAGATCATGACATTGAATTTGTTTCTTTTATCCAAAATATACCATTCTGCTGGCACACTGGTATACTAAATCCCATACTCAAAGTCCTCCTTTGTCTATGAGCTAATATTTCCCTCCTTATGGTATTGTATGTTTGTTTTATTCCTCATACTTTTAGATTTGTGGAATTTTAAATTTTTTTTTTTTTTTTTTTTTTTTTTTTTTTAAATTATCAATTCTTTCTGCATTGGTATAGATCCAGGTTTCCTAAACTGGCCTGTTGGAATATCAGTGTCCCACAGTTGTTAGGTAGGGTGGATGTCACGTAAGTATTTACGTGGCCTAACAAGCAAGGCAAATTGTGGGTTTAACACAAGTAGGTTGCTTTCTTTGTGGCTTCCTCAGAGCCTTTACTCTGCTAATGTGCAATGCGCAGTTTAAAAGAGTGGTATCTCCTAGGTAGGATTCCCTAGACATAATTTAGCCTTTTAAAAATATCTGTTCGCATCTCATAAGACACTAGAATATAGCCATCTAAACCAGACTTTTCCCATCAACTGTGGAGATCCCTCTCTAGGACCATCCATCTTTCTTTGCCTCGTATGATATCTTCCTTGTGATCTAGTTTACAATTTTGTTTGTTTGTGTTTTCACTGAACAGTGTCACTGCCTAATCTCAAGTTTCAAAATAATCCTCACGTGGCCTGGTGTTGCCTGAAAGCTTCTTCCCAGTTTCCTACAATACACGTTGTCTCCTTTCAGGAGCCCCCGATCCCCACCTCTGGTGTCATCAGCTGAAACCAAGAATATCAAATCCCGAGCTTTGACACCATCTGTGTGACCAGCTGCTCCCTTCCTATATACCCTGGCTTCTTCTCCAGAGTTATCATCATCAACTGGAAAGCTTGGAAAGCAGCAGCTGAGTCCCCAGGTATTAAGTTGCTTGCCCAGTCCTGCCTGGGAACGGGTAATATTTCCTGGATGTTCTCTGACTGTGAGATTATACCGTGCTTTGCTCTATACTTTTTGAAGTTTTCTTTCCTAATGTCAGCAATCTCTCCTTAGCTGTTACTGACTTTAAGTGGACATGTATCTCTTACCCCAGGTTTCTCAGTGTGCCATTTGTTGTATTTCAAATACATGTTCGGAAAAGGCATCACACCTCCCTGTTAGCTGTGGAAGTGCCACGTGCCTTATCACGTCTTAACCTGGAGCTTAACCTGGAGAGGGCTTAAAAGACCTCTTCCCTCTCACAGGTGTCCGAGTTGTTCCTTGGTTCCTACCTTGCGGTTTCTCCTGAAGCTCTGAGTTTGCTCTCAGCGCCTCTGTTCTCTGCCACTCTGGGAAGAGCTGAGATTTACAACTCATGGGGACAGTCCCCTCTCTGTCCTCTTCCTCTCTCCGACTCACGGATGTCCCCACTCATTTTAATTCCGCTCTGCTTCCTCAGAATATTTTTTCTCTAGTTTCCTCGTTGGGTTGTTTAATCCTCCCAGGAACAACTTTATCCTCTTCAGTATACCCAGATATGAAGAGGCATTTGTTAAATCCTTTCATCTCCTGAAGCATCACTCTTTTAACTGGGATTTATTGAGCCAAACATACTGAATACTGGGAATAAAAGACATAGACCTCACTCTCCTATATTAGACCCTAGTGGGGGAAACAGAGAAGAGGGAATAAGCAAATACAAATCAACGTAAGTGGTTCTGCCACTAGCAGATAAAGGGTGCTATAGGATATCACTGAAAAGCGGTAAGCAGGAGAGTCATATGATTAGAGCTGTAGTTTTTGTTTGTTTTGTTTTTGTTTTGTTTTGTTTTTTATGATTTTTACTGGAGTATAGTTGATTTACAATGTTGTGTTAGTTTCAGGTATACAGCAAAAGTGAATCAGTTATATATATACATGTATCCACTCTTTTTTAGATTCGTTTCCCATATAGGCTATTACAGAGTATTGAGTAGAGTTCCCTGTGCTATACAGTAGGTCTTTATTAGTTGTCTGTTTTATATATGGTAGTGTGTATATGTCAATGCCAATCTCCCAATTTATCCTTCCTCTAGAGATTGTCATACTGAGTGAAGTAAGTCAGGGAAAGACAAATATCATATGATATCTCTTATATGTGGAATCTAGAGCTGTAGTTTTACGGAGCACTTTTATTAAGTCCTACAGACAACTGATGGGAATGAGGGAAGATTGGCAGCAAAGAGATCAGATGGGAGGCTGTCGCAGTTTCCCAGGTAAGAGAAAATAATGGCAATAATAATCATGGTGGTGGAGACAGAAATGAAGGGACCCATGAGACATTTAATTATAGGAAAAAAAGAAAAAACAAACAGGAATTGATGACTGAGTCCATGTGGAACGTAAGGTGGGTAAAGAATGAATCAACAGTGACTCCTGGGCTTCTAGCTTTGGAAAGTGTGTAAATGGTGGAGTCATTGACTGAGATGGGGAAGGCTGGAAGGGAAAAGGGTGAGGGAAGGTGGCGAGTTTCTCTTTGGATGTGTTGAATATGAAGAAAACACGTGGTGATCAGTCACACGTAAGGGTCTAGAGCTCGTGAAAGAAGCGGGTATGGAGATGTATCTTTGGCAGTCACAGCACATGGATGGCCATTGACTCCTGTCCCTCCTAGTTACACTTTTGCCGTGAAATTAGAAACAGGCCCTCAGCTGCTCATGCAGGTCTCAGCCTAACCTCTAATCGCATCTCCAAATAGCTCATTCATCTGTGCCCTCTTTTGACCCACTAGATTGCTGTCTGTTGCTGGACTTCGAGGTTTGAAATAAGAGTAGTCAGAGACTTTAAAATGTAACCTAGGGATCTATACCCGAAGCCATCTCATCAGCGCACAGAGACACTCAGATAGGCTATCTGATGATAAACCATCCCCCATACTCGTTTTTAAGATGAAAAGTATACTCAGGCCAGCAAGCTTCCTTTCTTTAGTCCCTTCAGTTATTGATGGTGACACTCTGCCACAGGCATGATTAAGGGATGCAGATAGCCTGGTGCTTAGTAGTTGGACTCTCTAAAAGATGATGCTTGGTCCTCTTTTGTTTTCATTTTCCATCTTGTTGAAAGATTTCTCATTATCAAGTGTCAGAAAATAAATAGGCCCTTGACTCATATTTCACAATTTAAGTACCTGATTTCATGTCTCCTTGACAGTTCTGTTATACTTTCCACGGTTATTTACCCTTTTCTCCCCAGGACAGCAGGACAGCACATTGGTGTATTCATTCATTCACCACAATATTACTGAAAGTTCATAATGTACAGTGTGTGTTACAAGACACCAGAGAAACAGCAGTTTACATGACAGACAGGTGATGCTCCTGTGGAGATACACATTTCTAAAGAAGCAGATGTTATCCAAATAGCTGTGCAGGTGATTATATAATTACAGTTGTGGGCTGTTACAAAAGAGGGATGGGAGCCTGACTTAGCTCAGAGGGATTGGAGTGTGTTCAGAAAAGATTCCCCTGAAGAAGTGATAGTCGGCCTAAGACCCCAAGGATAAATGAAAATTATCCTGGTAGCAGGAGCGAAGAACAGGAAGAAAGGGCGAATCCGGGAAGATGAGAAAATTCTAAAAGCAGGAAATTCCCTGTGGAAAGGCCTGAGGTGATAAGAACTTGGCTCTTTCAAGGAAATGAAAGTAGGTGTATGCATGGGCAAGAAGCGACAGTTGGCATGGGGCAGGTTGGCAGGTTGGTACTTAACATATGTCTGGAGAGGTTGGCTGGGGCCAGATCCTGCCTGCCAAAGCAAGGAGTACAGATTTTATCTGAAGTGCAGGCTACTGAAGGATTTTAAACAGGGAAGCAACCTCCGACTCATGTTTAAAAGAGAAAAAAAGTCAGCCAAGTTGTTTTATAGGGACTGGATTGAAGAGTGGTGAGAGGCACCTGACCTCACACCTAGAGGCTTCTGGAAATCCCAGAAGAGATTAATGGTAGCATGGAGTATTGAGTACCTATTATGTGTCAGGCATTGCCGTAGGTGCTGGGGATGTATATGCGCTCCTGGAGCTTTCGTTCTAGTGCTTTGTTTATGATGTGTGTGTGTACAGTGTTCCTAGAGGTGAGAGAATTTGTAGTTAATTGTTTCCAAAAACTGTAATATTTGCTTCTGCCTGTACTGTGTATTGTATAAGGTAATTGATGTCACTTCAGGCAAATCAAGGCTTGTCCTCCAGTAACTCTCCACAAGTGACAACAGCCCATATCCTTTTGGCTAGAGCTGTTAGGAAATGAAAGTCCTTTCCAAATGCCTGCATAACATAATATAGTTATTTGAAATATAGTCATTTTTTTCTCTTCCATGGAATGAAGCACATAAACATTACTTGCTTTGTAAATTTACTCCTTTGTAGGTTGACTTCTTTTGAATTATCGATGTGTAATTTCTTTCTTCCTGTGTATGCCATAACAATTTTTTTGAAAATTTTAAGCTGGTTTCCGTCTCTTGATTAGCTTAGTCTTTATTTGGTCTGCTGTACTGTGGTATATGTACCAGTCAACTAGCGTGTTGAACTACGCAAGTCACTTTCTTACCTACTAGCCTAAAACTAGAGAAAATATATTCAAAGAACTGCGTGTATATTTATATATGTATAGATATATATTAAGTATACACATATTGCATAGAAATATATAACATGTACACGTGCATATACATCGCAAACACACGCATTCCCTAGCTTTCTTGGTTTCCTTTTCTTCCACTGGGATAGAGAAGTTTTGATATCTTTGACAGCAACATGAGCTGAAGGGAGATATTTGCATTTCATAATGGAAAATTGTATCCTGGCCCTACAGTAGACATTCTAATGCAGCTGGGAACAGAAAGAAAAACCAAACAGTTTTATTCCGATATTCAAATCAATTTGTGCGTTTTCTGTCCTGTGTGCACACATGCGTATTACTGTATATTGGAGTTTTGTTTTGAGTTAATGTCAACGCCTTTTATTTGTAAATATAGAATAATTGCATAGTGACTTCTGTATCTTGTTTCTTTTATTTCCTTTTATTTTGCAGCCTTATCACTTTCTGTGTCCCATATTGTGTTTCTGAGTTGTAGATATATCACATTATGCCTTTATATAATTAGGCTATCATGTATCTCACAGACTGTGACGGACTGTACACTTATACAAGCAAGAACCATATCGCATTCGTCTTTGTATTTCCTCTATCATCAAACACAGAGCTGGGTGCTCAATAACTATATAGTTGATTGAATGTGTGATTTGATTTCTTTATATAATTAATTATCTAAAATGTATTAATTTTGGAAAAGTCACTTTTATACCTGGTCCTTGGACTATTCTAAAGTATAGCTTTTATGTCATTAATCATGGTTAGATATGAAGGGTGGCCATAACCATCAGCCTCCTTATTTGATGTCTGTGAGATTTGATGTCTTTTTCTTCTTTTTATCTTCCCATCTCTCCTTATCATGCTTATTCTTTCATTTATCTTCTTATATATGTGAAGTATATTTATAACAGCTGTTTTAGTGTACTTATCTACTAAGTCTGTTATGTGTGATGTTTCTAAGTTCTTTCTATGGGTTTTTCTCCTTGTGATGGATCATATTTTTCTATTTCTTTCTTTTCATGCCCAGTAATTCTTTGTTGGATGCCAGACATTGTGAATTTTACCTTGTTAGGTGCTGGATTTTTTTTGTATTCTGTTAAATATTTTTTGTATTCCTTTAAATATTTTTGAAAGAATAAATATTTAAGTTTATTCTTTCATTTATCTTCTTGTACATGTGCAGTATATTTATAACAGCTGTTTTAGTGTACTTATCTACTAATTCTGTTATGTGTGATGTTTCTAAGTTCTTTCTATGGATTTTTCTCCTTGTGATGGGTCATATTTTTCTCTTTCTTTCTTTGAATGCCTAGTAATTCGTTGTTGGGTGCCAGACATTGTGAATTTTACATTGTTAGGTGCTGGGATTTTTTTGTATTCCTTGAAATATTTTTGAGATTTGCTCTGAGATACAGTTAAGTTCCTTAAAAATAGTTTAATTCATGCAAAGACTTGCTTTTAAGTTTGGATAATTGGGTCTAGAGCAGCCTTTGGCCTGGAGATAATTTTATCCTACTGCTGAGGCAAGACCCTACTTGGAACTCTATCCCAGTAAATTGCAAGATTTCCCCTCTCTGGTTATTGGAAATTTGATCGGCTCCCAGAGCTTTGTGAGCTTCAGAAATGGTACCACCTGCTCCTTTTCCGTGATTTTTGCCTTGGTCTTTCCTTCACATGCCTGATCAATACTCAGCCAAAGACTTGAGGGGAATCATCTGAAGATCTCCAGAGCTCTCTCTCTGATTAGCTCCTTCCTTTCCAGCGCTCGACCTTATAATTTCCTGCTGGCTTGGCCTCCTCAGACACTGAACTCAGGTACACCTCAGGCTCTGTTTGGGTTTCTCTTCCCTGAGTTAAATCCTCAAAACTTTCTAGACAGCAGACTGGGACAATCATAGGTTTCACTTCATCTGTCTCTCTTCTCTCAATAATCACTGTCCTGTACTTCCCGTTGTCCAATCCCTGAAAACTGTCACTTCATGTATTTTGTCTTACTTTTTAGCTGCTTGAAGCAGGAGGTTTAATTCTGTCCCTGTTGCTTCGTCATGGCTGCAAGCAGAAGTTTTCAAAGTCTTTTGAAAAAAAGTGTGTGTGTGTGTGTGTGTGTGTGTGTGTGTGTGTGTGTGTGTGTGTGTGTGTATGTGTGTCCCTAGGGACATAATCAGTAGCAATCTGAGGCTATGCTATGAATGGCTTTACTAGGAATACTGAAAATAATAGTAATAACTCCACCAGTTATTGAGCACCTAGTATGTACCAAATACTCTAAATACCTTGCTTCATTTAATCCTCTGCTAGCTAAATATTATTAACCCCATTTTACAGATAAGGGAACTGAACTTGGGTTAATTAACTTACTTAAGGTTAGCCAGGTAGAATGAGGCAGTGCTGGAATGGAAATCCAGGTCTGGCTGCCTAAACTGTTCCCACTCTATCAGGAATTGGGGGGAAATGATTAAAACAAAACCTCCTACATTTTTGCCTCAGGCCAGCCCTATCTTTACACTTTTACTTTTAAAAATAAATACCTCAGGTGGAAATATATCTTGGGGGATGGGAGGGAGTGATGATTGTAGAGATTTTTTTGTATTGCATTGAAATTTAAAAGATTTCAATTATTTAATTTTTATGCATATCATTTATTGTGCTTGAAATCTGGAGATTTCCATTAAAAGTTACAAGTTTAGGACTTGGGGTCCAGTGATCTAAGATCTGTACTAAAGTTTAACCAGGAAAAACTTAGTAATACAAAGTTGACTGCTATGAATAAGACCATGGTGGTCATGCCCTCCAGTTAATGTCAGTAATCAAAAGTGATCATAAATATAGGGCAGATATGTACATTTCAGTCTACAAATAAGTAAAGAAAGCTCTCCCAAAGGAAAAAAGAAACTTTGAACTTGTCAGTGATTAACACAGATCAGATGGACTTGAGTCAACGTATTCACTCTTGGGGAGGTACCAAATCCAGAGCAGGTGGGCTGGTTGATTTGGTAACACGGGTGGAGGGAGTTCTTGGCTGAAGGATTCTGTTGATGCTTTCCCAAAAGAGTGGGAGGCAAAGTTATCTGGTGAGGTTAGGTGGGCTGATGAGGAATGAAACGTTTGAGAAGGGAGAGCCCTTGAAGGCAGTCGCTGGAGGAGTGAGAAGAAGCTGACTGTGGAAATTTAGGAAGGTTGATGAACACTCATTGCGAGCCTGACGTGATTTCCCCCAGCAGTGTTGTATGTTCCCAGTGGCGGGGGGGGGGGGGGGGGGCTGGCGGGGGGGGGGGGGGGGGGGGGGGGCCACAGAGAGAAGGAGGGTGGCTTTTATCCAGGTTGGGTTTCAGCAGGTGGCTGAAATAAAAGGACAAGGGCACAAAGTGGATATGATGAGCTTTGCAGGAGAGTCATTATGGAGCCAGACCACACAGTCCTACAAGACTGGGGGCAGAGCAGTGAAAAGGGGGAGGACTGGTGTCAGGGAGAACGTGGAGGGGTCACTGGATGGGAGAAGCTGATAAGAGCAAGCAGGAGGTTGGAAGGGTTGGAAGGTATGAGGGAGAAAGGGGAGTTAGCTGATAACAGCAATAAATGGGGACCCTTTCTGTGGTCTTTGCAAAGAAAAATCCTTTTCATTAGCAATTGATGAACTCTCTCTCTGCAAGAGGCAGATGGTGGCTTTAGAGCCCGAGGTCTTGGGTTTGAATCCAGGCTCTTTCCATTAGCTGTATAACTTTGAGCGACGTATTTCCCTTCTTTGAGTTCGTCTGTCTGTAGAGGGGACGTAATACGCTCAACATCAGAGAACTGTTGCAGTTTCCACAATGGGTAATGAAAGTGTGGGACACAGTGTAGGGATCCAAAATGTTAGTTTCCTTTACCCTCATTGGAGGGCAGTGTAGGGAGGAGTAGTGGGGTGGGAGCGATCTTGGCCGACTCTCGATTTTAAGGGAAAGAAAGAAAGAAGACGTGGCCCCTCTGAACAGTGATTCCCTTGTTCTGACTTTTCTCCTGTTCTAGGAGCAGTGATAACGCTTCTGCTCTACAAGCCAAGTGGAGGCATCCACATGTACCAGAGCACACCCATAAATTGTAGCTCTGTGACAGTATTACTCAGAGTAATTTCCGCAAGTCGCTGTGTCAACTGTAGATTCCAGGGCCTATTTCAAACCTTCTGAGACATGAGGCCTGGAAATGACAACTGAAAACTTGAGAACATAGCTCCTTGATATACTTCAGGGCCTGGGCTGGCGGGGAAACAAAGCAAAACAAAATACCCCATTAGGCCTGGGAATGGGTAGGGAAACTTGTCTGATGCTACATTTCCCTGGCCTTAACTGTAACATAATTTTACGACTGATTTTTTTGGTAAAAGTACCCAAGCCATAAAGTACCTAAAAGGGAGCTGCCAATGCAAATCTAAAAAACATATTTTGAACATCTACTATGTTCAAGCACTGTGCCTAATCTTATCTAACCAGGTTTTATCTTGGAGAAAAAGGTCTTGGGCATCAAGATACACATCCTTGAACTATAATAAACTATATTTTCCTCCTCATTAGGGACATTTACTTGTTCTCATAGAAGGCACATCTTTGACCTTGAAGCTTTACTTCTGCAGGTTTATGCCTGTGGGTGAAGAGACACTTTATCCTGAAGGGCAAGGGGAAATACTGTAGTTTTCAAGTTCACTAAGGCTTTGCAACCATGAGGGCATCTTTAAAGAAATATTCCTCACTTCACTGGCTGGAACTCTTGTGGCCTCCATCAGTTAATGCTTCCTAGCCATGTATTCTATCTCAGC